>NW_012267221.1:555079-736162 GCF_000151885.1 Dipodomys ordii | reverse complement strand
CACTGGAACTCTAAAACTGCTTTCTATGCGAGAGCTTGTTCAGCTTCCAGCTTCTCCTCCGCCATCTTGTCCTCTCCCCCGAGCTTTTAGATCTTGTATGGACTTCTTTACTTCCTTAATTTGGTTTTCAGTGTTCATTCTCAAATCCCTTAGTTGACTGGTTATGATTGCTTTGGACTCCCTTTCCTTCTGAAGGGCTCCATTCAACATTTCCTTTGTGGTGTCCCTGGATTTCTTCAGCTGTCTGTTTGTGGATTCCATGAATGCCTCCATTAATCTTTGTCTATTCTCATCCTGCTTACACAATTCCTTAATTAATCTTTGATTAGCTTCCTCATGCTCATGAAATTCTTGTATTAATCTTTGGTTAGCCTCATCACAATCATGCATTTCCCTATCAAGCTCACACAGAGCCCTTTGCAGGCTTTCAGTCTTTTCATTCAGCATGTTTACCAGTAGTGTTTGTAGAGCATTTGGGGAGCTCTCCTCTGGATTATTCATTAACTGCTCTGTCACCTGATTATCCATGAGTGGGCATTGAGTTATCTGGGTTTGCCAATTTTCTTGTGTTTCTCTGGCTTGTTAAGGCAAGCATCCCTGTAGTTGCACACACTGACAAAGTCAAAGTGAGTACAGATACAATCTAGTTCAACAGATACAATCTTTTTCAACAATAAACAACTATGGCTTAATGGACTAAGAACATCAAAGAAAGAGTAAGCAGACCAGAAATTAGTAGGTTTAGGGAGAATTTGGGGGAGAAAATAAGATTAGAGGAATGTGGGGAGGGAAAAAGAGAGAGGGAATTTAACCAGGACCTAAATTCAGAGAGAGAGAAAACAGAAGGAAACGAGGAGAGAGATAAAGAAACAAGGAAAAATGAAAAAATAAAAGTTAAAAATTAAGAAATGAAACACAAATTATATAAAGAAATAATACTGAGAGAGGAAAAGGATAAAAGAAAAGGAAGAGAGAGATAATGAAAAAGTAAAAAGGAAAAAAATTAAAAATGAAAGACTTAAAATTATATAAGTATAAAGGAATAATATTACTATTAAAGGAGTTAAGGCTGAGAGTTTGTGAATTGAGTAATCAATTTCTGAATTAAGTATGCACACATGAAGGATAAGGTCTATTAATTGAAGATGGGTATATATCTAGGGATGAGAAGAACAGTGATTAAGTCACACACACACACACACACACACACACACACACACACAAAGTCCAAAAAGATCAAAAGGGAAAAGATTGAAAAGAGTTAAATACACACATACACACACACACACCTAAAATAAAAATGATGATAAAAATAGAAAACAATTTTTAAAATATTTTAAAAATTTATGTAGAAAAAAAGTTCTTTGATTTTGTGTGTGTGTGGGGGGGGGGGATCTTGTATCTCCCTTGTGTCAGTAACCAGTCTCTTGGTGGAGTCTCTGATTTGCTTGTGACATCTGGTTTTCCTGTGGCTTGATTGGGACTTTATGGTCTTCCTCCCAGCCTAGTTCAGTGGGATGGAGATCTGCTTTGAGTATCACAAAAGAGGGAGATGGCTGTTTCCTCTAGCTTGGAGTTGCTGTGATGGGGTTCAGTTGTGGGTAGGGTTGAGGCCTGTCAGTAATCAGTGGCTTTTCCCTGAGGGGCTAGCTCCTGAGACCCTCACAGAACCCAGACTGGAGCCATTCTCAGGATTTATGTTTACTGAGTTTTAATTGTTTTTCTTTACCCCTCCTGCCCCTGGGTCTGGGGCTGAGGCTGCAGTAGAGAAAGGCATCCTCTAGCTCTATTTACCCAGTGAAGAAAGCCACTCTTCTGTGGGCAGATCTTTCTCTGCCTGGGAAGGGCAGCTTTTCCCTGGTGGAGCTGAGCTGGGCAGGTCAGGTTCCTGTGACCTGTTGAATAGCTCCTATTGTCTTCTTCCAAGGTCTGAGTTAGAGCAAGCTGCTTAGGCTGGGCCTTTGTCAGTATAAAGATGGAGTTCTTCTCCGGTGGTGGTGGAGGGGCTACCTTCCTACCACTGCTCCATGAGGAGTGAGGTTGTCTTGGGGTGTTCATGCCTATCCCTTGGTTTCCAGGCCATCCATGGTCTGTGACTATCTATGATCAGCAAGATGAAGATTTCCTCTCCTTGTCAGTTCTTGTTGGCGGTGAGTAGAATCAGCTTCCACACTGCCTCTGGAGCCTTTGTCCCATGCTTTCTCTGTTGAAATGGTGGCCACAGCAGCAGCTGCCACCATCACAGACACCAGCAAGTGCTCAAATCTGTCTCCTTATCCAAGTTGCCTGTATTTTTCCTCTCTGGCCAAACTCTTTATACTATGATGGCACACTTGGCGTGCCTCTCTATCTTAGGACTTTTTACTGGAACACCAAAACTGCTTTCTATGTGAGAGTTTGTTTAGCATCTAGCTTCTCTGCCATCTTTCTCTGGACTTTAATTTTATTTCTTAAAGTTTCCTTTTAGAGATTAATCAATGTCAAGTCTCTACCTGAGAAGATTTCTGAGAGAAACTGAAAGGAACTCTATTTTAACTCACCTCACTTTCTATTCAGGGTTATACTCTTGGACTCTTTGATTACTTTTCATAACAAACTATCACATATGGGCCAACTTAAATTCATACTATTGATTCATTTTATAGCGCACAGTTATTAGATTTCTTAATTATAGCCATGGTAACTTGGATGAGGTGGAATCTCAAATGTTTTGATTTGCATTTCTTTTATGGCCAGAGAAGTTTAGCATTTCTTCATGTGTCTATTGGCCATTCTTATTCCCTCTTCAGAGAAGTCTCTCTTTAACTCCTTAGCTCATGTATTAATGGGGTGGTTGTTTCTTACAGGATTTGTTTTTTGGGAGATTTAACGTTTTGAGTTCTAAGTATTTAGATATGAGACCCTTGTCCATTGTATGGCTAGTGAAGATCTTCTCCCAATCCATGAGCTTTCTATTGATCTTGTTAGCTATGTCCTTTGTCATGCAGAAGCTCTGCAGTTTCATGCAATCCCATCTATCCAACCTTTCTTTGAGTTGTTGTGTTTCTGGGTATTTATTAAGAAAATTTCAGCCTGTGCCAAGGAGCCATAAAGTTTCTCCTATGCTGGAGGGGATGTGGCCGAAAGGGAATGAATATATATATACTTAGGTATATATATATTTAGATATATATGTTGAGGTATATATATATATTTAGGTATATATATATATATATATATATATACCTGAATTCCATGCTTCCATCTGAAAGAATGACAGTACCCCATTTGTAAGGAAATGGAAAGAATAAGAAAAAAATCATGTTAAGTGAAGTAAGCCAGACCCAAAGAAACATAGATCCCATGGTTTCCCTCATTTGTAAAAATTATTTTATGTCTAGGATAATCCTAGCAGATGAGCAGAATAGCTCAATAGGTATGTACAAATGACCATATAAGATGAGGGATAGTAGAAGAAAAACAAAGGAGGGGATAACAATGCTCACCAGGAAATGTACTTATTACCTTACTCATGTAATTGTAACCTTCTGTAAAGCATCTTCACAATGAAATATAGTTTTAAAAAAGATGATGCTAAACGAAATCAACTCCAAGACATTGAAACAAGAGGTTTTTCATTATTGTTTTGCATGTATGATGTGATTTCTTTTTTCTTTTTCTTTTTTTCTTTTTCTTATGGTTTAGCATCTGTTGTCACTGCATTTTATTTTGGTACCCTGGGCATTGTATATACATTTATCTGAATTAGGGAAGGGCAAGGAAACAACAAAATGGTGAGACAGAAAACAGCAAACCAATTCAACAACGATAGTTACAAGACAATATGTTGGAAATGATCTGTACAACTTGAGGCGGGGAGGGAAAGTGGGGGAAAAATGAGGTAGGCACTAACAAGTTTGAAAAGAATTGTACTCAGTACCTTACATATGTAACTGTAACCCCTCTACATCACTTCAACAATCAAATTTAAAAAGAAAAAAAGCTCACATTTATTGTTATCTATAAATGATATACTAATTTTGTTTTGATTTTCTACTTCTAGGGTTTTACTATTTCAGCCAACATGTATTGAAATAGTGTAAAAAAAAAAGAGAAAAAGAACCTTATAGCTTCAGTGGTCATATTTTGCATAGTAAAAATGATCGCATTTTTCAGTAATTTAAGAAATCTATTTTTTCTAGAAATTTCAAATTATACAACTTCAAGCAATACTGCAATGAATAACACTGCAAAATTGTCTTCTTATTTGTACGTATGGTTTACATTGTATAACTTATTCCTTTGCTGTATGTCCTACAAATCTCCTTGCTAGACTTTGTCATTTTGGGTCTTATTAACATTGAGGACTAAGGTCTAGTACAAATAATATCTCACCTATTAAGCAAAAACTACTATTAAATTTTGCAAAACAATTAGCTACTATACATTCAGAACAAATATTAATTGGTGAACAGTTCCCATTGTCTAAATATTAGATATATTGCCAAACATTGCTGTCATAATTTTGGTGTGTATGTAAGGAGGAGTCTTTTCTTATTTGTTTGAAACAGTGAATGGAGAAGTCTAGAGTCTATTAATCCTAGGAGAACATGCCTATGTCTCAGATTTGTGAAAAATTATTTATAACACAATGAGAGCTAGAAGCCTTAAAAAAAGAATGTGGTTTTAGAAACAAAACTGGTATCATTATTTCAAGATTCATACAACATATTTTAATATGGTGATTTTTTAAATGTATAATTCTTCATGTATCATGCCATTGTTCTACTTTGTGTTTAATATTTTGCATCTCAGCAAACTAAAGACATCAGGACCAAAAGGCTGACAGAGGTGGTCATTCATTACTAAGTAATGCTCTGCCATTACGGAACTGCTCCATTTCTCAATGAAGAAAGAGAATGCAATAGGATCAAGTCATCATAAATATTCTTATGTCAGTAATTTGGTCTGTAATGCTCACACAGATATTCCTTGAGTTGCCTAAACAATGCATTAATAAGCCTTTTATAGCAATAATTCTAAACATCTTAACTTCATTTGCTTACACTGGTTTTCTTTTTGCAGCTACTTGGACTTGAACTTGGGACTTCACCCTCTCCTGGCTTTTACACTCAAGACTGACACTACCACTTGAACCACACATCCACTTTGATCTTTTTTACTTACCAGAAATGTGAAAGCTGGAAATAGCATTTGGGTTATTTGTTATGTACTGCACATGCTCACACACAGACAGACACACACACACAGACACACACACACACACACAAACACACACTATGACAAAGGAGAAATAAAAAAATGAAGTCTTATCCCATCCTGAAGAGAAATCTCAGTGCTGTGATATACCTTTGGATAGGCCCTTAGGGCACACAAAGAATGTTATATTGTTATACTACATCTGGTCTTGAAGCTCTAAATTACCAAGTCTATAATTATTTAGACTTTCAGCTTATAGTTAAGAATTTCTTATATAAATGAAGAGTTAATGCTTCAAGGAAATTACCTTGCTCCTTATCAGAGCCATTTCCCCCCTGATTTTATTGATCCTGGGGATATTATTTCAGAGATTTAAATCATTGATAACAAAACCACAATAAGACTTGAAGCTCAGTGAAGCCTTTCAGACTCTTTCTCAGACCAGCTTGTTGAAAGTGTTAGCCATATTTCTGAATCTGACCATTGGGATGGAAGGTCCAAAAACTTCACTATAAAAAAGAAACAAGGTCTAGTGTTTTCACATATGGTCTGTGTAGCTCTTTCCAGGGTCCTCTAACCATTCTAGAGTTTCAGTGAGACTGGAAGGCACTTACTGAGGATGTTGGGAGAAAATAATGGAAAGGTTAGTATCGCTAAGGATCACACAATTGTTACTTAACCTTGGATAATCTCACTCCAGGAAACAATTTTAGTAGTGGTTGAACTTTTAATTTCTAGTCCTACTCATTTTGAGCTCTGGCCATGTTAGTTTTATTTTAATTGCCTTTGGACCATCTAGGGCAACCAAGAACATTTACTTTCTATGTTAATCTTCTCTCATTTCTCTTATTTAATTCCCATGTACAGGGATGTCCAACAATATATCTGTGGACAGTAATTAAATTATTGTTCACTATTGACATTGGATAGCTCACCAACCATTAATGAATTGTCTACTCTTCTGCCTCCTAGAAATTATAAAACTGAAACCACAGAAAAATACCGAATTTGTGGAGTTATATTAGTAGGGTCATTGGCACATACCCGCCTGGCTATTAGAAGCACAGCATCCTCTCCATCCTCTGGCTGTTCTGCAGATGGAAGGGTACCAGACCCTGAGGAAACTACCTATCACCAGTGGATAGCACATGGGAGACTGGATGGATCACTGCTGGATGCACATGAACATCTGGAAATACTGTAGGGCAATTGCCTCAGCAATTCCTTATCTCCACCAGGGTGTTATTTTCATTAATTCCCACAAATTCTGCTTCCTTTAGCATTTTCTTTCACTGTGCCAATATGCAGTTTAAAAAAAAAACCTGTTTCACAGAATTTAGAACAGAGAAAAAAAAAGCAAAATAGGAGCTGGTATGGAACATTTTTTTTTTTACCATCCTTGGAGGAAGAATAAAATGTTGGTTTATTTGTGTGTGTGTGTGTGTGTGTGTGTGTGTGTGTGCGTGTGTGTGTGTATGTGTGTATGTGTGTGCCTGTCTGTCTCTGTATGTGCACACATACACATATATTTTATCATTGATTTTCTTTTTGTATCTAAAGGTGTTTTTCCATTTTTCTATGTATGGCTTCCTTTTATTGTGTGTTGTTTTTCTCCATCTCTGTGAATTTTAGACCACAGCTCTATGTATTCATTATTATTTTTGAGACTTTTTTCTCTAAATCTCTTTTCTCTCTTTGTGTTAAGAGGGAATTTCTCTAATTTTGTATTCTGTTTGTCTCTTTTCATCTTTTTCTTAAGCCTTCTGAATATCAGGTCATAATAGTGAGATGTGATATATATTATTTTGTATTCCTTCTATAAAAAAAGACATACAGTTTGAAGTGTCTCACTATATTACCTCTTGTTCTCTCAATTTTAGTAGAATAACAGACAGAAATATAAAAACTATTCTTATGACATTATAAGTGATAGTACATGGGTTATTATGCTCAGAACAAACTATCATTTTTATGTGATATAAATACATTAAATTGGCTCATATGTAATATACATACCTGTATAGAACTTCTCTCTCTCTCTACACACACACACACGCCCCCCCACACACACACATTAATAGAACTTCAAAGTTCTTCCAGATCAGAGAAAGTAAAGGGCAGAGAAAGAAGGCTACATAATTGGGTGCTGAACAGCTTTTCCATTGCTTACTTCTTAGATTAGTTGATTTCATTATTTATTGTGTGTAAACTGTGCCATACCTCATGTGCCAAAGACATTTGCAAGTTCCAATTCAAGATATTCCCAGAATGGGTACTTTGGCTATCAAACCAGTACAGTTCTGTATCTGCTTTAAGTTGCTAGGAGGGAAGAGAAACTGTTACATAGATAATGAATTAACATCACTTGTTAAAGAAACCTTTAAATGTATGTCGTCTTTTTCACCTCCTACACAAATGCTGCATATCCCAGGTCCTTGCAGTTAGAATTTTCATTCATTTCTACAGAAAGAGAAATTTTCACACAGACTCCGGACAGAAACATCACTTCCTAGGATCAACATCTCTATGTCTTTATTATAACTTTGCTATGGATTAGGTTTGGTCATAAGTTAAAATAAAACATGAAGGATCTTGAGAAAATTATATAATATAAAAGAGTTCTTTATAAGAGAAATTGCAAAAATCCAAAGACATAAAATCTCTTCACTTGGACATAGTAAATTAAACAGGATTCGAAACATTCACACAGCGAGACCAAAGAAGATATTCTTAAGAGAGGATCACAAGAGCTTGATAGCAATGTGAATCTGATCATACAAAATTATGCTTATTGAAAAGATCTCTAAAGAAATGGAAATGAGGTTTTTTTTAATTGTACTGTTTGTGGTTCTTTGTTCTTTTCATCTGTTTTTACCTTTTTGTTGCCATTTTTTATTTCTCTAGCCTTTGTCTTATATATAAGTTTAGCTGATCTGAGGAAGGAAAGAAGAGGGAAAGAAATAGTGGACAAAGGGTGCACTAATTGTATGAATATTTAGACTGCTGTTTAATTAATCATGTCCAGGTGTAATTATCTGTCTTTTACTATCCATTGGGTTTACTTGTAGATTTACAGTCACATGCTAGTTATGATAAATAAGGGAAACCATTATGTTTCTTTCTTTCTTTCAGCTTATGTTACTTTGGTGCTGGCTTACTTTGCTTAATGTATTTTTTTCAAGTTTTTACATTTCCTTAAGAATGGGGCAATGTCATTCTTTCTGAAGGAAGCATAAAATTCCATTGTGTATATACACCACATTTTCTTGATCCGTTTATCCACTGAGAGGCAGCTGGGTTGAGTCCATATTTTGGCTATGGTAAACAATGCTGCAATGAACATGATCATGCTTTACTGTAGCCTGGTTTGTATTCAATTGGATAGATGCCCAGAAGTGAAATTGCTGAGTCATAGGGGAGCTCTATGTGTAGTCTTTCGAGGAACCCTCATACTGCTTTCCAGAGTGGTTGAACAAGTTTACGTAGTGCAGCAGCATTCCTTTTTGGCCACATCACCACCAACATTTGTTACTGTTAGTTTTCTTGATAATGCCTAATGAGGACCAAAGAGGATATTCTTAGGAGAGGATCCCAATGACTCAATAGTTATGTGAGTAAGATCATATAAAACGATGCTTATTGAAATTAACTCCAAGAAATGGAAGTAAGAGGGTTTTTTTTTTATTAAACTGTTTGTGGGTTTTTTCTTCTTTTCTTTTTTTCTTTGGTTTATGCCTTTCTATCATTGTTGTTTATTTCTGTATCCTTTGTTTTGTATGTAAGTTTAATCTCATTTGGCAAGTGGAAGGAGGACAGAAGTGGTGGGAGAAAGTGTGAACCAATTCAGTAGTGAAACCCACTAGACACTATGTTGGAAATGAAACATATAACTTTGGGGGAAGGGACATTGGGAAGGGAAAACCTGGGCAGGAATGAGGGGGAGGGTGACACTGTTCAAATGGAAATGTGCTAATTACCTGGCACATTTAACTAACTCCTCTGTATATCACCATTTTTTTGTTTTTATGGGTTCTTTTCTTTTCTTTTCTTTTTCTTTTTCTTTTGGCAGAGCTGGGGACTGAACTCAGGGCCTTACTCTTGTCAAGCAAGTGCTCTTCCACCGAGCTAAATTCTACCATCACATTTTGTTTCCTATGTTCTTTCCTCTATGGTATATCCTCTGTTGTCAATGTACTTGATTTTTGGTACCCTGCATCTTGTATATTCCTAATTTGGGAAGGGGAAGGGGAATCACAAAACACAGGATGACCCATTGCAACAATGATACTCACAAGACAGTATATTGGAAATGAACTTTACAACTTGGCAGGGGGAGGAGTGAGGTTGGTGGGGGAAGGCAGAAATAGTGGGAGAACACCAAGGGAAGGGGTAAAAATGCTTGACAAGAAATGTATGCATGGCCTTACTCTTGTAACTGTAACATTAAATTTACAATAACATAACATTAAATTATTTTTTAACTACAAAGAAGTAAAAACATCAAGAAAAACTATTTCCATAAGAATAAATGGTTAAATTAATGTGACTGTATTTATTATCTCTAAATAAAATTTTGGAGCTACAAGGAAATGTAGCAAGACTATTAAAAAGAGCAACAAATCCAAAGGCAACAACAATAGCAAAGTTCTGAAAGGAAAGTTCTCAGCGCTCATCAAATAATAGTAAAGGCACTATCAAGATAAGATGGAATAAATAAGCTGAATAAAATGTGAACTCAAAATTAAAACAGATGACAGGAATTCTTTCAGAATAAGACACAAAGGGTAAAGAGATCAAAGTTACAAAGGAAACATTAGAATACATAAAAAATAAATAAATTAATTTCATTATAAGCCTAGAAAGACTTGCAAAAGAAACACAGAGGCAGTAATGTCCCAACAGTGGTTGAAGACATATGTGGTATGACTTGATTGGATTTAAAGATGTTGCTAAATAAATAGAAAGAAAAAACCTAGATTTTCCATGGTGAAATCTTACAGTGTCTAATGTGTCAGTCATCATCCTTTTGAGAACAGTGTTATGGTTCTCTATTAAAATAATCCTTAAACTGGCATCAGATTTGTCATCTGTAGCAAAGACATTGGAGAAAGAATGACTGTTGACTTAGAAAATTCTGACAAATTGAAAACATTAAGTAAAAAATATAAAATCCCCAAATATCAGACTCATTTACAAGAATCAAGGTTTACTACAAGTAAGAAAATAAGGCAGGAAAATAATAAAAATATAACTTTAATAACAGAAAAAAATCTACAAAACATATTGAAAAGACCTATACCAATAAATATTAGGTATAATAATGTTTATTATGTATCTTTATTAGAAGGCAAAACAACAGAAAACTCTGAGTAAATAAACAGAAATATTGGGTATAATAAGATAGAGTGTTATAAAATGTCAATTTTGCAATTAATAATTTAAGTTCAACTTTAATCACCATTATTATGTCAGGGCTTTTTTCTCATTCTTTCTTTTGTTTAAATTTAACTTTTTATGTAGGGAAAATTTTAAGCTTACCAAAGAGTTTACAAAAATAGTACAGAATTCCTATCTACCTCTCACGCAGCTTCTCCTGAAATTATCATCTTATATAACCTTAGAACATTTATCAATCTGAGAAAGTAATCTCAACAATTACTTATATCCTAAGAAATCAACTTAATTACTTGTAAGTTTATTACTGCAACCTTAAATACATGCTATTAACAAATGGAAATGTCCATCAATTACATAGAATTATTACTGATTTTTCTCTTCACATAGAATTATTACCAGCTTTTCTCTTCCATGATTCAGTTTGGAACATCACATTGTAATAATTTTTCTTCTTAGCCTCTTCTAATCTGTGATTTATTCATTTGACTTTTATAACTTTGATGCTTTTTAGGAGTACTGGATACTTATTTTATAGACTATTTTTCAATCTGGGTCTTTCTGAAGCTTTCCTTTCATTGAATTATTGGTTATCTATTACAACAGAGGTGATATTCCTTCTTAGTAAATTGTCTCAGGGGTAGAAGATATTAATGATGATTTTAAACCAAGTCACTTGAGTAGCATGGTATGGGCCAATTCTGCACTCTAAGGTAACTGTTTTATCCCTTCCTAATTACAAAGTTACTAACTGGAACCAGTGCATAAGTAGTTTTTCTTAAGCTTTTACAATATCCAGTAATTGTGTTATTTAAGGAATTACCCAGTGAATTATTAAAGTTACTATAGTATGACCATGCACTTCATTCATTTCTCCCCCTACATATTAGGTTTGATTTGTTTCTACTTAAATTTTCATCCTGCATGTTTTAGATCTACTGATGGATCCTGCTGCAGCAATGCTGACAGGGTTGTTCTCAGTTCTTGCTTTGCTCTTATGATGTCCTCTTGTGATCATGAGATGGTGCTGTGAGATGAATATAACCATATTTAGAGAAGATTTTGTCAAACAGGTAGTAAAGTTTAAATTAAGCAGGGTTGAGCCCAAGTCTGATATGGCCAATATCCTTAAGTAGATGATTAATAAAAGAGGGAACTGAGCAGGAGAATATGTTTAAGGGAGATAACATGAAAACACTGGGAGAAACAAGTTCATACCAGACAAGGTAAGAAGGTAGATCAGATCCTTCCACTATGGTCCTCAGAAGGAACTAAGCTGGTACTCTTGGAATAATTAACATACAGCTTAAAGAAATGATTAAGGAATGTCAGGAATGAAAACTCCTGGTCTGGAGTATGGCTACTAGAGGGAAGAGGGAAGGCCACAGAAAGGCTAGGAGGGTGAATATGTTCAAAAGACTTCATGGAGATATGTGAAAATGAAACTCTGGAGCTTGATGAGATTGGTTTGGGAAGGAAGAATGAGGGAGACTGACACAAGGAAATACTGTATGCATATATGGACATGTCAAAATGAAACACTCTGCTACAACTAATGGATGGTATTTTTTTAAAAGTTAGGAAAAAGATGGCATTAACTCCATAAACACCTTTGTTTCTACTTTCCAGAGCTGTGAGAAGATACATTTGACTAGTTTGTATTCTTTGTTATGGAAGAAGCCTTAGAAAACTGATGCAGGTGCTGAAACCTCCCAGGACTATGCTGCTTCTGTGTATGAGAGACAGAGAGAGAGAGAGAAAGAGAGAGAGAGAGAGAGAGAGAGAGAGACTAGGTGTGTATGTGTGTGTGTGTTAGAAAGAGTCTGTATCTCTAAATTCCCATAAAAAATCTTGAGTTTCATTTTGACTATATTGGCTTTTAGATGTATCATATTCTAAACCATTGATGTTACCAGAGGCATTAGATTTGTGTATTGTCATAGCCTGTTATAAGGTCTAGCTCTATCACAATCAGAACCCAGACCAAAAGAAGTTGAGTGGAATATGAGGGCTACAGCAAAAAGGAGCAAGGAATGGCTGCCAGGTAAGTATGTTCTCTGTAACTACTCATCTCACCAACGGAAGAAAATACTAACATGTGTCCAAAGGGCCCATCTGACTTTTTGTTATGAATTCTTTGTTACTGTGAAAATTGGAAGCCTACCAATAAAGCAATGAGAAATTAATCTGTGATAAAACCAGAGAATGGATTAGCATTGCTTCTATGCAAATGTTAAAAAGAATGTATTAGATTGACATGCTTTGATATGGAAAGACCTGCATGACTACAATGAAAAAGAGGAGTTCTGCACAATATCCACACTGTGGTGGTATTTTAAAAAGCAAATTATATTTTTCATGTGTATAAAGGTACATTTTAAACACATCTAGATTAGACCATCACCTAACTGGTAACAATAGTCATGCAAGTGGAAGGTTTGAAGATTAAGAGAATTAAATATGGGGATTTCTGCAGCTTTTGTTTATTGATGAGGAGAAATTTGAAAACTGCTATTTTTAAAACTGTAAGAATGATAAAGTGCTTAGTACTTTGTTTATAGTGTAGTGATGACTTAGTAAATGTTAACTATTATTAATATTAGTGTTAATATTATGAAACACCATGGAACTTTCCAAATCAAGGCCCAGAAAGGGGGACAAGCAACTAAATTACATATATATACACATATATGTATATATGTTATATTTACAAGTACATGCACATCAATAAACAAACAGAAATAACCGTGAATACCACTGTAGATGTTGGAGTTGTATGGATATTATTTAAAATAATGTAAGTTATATTCATGTAACTCCTGGTTAGCTGCTGTCATCTACACTCTCATTTACTTGAAAACAGATCTCAGCAAGAAAGAGTAATGTGCAAAATCACTCACTGGAGGCCTGCATGTTCCTATATTCCCAGCAACTGAAGGAGAATGAGGATTGTTTGTCAGAGCAGGACCAGCTGGGATTCTTTGGCTGGCTCCCAGATGCAACTGTGAAGCAGCGGATATTGGGTGCTCTCCCACCTCGTCAGGAGCAGTGTTCTCCTGTCTGCTCCTGGCATCCTGTAGCATCCTGTGCCCTGCTAAGGTGTTAACTGACAACTGACAGATTTTACTAAGAGCCTACTCTCCACAGTAGTATTTTCACTTTAAAAGTTGACTTAGATACTTTCAAACAAAATCCTCTGAGAGTCAAGGCATAAAATTCCTTTACCACAGCCCATAAATATGATCACAACTCTCTCATCTTTAAGACAAAGAAACAAATGTTCCCTTGACACCTGACATCCCATTAGCTACCATCCAGTGTTTACCAATTTTCAAGCAAAATGTTCACCAGAGCAGTTTATTGTCTTTTCTAATAACCTCCCAATTATTACAACTGTAATACAATCTTGCTTTCATCTTCTCAAATTACTCTCTCTCTCTAAGGTCACTATCATTAAGATCTAATTGCAAATCCCAGGGACTTTTCTTCAATTAAGTCTAGTACTCTTAAAAATACTGTGTTGCAGTACTTATAGTTCATTTGTCTGCCTTCCCATCTTGATGGTGTCTTTATATCTGAATTTTGCTTCATTCTTCTTTAAATTGCCATTGTCCTGTATCATGCTTAATTAACCCTGATAGTTCTTGCAATGAATTTGTTACTTGGTATCTGTTGAATGGTATCTGAATGGCTTGGAAGGTCGAGTATTGGCTACAGAGTAAAACTGAATAAAATATGTTCAACGCTCTGAAAGGTATTGGAAGTATATTATGGTGGAAGCATTTTGAGCATTAATTCATCTAGGAGCCTTTCAATAGTGTTACATGCTCACTGTTGATATTGGCTCTCCTTACCAGAATTAGGAAGATACATATGGATACCTTGGCTGATAGAAGAACCAGAAATCATTGAGGGTTGGTTGAAAGAAAACAGTGCCATCTCTATCATGGAACAGGGTAAATCAGTGAACGAGAGAAGAGGAGAGAGCTAGTCTATCATCACAGCAAGAGTGGGATACAGTGTGTATCAGATATGATAACTGCCCCTGTACCCAATGACACAGGCCAGTTCTGTAAAATGAGCAAGGCTATTTACAATGTTTAAAGCAATGGAGTTGAAGGTGGCTTTTAGTCCTCTTTTAATGACATCTCTCAGCATATCTTGAGTTCTGCCTAAGAGATAGGTATAAGTGTCTCAGTGCTGAACATGAATTTTCAAAATGATGTAGTGAGAAATACCACAGATGCTGTTTCTCTCCTTCCTCATACATCACCTCCACTTACTGACTCAGGTTCCTGCTGGTTCCATCTCATTGTCACTGGGATTCTGTTTCAGCAGGTTCTCTCAAGGGACAGGGAATGAGGAAGAAGGGCAAAGATCTGGGACAATCTAGACAGGAGAAATGCATTAAGCTGCCCTTGAGTAAGTTTTCTTCTACTGAACACTCATGAAATCAAGATAGCATAATTTTAAGTTGGGTCTGTGTTGAGTGTAACAGAAATAAAAAACTATTGTAATGGAAATGTATCATAAGATCAATGTCTTCCTCTTCTAAAACAAACATCTTGGCTGTGCAGTAGTTCTGTTTGTTTTGGCATAAGAAGCTGAGTCCTTTATCAAACAGTAGGAAACTATTATCTGGAAATAATGTATTTTGATTCTATTGTTGTTATTTTAAAGCAGGTTTCTACTCGGCCCATCCTTCTGGTATGTTTGTTTAATGACATGTTTAAAAATCTATGTAAGTGCTGTATTAAAAATGACAGATATTTTATATTGCCAACATAAACCACAATCTCCAAGGCTGATGATAAACTCTAGTCCTGGTCTCAGCTACTGTATGCATTAAGGCTCTTAGCTGCTTCTCAAATGTTGGCATAGTTGTCAATCATTCTGTATCATACTTATAGTTTGTGTGAGGAAGCCATTTGTTAAATTGCAGCCTCCTAGATTCAAAGAACATTTACCAAATGCTTTCAGATAAAATGCCATCTTATTCTGTGAAATAGTGAGAAGCTTGTAAGAGGAAGAAATACCTAAGGGAAACAGCAAATTGCAGAACAGAAAAATGACATAACACATTTCTCCATCCTCTATTGAGCTTTTGAGAAGAATGGAGAAGGGCATTCAATTTTTCTCCTTTCTGTAAGTTTTCATGTTATTCATTTGACAAGATAAAACTCTTTTTTGGTCATGGAATTGATACTGACCTAGTGGCCTCGACATTATAAGAGGCCATTCTGTGACAGTGACTCACTTCTAAACCCCAGAACCAACAGAGTAAGTCTGAATTGTCTTCATACTACTACAACCTTTCTCAATGCTTTTGATAGATTCACAAATTCAATAAGGCTAGATGGGTTTCTGAACCATAGGAAAAATACAGTAGCAGAGATAGTAGAAAGCCCCTAACACCTCTGCTCCAATGTTTCCCATCTGTCCAAAATAATATTTTCTTAAATATTCTTGTACATTCCCTTCTGGTCCTGTTATTCTAGTCAAATATTCAGAAGACACAGACTGAAGGCTGTGATGTGCAAACTCAAATGCCTATCATTGTCACCAGTCATTTAACCCACAAGACCTAAATTAGTCTAAATTGTTGCTTTCTATGTGTGCTAAATGGCATGTTAAAATGGAATAATTATATATCTAGCAATGCATCATATATTGTGTTTCTATATAATATGATACAGAATTCTTTTTTTAAATTTATGTTGTTGTAAAGATGCTGTGCAGAGGGTTACAGTTACATGAGTAAGGTAATGAGGACATTACTTGTTCTCCCACTACCCCTTCCTTCCCCCCACCCCCCTCTTTCCACCAAAGTTGTAAAGTTCATTTCCAATATACAGTTTTATGGATTTCATTGTTGCAGTGGGTCATCCTGTGTCCTTGTTTCAGTGTTTTGTTACTCCCCTTTCCCTCCCCAGATTAGACAAACATATATACAAGATGCAGGGCACCAAAACCAATTACAGTGACAACAGGGCATCTGCCATAGGGGGAAGAACATGCAAAGGGAATTAAAAGAAATGTTACCCAGTATATTTAAAACAACAAGAACAACAAGGAAAGCCCTCTACGTCCCTATCTTGGGGTTCATTTCACTTAGCATCATCTTATATGGTCATATGAACATAGGTTTTGAACCTTTTCTGCTCATCTGATAAAATTATCCTATATGTATGCTAATTATTGCAAATGAGGGAAACCATAGGACCTAAGTTTCTTTGGGTCTGGCTTACTTCTTAATACGATTTTTTACAAGTCTTTCCATTTCCTAGCAAATGGGGTGGTGTCATTCTTTTTGATGGAAGCATATAATTCCATATATAAATTCCATATATATATATACATCATATATATATATATATATATATCACATTTTTTTTGAGGGGCATCTGGGTTTGTTCCATATCTTAGCTATGGTGAATAATGCTGCAATAAACATAGTTGTGCCGGTAGTTTTAGAATCGTTTAAATAGGGATAGAGGTGGACCCACTGCAACAATGAAATGTACAAGTCCTTATGTCAAAAAATGAACTTTACAACTTTGGCGGGGAGGGGGGATATGGGAGAGGGGGGAGAGATGAGAAAGGATAGGAGGCAACAATGCTTGATAAGAAGTGTACTCATGTGCTGGGAAGGTGGCTCAGTGGTAGAGAGCTTGCCTTGCATTCCTGAGGCCCTGGGTTCGATTCCTCAGCACCACATAAGCAAAAAGAAAAAAGCCGAAAGTGGCGCTGTGGCTCAAGTGGTAGAGCGCTAGCCTTGAACTGAAGAGCTGAGGGACAGTGCCCAGGCCCAGAGTTCAGGCCCCACGACCAGACCCCCCAAAAAAAAACAACAAAAAGAAATGTACACATTATCTTGCCCATGTAATTTTAATTCCTCTGTAGGGTATTTTCATAATAAAAAATGAAAAAAATCTTTAGATACCATGGAAGCAAAGACATAACACCAAAGAAAATATACTCTCATTAATTTTGCACAAATAAATTCAAAGGATAGTTAGTTAGCAATAATGAAAGGAGGACAGAACAGGATATGTAAACCTGTGCAGAAAGCAGCCTGTGAGACTGGATTATAACTTAGACCCCGGATGAACTTTTTCTATGGGTTTCACAGCCAAGCTTGATGTTGTCATTCTGCAATACAGAGCTGTCATTGGTATGGCTTTTGATAACAGGGGCTGTGCTGTTAAGCCTTGAGTTTGATCCTGTTTCTACCATAGTTGCAGAAGAAATTCTGTAATCCATAGCAGCCTTTGAAGAATGGAAATATTAATACCTACTCCAAGTGTTGTTACATGAGTTAATATATGTACAATACTTAATATAGTGCCTGATACAGAATTTTTATATACCATTTCAAACATATTTTGCAGCAGATGAAATAAAGTTTTACAAATGTATCTCTGTGCAGAAATGGGAATTGCAAATGTATCTTGGAGTATAATTCTCTCTTAAGGGAGAAATTTACTTGAGCAATTCTTTTTTTTTAATTTAATTTTATTTTATTTGTGAACATACTGTACAGAGGGGTTACAATTGCATGGGCAGGATAATGCGTACATTTCTTACCAAGCATTGCAGCCTCCTCCTTTGTTTACCCTTCCCATCCCTTCCCAGCCTCCCCCCTCCCCCCCATCCCAATCCTTCTCCTTCCCCCCTCTCCCCCCCCCCCCCCCCCCCGCACCGACGTTGTAAAGCTCGTTTTGGACATGACAACTTGTACTTCTCATTGTTGCATCAGATCCACCTGTATCCTTAAACAACTGGTTTTTCCCCATCTCCTCCACAAGTTATACTGACATCAAATATAGTGAAAGCAGGGGTTATACTGTGGGGGAGGGACATACAAAGCAACAAAGAGATAATCTTATAAATGCGTTAGAAACACATGTATGAAAGAAAAAACATTAAAATACATATCTAAGGGTTCATTTTCCTGACATCACATTATCTGACCTTTTCTGCTTGACTCGTACATATACTAGATATTGCAAATAAGGGAAACCATGGGACCTATGTTTCTTTGGGCCTGGCTTACTTCACTTAATATAATTTTTTCCAAGTTTTTCCATTTCCTAACAAATGGGGCAATGTCATTCTTTCTGATGGAGGCATAGAATTCCATTGTGTATATATACCACATTTTCTTGATCCATTCATCTACTGAGGGGCATCTGGGTTGGTTCCATATCTTAGCTATGGTAAATAATGCTGCAATAAACAGAGTTGTGCTGGTAGCTTTAGTGTGGTCTTGTTTGTAAGCATTTGGGTAAATGCCCAAAAGTGGGATTGCTGGGTCATAGGGGAGTTCTATGTGAAGTCTTTTGAGGAACCTCCATACTTTGAGCAATTCTTTTTTAAAAAAAATATTGTAAAGGTGATGAACAGGGGGCTTACAGTTACATAAGTAAGGTAATGAATACATTTCTTTTTTGCATGCATACATTTTTTTAAACTAAGTTTTTTTATTGTGAAAATCCTGCACAGAGGGGTTACAGTTACATGAGCAAGGTAATGAGTACATTTCTTATCCAGCCTTGTGGAGGAGGCAACTTTTTTTCAAACACTGCTACCTCCTCCTTCATTTTCCCCTACTTACCACTCCCCAATTCATTTTAGTTAAGCAAAGAAAACCCCATTTAGTAGGACCCATTCGGCTCTAGGCATCTTGGTTTTCTGAGTTAGCGATAAAAGTAGGACTAAGCAACAGTCAGGAAATTGCTTAGGATAAGTGTGTGTGTGTGTGTGTGTGTGTGTGTGTGTGTGTGTGTGTGAAGGGGTGTGCATGGGGGTGTGTGGTAAGGCACTCTTATCCCTGAGGTTGGAAGTTAGGGGTATAGAGAGAATAATGATGATCCTATCCAAGTACAGTTAGTGAGAAGATGCCAAAAGTTCTATAGAAGACTTGTGAGAGCAGTGAATGGAGATCTGGTCTCAATACAGATTCAAGTGTTTTATGGGAAGATTAGAATTAGCACAAAATGTGTTTGATCTCGACGGTATCCTTTGGGAAGAATGACTCTACATTCTAGGAATCTTGTTTGAGGAACCATAGAAGTGTTGGCAGAACATCAAAGACATCCATGCCCACCCTTTCAGCATTCTGTCTTCAGAGCATTGTTCTATAGCAACCATTCAATAGCAATATGGTGGTGGTCACAGGTGACAGGATTTCCAGTTCTCTCTCTACCTGGTGTTTAGGAAACAGACTTAGACTCTTTTTTCCACATAAGTCTGGTAATTTTTCAAAGGAGTTTTGTAATATAGTATTTCCCCTTCTCTGAAGAGAATATGAGTGTTCTCCCCACTATATGCTATTTTCCATACATATTAATTACTATGATAAAGTTTAATTTATAAATGCATGTTAAGAGATCAACAGTAAATAAAAACAGTATACATTTTAATAAAACTACGTATTTTTGAAATTTTCTGTTTAATATGTCAGGCTGTGATTGACTCTGGAAACATGGTCAGTGAATCTACGGATAAATAGGGATCATTATAAAAGCCCACATAGTGTGATGCTAATTGAGAAACAAACCAGAGTTATTATGACATTTGTGTTCTGCACTTACAATCTATATTATTGAATATACATCAATAATAGGATAATCCTCAACAATATTTAAGCATATTACTGAATGTGTAATATCATTTGGGAATTTTATTGTTACATATCATGAAAATTGGAAGCTTTTTCCAGTATCTAATATGAATTTCTATTATCAAAAATATTAATGAATTAAATAGAAAGAGAAAACACAGAGTTTTTCTATATTAATTGCACCAATTAAACTCTTTATTAGTCTACCCCCTAAATTGTCTTTACTTGATCCAGACATGGTCATTGGAGAAAGGAGTAACCTATTGGGTTCCTATGGAGAACAGAATCCTGCCTGAAACAATTAGTGTCAGCTTGCTAGTCTTTAGAGTTCTTGCTAGTGTTTAGGAGTTCTCCAAGTAGGGTCATATTCTAAGACCATCAGTAAGGACTTTGACAAATGAATTGGGGTAGGGATGGCACCTTCAGGCTTCCTTGGGCTGTGTCTAAATGTTTGTTAACATAGTCACATTATAGAGAAATCAGGACTGACAATACATTAAAAAATATATGACTGTCACTATCATGGCCACTTTGATTGAATAAGGACATACTCAACATATCAGACAGCAAATTTATGCAAAAGGAAATACTTATAAGGAGGGACCAATGCAACAGTGATACTCACAAGACAATATGTTGGAAATGATCTTTACAAATTGGGAGGGGTAAAAGGAGGGAGGGAAAGTGGAAGAAAAATGAGAGAGGGCGTAACAAATTCAACAAGGAATGTACTCACTACCTTACTTATATAACTGTAAACCCTATGTACATCACCTTGACACTAAAATTCAAAGTTAAGTTAAAAAAGAGTATGATTCTACTTCTTCCTTTAACAGAAACAGCTGGTGCCAATGATGTGGATGGCTGAAGTCTTATTTGTATTACAGTGGTTGGTATAAAATTCTTCTGCTGCTTACACTTAAAATACCCTACACAGAAAACCACATGTCACTGTGAGAGAAGATGGCAAAGCAGGAGGCTCTGATATGGGACTAAACTCCGTAAGAGCAGAGATTCTGTGAAAAACACTCTTCTTAAATGGAGCTGAAAGGCTCTGGTTTTTTCTATTTGTTTAAACTGTCAATTGAACTTCCCCAGGCTTAATTGGACCTTGTGACATTTTAATGAAGATCATGGTTTTTAAGTTTTACTGAAAGAAAAGTAAGGTAAAATAGGCAAAAACAAATTGCAAAGAAAGTTGGGTTGGTTTAATCAATGACATTTTTAAGATATTGAATGCTTTTGACTTAGTAATAGCTGAAAAAGTTTTCACTTATATATTTTAAGTTTCTTATTTACAGTGAGAGTAAATTAAGTCATTTCCTGATTGGAATAAGAAAAATAAAGCATTTTGATTTCTGGATCATTCGTGGCCCTCTCTAAGGAGAAGGAGAATTAATATAACACAATTATTGGTTATCATCTACTGGGCCTTTGATACATTATTTATTATAATTCCTATATTTTTCTACAAGGTCTATTCTTAGCTCCATTTTCATATTAAGAAACTGGAGGTCAGAGAGGTTAAATGATTTTCCCATCATGGAAGATCTGATGTGCTGAGCAAGAATTAGAACTCATTGTGTCTGGCTCCAAAGCTGGTGCTCTTTATCGTGCCCTTAAATGTGGTAGCATAATGTCACAGCTTGTCTCCCAATTGTCTTCTTTCATGCTAACACTGTCCAGCCTTGACCACTTAAGAATTAGAAAATAAAATACACATGCTTAGGCAACTATGTTGTGTTTCACATTCTATACACTCAATAGTTGTTGCTTTGTGTTCTTATGAGGAAAGGTACAAAGAAAACAAAAAAAAGAGTTAAAATATTTTCAAAAAGTTGAGAAAGAACTCAGAAATACATTTTCATTCATAATAGGAATAATATATCCTTGGACTTATAAGAATAAACGTACCAAAAGAGCTGATAGATTTCTCTAATGAAACTATAATATGCTTTTTTTTTAAAGGAAAATGAAGAGCACACTACAAGAAAGACATCAAATAATCATGGGTCAGCAGAAACAACATTGTGGAAATGGCCAAATTACCAAAAGCAATCTTCAGACTTAATGTAATTCTCATCAAAGTTCTACTGGGAAACTCTGAAATCCCTGAATGGCTCAAGCAATCCTGAATAAAAATGGTGATATTGGAGGTATCCCAATATCTGACTTCTTATTATACTACAGAGCCATAGTTCAATCTGTAACATAGTAACAAAGACAGCATGGTACTGGTATAAAATAGACACTTAGATCAATGGAATAGAAGATACATAAATAAGGTGACACAGCTACAGTCATCTATTTTTTTTAATATTATTTTATTGTAAAGTGCTCTACAGAGGGGTTACAGTTTCCTGTCCATTTTTTGTTAGTGTTGTTTATTTTGGCTGGGGGTGGGGCTTGAACTCTGGGTCTAAACACTGTCCCTGAGCTCTTCAGCTCAAGACAAGCACTCTACCACTTGAGCCACAGTTCACTTCCGGTTTTCTGGTGGTTCATTGGAGATAAAGAGTCTCAGAGACTTTCTTGTCTGGGCTGGCTTTCAAGCACGATCCTCAGATCTCAGCCTCCTGAGTAGCTAGGATTATAGTATAAGCCACCAGCGCCCACTTTCCTGTCCATTTTTCATGAAGATACTGAAGGCATGTGTTGGTAAAAAGACATCCTTTTTAACAAATAGCAATAGAACTGAATATGCACATGTAGGAGACTAAAGCTAGAACCCTATCTCTTACCATGCAAAAAAAAATTCAAAATGGATCAATGACCGTAAAGCAAGTCCTGAAGTTTAAAATTAATATAGGGAAACACTGGAAACATAGTAACACTTTCTGACTAGAATTGCTTGGCAACTGAACAAGAATTGAGAAATTCAGTTAAGAGCTTGTATATAGCAAAAGAGATTATTACTAGAATGAAGAGACAATCCACAGAATGGGAGAAAAGTTTTTGCCAACCTCTGAAGGATTAGTAACAAGAATATAGAAAGCACTCAAAAACTAAACACCAAAATCATATATAATACAATTAATAACTGGGCAAATAAAATTGAATAAGCTGTTCTTAGTTATATAAATGCCTAATAACATATGGATAAATACTCCATGTATTTTACATCCTTAGCTATAAAAGAAATGCAAATCAAAACAACATTGAGATTCTATCTCATCCCAGTCAGTATGGGTATTGTCAAGTTAACAAGCAATAGGAACTGTAGTGGTGCTATAAAGAAATGAAAATTAGTGTAGTTCCTATGGAAATAAGTATGGAGATTCCTCAGAAAAACAGAAATACTGCTACTATCTGATCTTGCTTTCTTACCCTTAAAAATCTATCCAAAGGAGTATAGGTCAGCACATAATAGAGAAACCTGTTCATTACAGTTTATTGTAGCATTATTTATAATAGCCAAGTTATGGAATTAGCTTAGGTGTCTACCAACTGATGAATGGACAAAATAATTACATGTAGACATTATGGAGTATTATCCAGCCATTGAAGAACAGGAAAATGGTGTCATTTGCAGTAAAATGTTTTTAAAATTCATAGGCAAAACTAGATCTAAAGGGGAAAAATTAATATGACTGAAAATAGGGAACTATTTGACAGAGAGGAAAGGCAATGGAAAGTGGAAAAAGAAGGTGGAAGTGAGAAGATGATGGAAATACATGTATGTATTGAAATGTCATAATGAAACCCATTTGTAATGTAAAAAAAGATTTTCAAAAGAGCAAAAAGAAATGTGTGTTGAAAATTCAGTGTGCTTTATTGGACTTTATTCATAAGTACTTTTATTCACTACATCATTTAAGCTCAATTGATAATTTCTTATTAGTTGTATTTGGAGCAGCATGTTTGGGTAGTTCTCAAATTTGAATAACTATACCTTAAGCATTTCCCTGCTCGTTTCCTTAAGTTATATATAATTTATACAAGTAAATATTTGATGAGGGAAATGTGGATAGATTCACATCTACCTTCATTTTAAAGTATGAAATGAAAATATATCCTCACAAGGCACAAGCCCCATCTTCTCAGTGTTTAGAGCAATATGACTAAAAGTAGCACAGACATAAACTCAAGTATAAAGGAGTAAAATTGGAATTAAGGAATAGATGTGTAATTCCAGATGCTAATCCAGATGTGTATCAGAAGAGAGACATGGTCACATAAACATTTAGTTCATAGACAGAAGCTATTAAATGATATTACTTACAAACAGTGTCATTTCAATTAATCCAAAGATTTGAGGGGTGAAGAAATTCTCTTTACAAATGTTTGGCAAGATGAAAATGATCTCTCGTGCTCTTTGCTTCAGTTTGTGACTCTTGTTTCTTATGATTGGCATTGAAGGGTGAGCCAGGTTCATCCCCTGAATAGAAAAACCAATGTAAAATTTAAAAATGTGAATAATATGATATACTTAATATAAATAGAACTTGATTACAACATCTTCTCTTTAGGTTCATCCCTTTCTTGGAAATGCCTGTTTCATTCAACTGAAAATGAGAAGATACAAAAAGTAACAGAGGCCAAGCACTGTGGCTCAAGCACAAAATCTCACTTACCTGGGGTGGCAGAGACTAGAAGGATCATGGTTCCAGGATAGCAAAAAAATTAGTGAGACCCTAATCTCAACAAAACAATTAATTATTAATGGCAAATGCTATCATCCTATCTATGAAGGAGGACTGGACAAGATGATCACCACCAATGCACAGCATTGGGTCAAAGCACTGGGTCAAAGTGAAATCCTATCTAAAACCATCAGGCGAGATGCCTGAAGTGTGGCACAAGTGGTAGTAGAGTTTGCCTAGCAAACACACCTTGTGAATTCACATCCCAGTGCCACTAAAACAACTGAAGAAACAAAGTTCACCTAATGTCATGGATTTTAGGAGATACATTATTATCATTCATGTTAACTAACCAAGTTATAAAGCAATCTGTTTTTAGGGATCCCCTCTTTTTATTTTTATGTCACTACTGAGGCTTGAACTCTTGGCCTCAAACTGTCCCTTGATTTTTTTTCATACAAGGCTAGCACTCTACCACTAGTGCTAGCTTTGGCTGGTTAATTAGAAATAAGAGTCATTACAGGTTTGAGCCACTGGTGCCCAGCTAAGGCTCTTTTTTTCATAATAACTGAGTTTAAGAGAATAAGAAGTACCTAACTCTTAAAATTACAAATACTATGACTGCACCTCACTTCAGTTAGAATAGGCATTGTCAAAAAAAACCAAATGGTAACAGATACAAGGATGCAGCCAAAAGTGAACACTGATATATTATTGGTGGTAATGTAAGCTTGTTTAAACACTCAGTATGGAGGTTCCTCAAAAAATTAAACACAGAGATACCCTATGATACAGAAATTCGACCCCTGGGTATTTATCCAAAAGATTACAAACCAGGATACACTACAGCCACCAGCATGACCACATTCATTGCAGCACTATTCACTATAGCCAACGTATGGAATCAGCCTAAGTGCCCCTCAATGGATGAAGAAACAAATATATATATTCAAAAATGGAATTTTATTATTGCTGGATTTTGCTGGCCCTGGGGCTGGAACTCAGGGCTTGCCTCTCTGTGTTCAAAGCTTGCACTCTAGCACTTGAGTCACAGTGCTACTTCTGGCTTTTTCTGCATAGTTTATTGGAGATAAGACTCTCAAGGACTTTCCTGCCTGGGCTGGCATTCAACCACAATCTTCAGATATCAGTCTCTTTAGTAGTTAGGATTATAAGATTGAGCCACCAGTGCCCAGCTACACAATGGAATTTTGCCCACCCATTACTAATTTTTGTCCCATGAATGAAGACATAGAAATACCTGGAAAAATTATGTTAAGTGAAGTAAGTCAGGCTGAGAGAGACAAAGGGTCCATGTTTTCCCTTATATGTGGAGACTATATTTAGCTTATAAAGGTATGAATAAATATGTTGGGTGGTATGTAAGTATATGCACATGTATTAACTGAAATATGGCAGATTCAATGGAGAACTCATATAATGTAATTCCTTAGAAGGCAAAGTTGAATTTCAATAAAATGAATACCAGGAAGTTGGTACTTGAAAGGTGTGGGGTGGGGTCAAGTGGAAAGGGGTTGATGAATAAGGAGGAGAAGAGGGGGAGAATAATTCAATGTATATTCTCCAAAATTAAAAAGAAGGAACAAGTTGTAGGGAAGGGGTGGGTGAGAATGTTGAAAGGGGTGTCATTGATCAAGATATATTGTATTCACCTGGCACCAGTGGCTCCCACCTGTAATCCTAGCTACTAAGGAGGCTGAGATCTGAGGATCACCGTTCAAAGCCAGCCTGGACAAGAAAGTCTGTGAGACTCTTATCTCCAATTAACCACCAGAAACGGGAAGTAGCACTGTAGCTCAAATGGTAGAGCACTAGCCTTGAGACAAAGAGCTGAGGGACAGTGCTCAAGGCCAGAGTTCAAGCCCCACAACAGACCAAAAAAGAGAGAGAGGGAGAGAGAGAGATGACATTCATAAACGGCTTTGTTAAATGGCAACTACTTTGTACAGCTACTTAAATATATTGAAAAACAGATAATGGATAAATAAATAAGTTGATGGTAAACTGCAACTATTAAACTAAAGTAACTATAAACTATAATGTCCATGGTTTATATTTAACATGAACAAAGAAATGTTTTATTTTGATGAAGAATTTGGAAGGAATAACATGCTCGAATTTGCTGCATTTATGAGTCTTGATATTGCTTATTTATTATTATAATGAAGATTCTCCTAGCAAAATTAAATCTTTTTCTCAAAGTATTTTAAGGAGCCTTACCTTATTTGAAGAAGTCTTGGATTATTATTGAAGAAATAGCACTCATATTTGCTTCTCTTTTTTTATTGTGAAAATACTGTACAGAGGGGTTACAATTACATGGGCAAGATAGTGAGTTCATTTCTTATCAAGCATTGTAGCCTCCTCCTTTGTTTACCCTTCCCATCCCTTCCCATCCTCCCTCTCCCCCCATCCAATCCTCCCCCCTCTCAAGTTGAAAAGTTCGTTTTTGACATGACAACTTGTACTTCTCATTGTTACAACAGTTCCATCTGTATCCTTATTTAAACAACTTGTTTTTCCCCTTCCCTTCCACAAATTATACCGACATCAAATACATTGAAAGCAGGGGTTATACTGGGGGTGGGACATACAAAGCAACAAAGAAATAATCTTATAATTGCATTAGAAACAAATGCATGAAAGAAAAAAAACATTTAAAATACATATCTTAGGGTTCATTTTCCTAACATCACCTTATCTGACCTTTTCTGTTTGATTCATACTTATACTAGATATTGCAAATAAGGGAAATCATGTTTCTTTTAAATCCCCCAACAACAAATCCTCAAAGAAACAACTGCCCAATAAATAAGTGGGCTAATGACTTAAAGAGAAACTTCTCTGAAGAAGAAAGAAGGATGGCCAATAGACAATGAAGAAATGCTCAACCTTCCTTGCCATAAAAGAAATGCAAATCAAAACAACATTGAGATACCACCTCACCCCAGTTAGAATAGTAAAAATCAAGAACTCTAATAACAAAGATGCTGGAGGGGATGTGGACAGAAGGGAACCTTACTTTGTTGTTGGTGGGAATGTAAACTTGTTCAACCTCTTTGGAAATAGTATGGAGGTTCCTCAAAAGACTCCACATAGAGCTCCCCTATGACCCAGCAGTCCCACTTTTGGGCATTTATACAAATGTTTACAAACAAGATCACACTAAAGCTACCAGCACAACTCTGTTTATTGCAGCATTATTTACCATAGCTAAGATCTGGAACCAACCCAGATGCCCCTCAGTAGATGAATGGATCAAGAAAATGTGGTATATATACACAATGGAATTCTATGCCTCCATCAGAAAGAATGACATTGCCCCATTTGTTAGGAAATGGAAAGACTTGGAAAAAATTATATTAAGTGAAGTAAGATTTGCTTCTCTTATGTATTTATATTTTAAAGGAATTTGAACTCCAAATATCTCTTCTTCATTTATAGAATAGGAATAATTATGTTTTAAGACACTCAACAAACATTTGCACATGATGACTTTTATAGTAAGTGCACTAGCCCTGAATCCAGGTGCTGGTGGCTCACACCTATAATCCTAGCTACTCAGGAGGCTGAAATCTGAAGATTGTGGTTTGAAGCCAGCCCAGTGAGAAAACTCTTTGAGACTCCTATTTCCAATAAACTACTCAAAAAGACCAGAACTGGTGCTGTGGTTCAAGTGGCAGAGTGCTAGCCTTGAGCACAAAGAGACTCAGGAACAGAGCCCAGGCCCTGAGTTCAAACCCCAGCAGTGGCAAAAAAAAAAAGTGTGCTTACTCAGGGTATATACCAGCAATTCTGCAGTGCAAGGCCTGGGATATATTGACAGTGGGACAGTAGATCTATCTTTCATAGAAGTACTTACATTAACAGAAAACACAGGCTTTTGTGAATGAAGGAATGATAGTGAATTTATTTATAATGAGATAAAAGGAGCAGATCAAAAATACTGTTTGCCCTTTTTTGTCCCTAAAGTTCAGTCCTTATAAGAAATTGTCTTAATAAGAAATTTACTGAAAAGGCCTCAGATAGAAAAGGAGGAATTGGATGACATAAAGCTTTAATGACATAACCTGATGTATTCATTTCAAAATAATGATGATCTTCTCATTGGGACAGACATATGGGCACAACCCTTTCTGCTGACTTCTGTAGGAAGCAAGGCTTTCTTAGTAGGAGTGGCATGATGGAGGCTCTGGAATAGCTCTCTTAGGAAGGGTACTTCAATGAATTCTCCCAGTTTACTATATTACTCTTTGATTTCCACATTCAATAATTGTTCATCATCTTTATAGTCCACACTTTATTCTTTATTTGGCTTTGATAAACCAGTTATTCAAGTTATCCTGTTTCAAAATTGAGTAATACATTCCTTCCTTTTCATTTTCACCTGACTTTCCCTATTTTTGCTCTAAATTATTGAAAAAAATTGATTCTGAAGTTATTTTACTCACCCCCAAATTCCTGATTCCATTTACAATAATATCTACCTCACACTGTTGTTATTGAAAGCTAATTTATATCTCACAACTGATAGCCTGCAGGTAGCTCCTAGGATCCTTCATATATTCAATGAAATTTGTACCTTGACCATAAACACCTCCTTTGACATGTCTTTTTGTGTTTTTTTTTGGACTTTTTTAGTCATGAAAACAACAACATACTATATTTGACTTTTTGGTTTATTTCACTCCAATCTTAAACAATTGTTTTCATTTGCACATATTAATTCCTAATCCCTTGTTAGTCAACAGACTGTGCTAAAAATTCTGTTTTTCTCAGCCTCTAACTTACATCTTCCAGATGGTCTCTTACCTCTGACACAAGAAAAGTGTCTTCCAGCCTATAGTATCTCCTTACTGTGACCCAAAAATATGCACAAAAAAGTGTTTGTTTTAAAACTGAAAATAGTATGTCATGTCATTTTATAATTTGTATTATACTGAGACACAGTTGCTTATACATAACAGGTCATGTTTACTAGTTTTCTACTTTGTATTACATTTTATTGCTCATGTACACTTGTGTGTGTGTGTGTGTGTGTGTGTGTGTGTGTGTGTGTGTTATGGGGCTTGAACTCAGGGTCTGGGCACTGTCTCTGAGCCTCTTTGTACTCAAGGCTATTGCTCCACCACTTGAGCCACAGTACCACTTTTGGTTTCCTTGTGGTTATTTAGAGGTAAGAGTCTCACCTGGACTTCTCTGTCCCTGCTGGCTTTGAACCATGATCCTCAGATCTTAGCTTCCTGAATAGCTATGATTACAGGCACAAGCCACCAGTGCCCAAGTAGCGTTTTGTGTTTTATATTCGCCCCCAGGTTCTGTAAAAACAATGCTAAGTAAATATTGAAATAAAAAAAATCCCAAAGATCTAGCCAGGCTTCTAACATTAAGAAGGATGAAAACTAAATTTCACAATGCTTCTTTTTCTTTCTTTATCATAGTTTTTATTTTATTTTTTTAAGTCAAATCAGTCAATATTTTAGCATCAAAGGTACAGTCCTATTGTCAATATCTTCAGTAGAGGTGTCCTCTTAGCTAGTTCTTGGTTACATTACTGAAAGATATTTAGGGGTTTGGCAAAGCAAGTTTAATAAAAATGAGTGAAACATGATTGCCTTTTGACCAATTGTTACAATTGGCCAGATTCATTTTAGTAGTTTCTAGTTTCTAGTGGTATTTTGAAGCACTAGATAGACCAATATGAAAGCCAAAGTTTTTGTAGAATCCTAATTAGCTGTATTTTAAAACCAGTCTATGAAGAGGTAATCCTAACTACACAGGAAGTTGAGAATTGAGGATTAAGGTTCAATGCCAGCTGGTGCAGAAAAGTCCCAGAGACACTCATCTCCAATTAACCACCAAAAAGCCAGAAATGGAGTTGCGGCTCAAGTCATACAGTACTAGCCCTGAGCAAAACTCAGGGACAGCATATAGACCTGGAGTTTAAGCCCAGGGATTAGCATAAACAAAACAAAACACCAAAATAGCCTCCATAAAATTAATGACAAAATTTCTCTCATAAACAATTCTAAGACCTTAACTTTTCATCCTTATACAATCATAGTATCACTGTATCTCTTAGTTACATAAATTTCCCTAATGAATGAATCCCTCTAGATAATTTTCTTTATATTCTGCATGAACACTTTTAGTGATAGAGAACCAAACAAAAAGCCATGTATAGCGCTAAAATTCATCTTTTTATAATTCATGTACCTTGGATTTCTCTCAGAAGTGATGCATGTGTTACATATCATTTCCTATTTTCTTCTTAGGATGTTAAAAATATTATATGGTTTGTCATAGTAAAGATGAACCAAGTGATAGCCCTTTTCCTGGTCTTTGAAATATCATAAAATGACATCATCACCTTGTTTGGATCCTTTTGGTTCACTATGATATGAAATGACATTTTCTTATGTTTGCCCATTTTCAGGTCAGTGATGTTCCATCTCCTAATTAATCTTCTGTGCAATTGTATGAATATAGATGTACTCTCTCAGTATTTTAATGCTTAACTAAGAAGATCTTTGCAAGAATTTAAAACAATTCTAGCTTCACTGTTCTCATGTTTCACAAAATTTTGAAATATAACTGTACTGAAAGTATGCTACTTTCATGCATCCATTAATAAGAGTACTGTGGAGTTTTTAAACTAGTCTGAATATTCTATGACAACAAGGCATCAATGCCTTGTTTTCCTCTTCCTCCCTTTCTGTCTTCCTCCTCCTCCTCTTCCTCTTCCTCCTTCTCCTCCTCCTACACCTCCTATACCTCCTCCTTCTCCTACTCTTCCTCCTCCCCTCTTTTCCATCTTTTTTCTTTCTTTTTTGTATTCATCTTCATCTTTTTGTATTCATATTCATCTTCACCTTCTGCTTCTGCATTAAAATACAGTTATAGTGATGCTCCATGAATTCTGAGCCTAGGTCATAAAAAGAATTTCTGCTTTCTCTTGACTCTCTTTAGATGCTTCTCCTGGAACCTAAATACCATACTATGGAAAAGAAATCCTTGGCCATGTGAAGAAACACACATAAGCACACTGAGATCAATATCCAATCCAAGCCCCAGACAACAACCAGCATTAACTACCATATATCCAAGGGAAAATGATACATAGTTTCTGACTCATTTGGTGTCTAATTATAAGCTTATAAAGCACTCAAAGATTATTTTGACTATTTGGTTGGGTATTTGGGGGTTCCATATCAATTTTAGGATATTTTTATGTGTGAAGCAAGTTCTTAGTTTTTTGATACAAAAACATTGAACTTGCATGTTGCTTATGAGAGAAGGTAATTTGAACAGTATCAATTTTCCAATCCATCAAAGAGGGGTATCTTTCTATATTTTTGTCTGGCTTTTTAAATTTATTTCACTGATGGTTTATAGTTTCCATTGTAGGGGTTTTTACTTCATTGATTAAGTTTATTCCTAGATATTTTACTTTATTCTATTTTGCAAATGGGAAAATAAAAATTGATTAGGCTTTAGCAAAGCAAGCCAGGGGTTTCTCAGGCGAGCAGGAAGGGAAATCATTGGGCAGGTAAGTAGAGGGGAATGCTGCTGCCTAGATTTCTTTCTTGACTTTCAGTTCTGGTCATTATCAATGTGTAACAGCAATACTGACTTTTGCATGCCCATTATGTGTGCTGAAAGTTTGTTGATTTTATTTGTTACTTTCAATATATTTTTGGTGAAACCTCTGTTTTCTGACTGGAAAATCATAAAATGTGAAACAGTGAAAATTTGACTTTGTTACATTTGTCTTGCCTGATTAGGATTTCCAATACTATGCTGGCTAAAAGCAATAGAAATTATCAACCTTGTTTGGTCTCCAACTTTAATCAGAACAAACCTTATCAAGAACAAAGTAGCAAGCATTATATTATTTAACTTCTAAATGTAGTGTAGCTTTCTACTAAACAGAAGATCATGGGATTGGCATAAAAATAGTCATATCTGTGGAATAGTTAACCTATATATTTGTGGACAACTGAATTTTAAGAAATATGCTAACTAGTTATTAGTATTATTAGTATTGCCGGAGGAACTCCAGGCAATACAGCTGTCCCTCCCTCTCTCTGCCTAGACCTACCTGAGCTCCCACCTACCTCACTTCCTGTCCCAGACCTTACTGCTACCTAGATAGTGGAGGATGCCATGTGCTCCCTCTCTGGGGGAAATATGGCTCCTCTAATAAACCTTGTAATAATCTTTCTCCTGTGCATGCCTGCCTTCTATGGTGGTCCCCTGGGACGGATGTGATGGTTCCTTTCACAAGTCTTAGTAATACATGAGGCTGGACCATTTTTTAATTTGTTATTCTGTGCATTTAGCAATTCTCCTGATTGCAAGTAGCAGTATCCCATAATTTCCTGGGGGAGGGGTGAAGGTGTGTGTGTGCGTGTGTGTGTGTGTGCATGCGCACATGCACAAGTGCGCATGCTCACACATGTGCTCAAGATCACCCTCCAGATAAGAACCTGAGTTAACCCATGGATTGGGAGAAGATCTTCAGTAGCCATATGATGGACAAGGGCCTCATACCTAAAATATACTTAGAACTCAAAAAATTAAATCGCCCAACAACAAATCCTCAAAGAAAAAACTGCCCCCATTAATAAGTGGGTTAAAGACTTAGAGACTTCTCTGTGGAGGAAATAAGAATGGCCAATAGACACAGGAAGAAATACTCAACTTCTCTAGCCATAAAAGAAATGCAAATCAAAACAACATTGGCTATAATCAAGAAAACTAATAACAACATGTGCTGGAAGGGATGTGGCCAAAAGGAAACCATACTGCATTGTTGGTGGGAGTGTAAACTTGTTCAACTACTCTGGAAAGCAGTATGGAGGTTCCTCAAAAGATTCCACATAGAGCTCCTCTATGACCCAGCAATCCCATTTTTGGGCATTGACCCAAATGACCACAGACAAGGCCATACTAAAGCTACTAGCACAGCTATGTTTATCACAGCATTATTCACCATAGCTAAGATATGGAACATATATATATATATATATGTATGTATGAATTCTATGCCTCCACTAGAAAAATGCCATTATCCCATTTGTTAGGAAATGGAAAGATTTGGAAAAAATTATATTAAGTGAAGTAAGCCAGGCCCAAAGAAACATAGGTCCCATGGTTTCCCTTATCTGCAATAACTAGTATATGTCTAAGACAAGCAGAAGAGGTCAAAAGCTATGTACATGTGACTATATAACCTGATGCTAAGCGAAATGAATCCCAAGATAGGGACACAGAAGTTTTTATCTTTGTTGCTGTTCTTTTTAATGTACTTATAATATGTAAAGTGATTTATTTTGTTTCTTTGTGTGTTCTTCCCCCATGGTACAACCCCTGTCTTCACTGTATTTGATTCCAGTGTCCTGCATCTTGTATATACATTTTTCTAATTTGGGGAGGGGAAGGGAAATAACAAAATGCTGAAACAAGGATACAGGTGAACCCATTGTAACAATGAGATGTACAAGACACTATGTTGAAAATAAACTTTACAACTTGAATAGGGGGAGGAGTTGGGAGGTGGGGTGGGCAGGGATGGTAGGGGAAAAACAAAGGAAGGGGTAACAATGCTCGATAGCAAATGTGCTCATTATCTTACTCATGTAACTGTATCCCCTCTGTACAGTATCTTTACATAAAAATATATTTTAAAAAAGAAATATGCTAAGCTCACATTGGAAATGTTGGAAAAAATAGACATTCATAGGTAGACTTGTATCTCTTATCTCTTGCAAAAACCAACTCAATATAGATTGAAGACTAACTCTAAGGCCTAAAGCTAGGAATCTACAGGGAAAAAAAAACAAAGGCCAAGTCCTCCAAGGCATTGGCTTGCTTTTTAGACCAAGATTCTAAAACATAGAAAGCAAAAGCAAAAGCAAACTAGAAACTCAGCAAATTCCAAAGCATTTGCTGAGCCAAGGAAATGACTGATAGGATGAAGAAAAACTGAGAGAATAGGGGAACCGTTGCAAAATGCACATGTGAGTTGAAGTGACGTGTCCACAGTGGAATGTTATTAAATGACAAAAAGAACAAATGTCTGTCATTTGCAGCAACAAGGCTAAAGATGGAGCTCATTATCCTATAGGAAATAAGCCAAGCACAGAAAGACAAGTATTTCATAATCTTCTTCATATTTGGAATATAAAAAGTTTATTTCATGCAAGTTAGGAGCAGAGTAGTAGTTATGGTTATCAGAGGCTGGGAGAGAAGAGGATGAAGGACAGATGGAGAAAGTTGATCAATAGGCATTCAGTTATAGATAGGCCTAAGAAGCTCTGTTATTCTATTGAACAATAGGTGACTATTGATGATAATAATAATATACTGTACATTTCCAAAACCTAGAAGAAAGGATTTAAAATGTTTCACCATGAGCAAATGCTAATAGTTATATTTAAGATACTGAGAAATATGTAAGTTTATACCCTTAGGATCTATGCAATTATGTTTTAGACGTTAGTTAAAATTAATTTTTAAAGTCCTCCAATTATAATGAATTAGCAAAGACTACTCAAACCAGACAGATATTATCAACTCATGTTTACATGATGTTAAGTTTGAATGGATTGTTGGTACCACACAGAAGAATGTCTTAACTATACTTAGGTAATGAGCATTGACTTGGGAATAGACATGATCAATAGGTGGGAGAAAATAATATTTATTACAAAGCATAAAGGGTTTGAGGAATGTCAAAAAGAAATAAAACAAATGTAGAGGAAACAGTGATCAGAGGCTAGAGGAATGTCTAATTCTATTTCCTTTAAATGGAAAGAGAGTACAGTGGAAATGATTTTTATGAATTCTGTGTCAAGGTCCTAAAAGGCATAGTACTTCTTCTTGTCTCTCTTAGTATAGTTTCTTCAAAACCTTCTTTCACAAAGGAAAACAATGTCCTTGTTATGTATTGGGGAGAAGCTTGGTGACACCATAAATTCTTAAAATATGGAAAATAAATAGAACTAATAAATTAGATATCTAAACTTGAGCAATTTCAATCCAAAGTGTTCAATATGCCTCTTCATTTCTTCTTGTCACCCATAATTACATAAAAGAAAAAAATGAGGATTTAAAATAAATTGTTCCATATAAAGTCTGGATTTGAGATCAGATTTTAAACTATATTTTTATTAAGTTTTTATTGTGAAAATACTGTACAGAGGGGTGACAGTTACATGAGCAAAGTAATAAGTACATTACTTATGAAGCATTGTTGCCTCCTTTGCTTTTCCTCTACAATCCCTTCCCTCCCACCTCCACAATTACACTCTCCCCCCGCCCAAGCCTAAATTGTAAAGTTCATTTTTCAACATAGTGTCTTGTACATCTCATTGTTACAATGGGTCATCATGTGTCCCTATTTAAACATTTTGTTTTTTCCCTTCCCCGCCCCAAATTATACTGACATCAAATACAGTAAAAATAGGGATTATTCCCAACCTCTCCAGATAATAATCTATTTTCAAATTATGGAGTAACTTTCAGGCCAAGATCAATTCTAAGGCTTTGTTGGGAAAACATCCAAAAAAAAATTAAAACACTTCCTAAGACTCGATGAAAATCACATGATGTCTAATATACCTTTTCAACATATAAAAAAGGCCATCTAAGGATCTTTGGAACATGTGATTTACAATTTATCTCTGTTAAAAAGAAAGAAAAGTTGGATAAATGGGATTGTCATGCAGAGCTTCTGCATGACAAAGGACATAGCTAGCAAGATCAAAAGAAAGCCCCAAGATTGGGAAAAGATCTTCACTAGCCTTACAATGGACAAAGGTCTCATATCTAAAATATACTTAGAACTCAAAAATTAAATCCCCCAACAAAAAAATCCTCAAAGAAACAACCACCTGATTAATAAGTGGGCTAAAGACTTAAAGAGAAACTTCTCTGAAGAGGGAATAAGAATGGCCAATAGACACATGAAGAAATGCTAAACTTCTCTAGCCATAAAAAAATGCAAATCAAAACAACATTGAGAGTCCATCTCACCTTAGTTAGAATTGCTTTAATCAAGAAATCTAATAACAACAAATGCTAGAAGGGATGTGTGCAAAGGGGAACCCTACTGCATTGTTGGTGGGAGTGTAAACTTGTTCAGCCACTTTGGAAAGCAGTATTGAGGTTCCTCATAAAGACTACACATAGAGCTCCCTATGATCCAGCAATCCCACTTCTGGACAATTATCCAAAACATCACAAACAAGGCCATACTAAAGCTACCGGCACAACTATGTTTATTTTTAGCATTATTCACCATAGCTAAGATGTAGAACCAACCCAGATCCCCTTCGTAGATGAAGGGATCAAGAAAATGTTATATATATTGGAATTCTATGCCTCCATCAGAGAAAATGACCACCTCACTTGTTAGGAAACGGAAAGACTTGGAAAAATTATATCAAGTGAAGTAAGCCAGGCCCATAGGCCCAATGGTTTCCCTTATTTTCAGTAACAAGTTTATGTCTAGGACAAGAATAAGAGGTCAAAAGCTATGTACATATGACCATATAAATTGATGCTAAGTGAAATGAACCCCAAGATAGGGACACAAGGGTTTTTTATCTTTCTTGCTATTGTTTTTAATGTATTTATAATGTACTGTGTGAATTTTTTTTGTTTCTTTTCTAGTTCTTCCCTCATGGCATAACCCCTGTTTTCACTGTATTTGATTCTGGTGCCCTGCATCTTGTATATACATTTTTCAAATTTGGGGAGGGGAGGGGAAATAACAAAATGCTTCAATGGGGATATAGATTGACCCATTGTAACAATGAGATGTACAAGACACTATGTTGAAAATGAATTTTTACAACTTTGGGGGGGCGGCGGGGGAGGGAGTGGTTGGGGAGGGGGCCTGGAAAGGATGGTGGGGAACAACAAAGGAGAACAAAGGAGGGAGTAACGATGCTCCATAGGAAATGTACTCATCACCTTACTCTGTAACTGTAACCCCTCTGTACAGTATTTTTACAATAAAAATATATGCAAAAATTTAAAAAATTAGTGCTTCTAATAATTTTTAGCTAATTATTCCTCAAAACTTTACTAAGACCTCAATGTATAAAAAGGTATTGTGAAAGTATGCTTGTAAATCACTTTTGTTTAGTGGAATAAACTAAAATGATTCATAGAGAATTCATACAATTTTTATTGTTATTGTAAAGGTGATACATAAGGAGGCTACAGTTATATGCCAGGTAATGAGTGCATTTCTTTTTGAGCAGTGTCACCCCTTCCCTTGTTTACTCCCAGTTTTTCCCTCCCACACCCCTCCTTCACAAGTTGTATAGCTCATTTTAAACATAGTGCCTACTGAATCAAGATGCTACCTCTGAGCACCCAAACACATAAACTATCTAGTGGATCAATTATTTTTAACTGAATGGTCACAACATACAAATTGTAATGTAGTATTTTAAAACATGCTATGGAGTAGACAAGTCTATTTTGCACATGTAAATAATTTCAGCTAGTGGTGGAATTGAATTTCTGCATCCTTACACATTGCTACCCTTAATGGTTCACTGTGACAAACAAAATATGACAGATGAGGCTGCAGGATTTTCAATACTTGAGCACTCCTTTCTCCTGAGTCTCTATCAAGACCCTCACTTTGGAAATCCAGCTGTCAAGCAGTAAAAAATACTCAACCATTTACAGAAGTCAGTGGGTAATTCAGCTGATCATTCTAGAGGGATTTACTTGTAAACATGAATTGCCCTCTAGCAAGAGGAGATGGTTGACAAGTTTTTCAAATTGAGCAATGTGCTTATGCAATGGGGCTTCTAATCTCTCTGTGCATATTTGGACAGGGGAAGATGAGTTTTGGAGAGAAGAAGAGGGTTGGGAAGAAAGAATGACATTAAATTAGTCAGTTCCCCAGAGTTCATCTTGGCAAGAAAGATGATCTAATAACATGGAGCACAGAGCCACCTTGTTGATAATCTCGTCATTGAAGAAGTGGAATCCATACTGTGGGATAGTTAGTAAAGAAGATTTGGAAGCACTCAGATTCCACATTGTGAAAGTAAATATGAACTATTTCTCCCTCATAAAATTTATAGCTTTACTCCACATAGAAAAATCATGCACAGACAAAATACATGCCCCAAAAAAGAACCAGTGGTCAATGCATTTCTCTATAGGGAATTTAGGCATCCTATGAAGACAGAGAAATGAAACACCCAACCTATTTAAAATACAGCTGTTTATAGGAACATGTACTGACTTTTGGTATAAAAATTATAACAGATTGTATTAACACTAAGGAAAAGACAACTGGAGTAGCTATATTAATGTCAAATAAATTATATTTCTAGGCAAAGAGTATTTTCAGGTATGAAGATGATACTTTAAAAATGAAAACTCAAGCCAGGTGCCAGTGGCTCACATCTGTAATCCTAGCTACTCAGGAGGCTGAGATCTGGTGGTTTGAAGTTCGCCAGTCCATGACAGCCTGTGAGACTCTTATCTCTAATTAGCCACCAGAAAACTGGAAGTGACACTGTGACTCAAAGTGGTACAGTTCTAGCCTTGAGCGAAAAAGCTCAGGGATAGCACCTCCAGCCCTGAGTTCAGGTATCGCAACCCCCTACCCCACCCCTGGTCAAAAAAAAAAAAGAATAGATAATTTATAAAAATATACAAAATCTTGATAAACTAAAATGATTCATAGAGAATTCATACAATTTTTATTGTTATTGTAAAGGTGATACATAAGGAGGCTACAGTTATATGCCAGGTAATGAGTGCATTTCTTTTTGAGCAGTGTCACCCCTTCCCTTGTTTACTCCCAGTTTTTCCCTCCCACACCCCTCCTGTGTCCATATTGAACATATTTAGTAACTGAGTTAAAAACGTCTGATGATAGGATACAGGAAAGGCTCAGGTGATAGAGCACTGACTGCACAGGCCAAATGAATGTGAGCTCTTGAGTTCAAACCCTTGTACTAACAATGTATAATAATAGCAATAATAATACCTAACAGTTTGGCAGATCTGCACAGAGAAAGAAATAATTCCCCCAGTAAAATTAGCAAAGCTAAAACTCCTCAGTAGTTAATGAAATACACAGGCAAAACAATTGGTAAAGCTTTTGAAAACCTAAACAGGCCTAGCAGTTAAATTGATCTAAGTGGCTTTAACAGCAGTAGAATACACACCTTTTCCAAGTGAACACAAGGTAGAACATTGTATGGATAACAAAAGATGCCACAGTAAATGTGCAAATATATTTTAAGTAGTACAAAATATTCTCAGAACACAATGGATTTAAATATAAATCAACATCAGAAAACCCTTAGACATTTTTTTATTTTTTTTATTTTTTTTTGTTTTTGTTTTCTTTTTTTGTTGGCTGTGGGGCCTGAACTCTGGCCTGGGCGCTGTCCCTAAGCTCTTCAGCTCAAGGCTAGCGTTCTACCACTAGAGCAAAAGCACCACTTCTGGTTTGTTCTGCTTATGTGGTGATGAGGAATCAAACCCAGGGCTTCATGCATGCAAGACAAACACTCTACCACTGAGCCACCTTCCCAGCCCCCGAATACTTTTGTTTTTGTTTTGGGTTTTATTGAAAAGATGATGAGCAGAGGGATCAGTACATTTTTTAAAATCATTGTTACCACATTCCTCATTATCTCCCACTTACACCTCCCTATGCCCCCCACACCTCAAGTTGTAAGGTTCTTATCCCTCGCAGTGTCCTGTGAGTATCAGTGTTGCATTGGTTCATTCTTTGTCCTTTTGTTTCTGTGATTCCCTTTCCCTTCCACATATTGAACAGTCTTACATAGAGAAGACATAGTACTATGCCTCCATCAAAAAGAATGACATTGCCCCATTTGTTAGAAAATGAAAAGAATTGGAAAAAATTATATTAAGTGAAGTAAGCCAGGCCCAAAGAAACATAGGTCCCATGGTTTCCCTTATCTGCAGTAACTAGTATATGTCTAGGACAAGAAGAGGTCAAAAGCTATGTACCTATGACCATATAAATTGATGCTAAGCGAAATGAACCCCAAAATGGGGACACAAGGTTTTATCTTTGTTGCTGTTCTTTTAAATGCACTTAGAATGTACTATGTGATTTTTTTGTTTTTTTTTGTATATTCTTCCCCTATGGTACAATCCCTTCTGTCACTGTATTTGATTCTGGTGTTCTGAAACTTGTACAGACATTTTTCTGATTTGGGGAGGGAAAGGGAAAATAACAAAATGCTGAAATCGTATACAGAATGACCATTGTAACAATGAGATGTACTAGACACTATGTTGAAAATGAACTTTACAACTTTGGCAGGTGGTGGGAGTAGGAGTTGGGGAGGCTGGGGGAAGGGAAGGGATGGTAGGGGAAAAACAAAGGAGCAGGTAACAATGTTCCATAGCAAATGAACTCATTACCTTTCTCATGTAACTGTAACTTCTCTGTACAGTATCTTCACAATAAAATATATGTTTAAAAATAAAAAAGACATAATACTAAAATTAAGAGAAACGATAAAAAAAAAGAGGAAAGAGAAGTGGTGCTGTAGCTCAAGTGGTAGAGCACTAGCCTTGAGCTGAAGAGCTGAGGGACAGTGCTCAGGCCCAGAGTTCAAGCCCCATGACCGACAAAAAACAAAAAGAGAGAAAAGAAAACTACATACAGGACAAAGTAATAACCTCTTATTATTTCCATATACTGGAGTTCATGTAGATATGCTTCATTATGTATGATCCCATGCACAAAGCAATTGGGTTATTGGAATCCCCTATTAAGTAATGCAAATCCAAACAACAGTGAGATTCCACCTTACATCAGTTAGAATAGCCATTATCAAGAAAGCTAACAACAACAGATGCTGGGGGAGATGTGGCCAAAGAGGAACACTGTTACACTGTTGGTAGGGGTGTAAACTTGTCTAACCACTCTGGAAAGCAATGTATGGAGGGTCCTAAAAAGACTAAACATAGAGCTAACCTATGATCCAGCAATCCCACTCCTGGACATTTACCCAAATGACCACAAACAAGCCATAACTAAAGAAGGTTTTCTTTGTTGTTGTTTTTAATATTTTTTAATTGTAAAAATACTGTACAGAGGGGTTGCAGTTACATGAGCAAGGTAATGTGTACATTTCCTATCAAGCATTGTTATCTCCTCTTTTGTTTTTTCCCTACCATTCTTTCCCTCCCACCTCCACAGCTACATTCCCCCCATCCCCTAAATTGTAAAGTTCGTTTTTCAACATAGTGTCTTGTGCATCTCATTGTTACAAGGGGTCAACCTGTATCCCTATTTAAGCATTTTATTTTTTCCCTTCCCCTCCCCAAATTAGAGAAATGTATATACAAGATGCAGGGCACTGACATCAAATACAGTGAAAAGGTCAAAAGCTGTGTACATATGGCCAGATAAGATGATGTTAAGCGGGGCTGGGAAGGTGGCTCAGTGGTAGAGCGCTTGCCTTGAATGCCTGAGGCCCTGGGTTCGATTCCTCAGCACCACATAAGCAAAAAGAAAAAAGCCAGAAGTGACGCTGTGGCTCAAGTGGTAGAGTGCTAGCCTTGAGCTGAAGAGCTGAGGGACAGAACCCAGGCCCAGAGTTCAGGCCCCACGACCGGACCCAAAAAAAAAAAAAAAAGATGATGTTAAGCGAAATGAACACCAAGATAGGGACACAAGTGTTTTTTTTTTCTTTCTTGCTATTGTTTCTAGTATTTATAATGTACCATGTGATTTTTTTTGTTTCTTTGTATGTTTTTTTAATGATAGGAAACCCTTTTAAATAACATACAGAATTGATAGCAAATCACAATGAAAATTAGAAACTATTCTAAAATGAATGAAAGTAGAAACACAATGTAACAAAGTTTGCAGAGTGCAACTGAATGCTTAGAAGAAACCTTTCTAGCACAATATGCCAGTAAAAGGAAAGGTTTTAAAGACCTAGGTTTATATGATAGAAACCATCCTAAAATAATAATAAAGGAACTCTTTTAAAAAGACAAGATAATAATTGAAAATAAAGCTTCTTATCACTAGCTATTTTTTAAAAGACCAATAAATGTTTTAAACTCATAGACAAAAGAGAGCTATGTCTGATAGACAAATAAAAAAGAGCTATGTCTGAAAATTCTAGGATATCAGGAAAAGAAAAGAAACAATAAAAACCCACAAGAATTGCAGATACCAAAGATGTTTGGGTGATAATCCCTACAGATCTTATAGAAATTAAAATAATAAGAAAATACCAACCATCACATGCTGATATATTTAATAGTTGTGATAAATCACACAAATGACTTGAAAAGTGCATATTACCAAGGCTCACTCAAAAAGAAATGAATAACTCAATTAGTCCTATATAAATTAAAGGAATTAGAGTTTTAGGTGAAAGTATTTCTATAAGTACAACTCTAAGCCTGAATAACTTCACTAGTGATTTTTTAAGGGAATAATGTAAGTTCTGTACAAACTCCTTCCAAAAATTAAAGGGAGAGTTTTCAACACTAACATTCTTCTGGTAAAATCAAACAAAAGATAGAAAAGGTAAAATTTAAAAAAAATACAGAACAACATCATCTGGTGGAATTCTTTATATTAGCAGACTAAAAGGGAAAATCATATGGTCATTTAAATAATTGCAGAAAATGGTTTCACAAAACTCTATTATCCATTCATGAGAAAATAATCCTTCAGTAAAGAAAAAATAGAAAGGAGTCCCTCAACATCATGAACAGTCTTTATGCAAAGCCTATAGCTAACTTCATTCTTAGTGGTGATGAAGACACTTCCTACAAAAACTAGAGCAAGCAACGATGCTTGCTCTTACTCTTCTTTCTCTTCAGGACAATACTGTTATACATAGTGTAACAGGCAAGAAAAAAGTAAAATGCGCCCATATTATAAAGGAAGGAGAAATGTAGTCTTTATTCAAAGAAAATTGTTTATGAAAAATCTTATGTAGCTGAGAAGGTGGCTCAGTGGTAGAGCACTTGCCTTGCATACACGAGGCCCTGGGTTCGATTCCTCAGCACCACATAAGCAAAAAAGAAAAAACCGGAAGTGGCGCCGTGGCTCAAGTGTTAGAGCGCTAGCCTTGAGCTGAAGAGCTGAGGGACAGCGTCCAGGCCCAGAGTTCAGGCCCCATGACCGAACCAAAAAAAAAAGAAAAATCTTATGTAATATATAAAAAATGTTCTTATAATGAATAATGATACCTGACTTACATAATAGCAGGATACATAAGAAATTTTGCTATTTTTCTTAATCTAGTAAGAATCAACCAAACATTTAACATTAATAATAACATCAATAACATCAAGATATTGAAATATCTAGTTATAAATTTGGTAGAATGTGTGAAAGCCTTCTATACTAAGAATTATAAAATGTTCTAAGAATTTAAAAATGACCTACATTATTTAAAGAGACTTGCCTTATTTGTTGAAAATAAAACAATTGATTTAAGGTCAATCTGTTAATATCATAAACATGATAGTTCTATCCAAACTGAAATACAAATTAAAAATACTATTCCAATAAAAATAAGTAGGTTTATTTGGAGGGGGAGGGGGAGCTGATCCTGGGGCTTGAACTCAGGGCCTGGACACTGTCCCTGAGCTTCTTTTACTCAAGGGTAGCATTCTACCACTTGAGCTATAGTGCTACTTCCAGCTTTTACTATTTATGTGGTACTGAGGAATGGAATCCAGAACTTCATGCATGTTAAACAAGCACATTCCCAGCCCAGTAGGGTTTTTTTTTTGGTAGCTATACAAAAAAGAATGTTGCAGGCATACCTGACTCTAAAATTTACCTGTAAGTGTGAAGGCTTTAGACTAGCTAAAACAATGTTGAAAAAGAATTGGATATAACTATTAAATGATATCAAATTCATTTAAAACTATTATATCCAAATATAGATCACTATGATTGACTAGAATGTCCACAATAGGTAGAAACATTGACTTTTTTTTTACTTTTTTAAAACAAAGTTGCCAAGCAATTTAGTTAAACAATCATTATGCATAACTAAGGATAATAAGTTGATGGACATAACAAACAAAAACTAAACATCTCAAAACATGTGTCTGTCTTATTTCACATATTTTGAATGGTTAATTTAAATTGAAACATATACCAGTAAACAAGAACTAAGTTTGTATTTCCAAGAACTTAGGAGAATGTCTTAGAGACTTGGGATTTTGTGGCAAATTCTCACAGACAACAGGAAAAGCATGAAACATTGAAGAATAAAATCAAGACAGTGCTTTTAAGCAAGACTGAAAACTTTGGTTCTTTTATAGCTATTATTACAAAAATAAAACAGATACAGATTGGGATAAATTACTTACATGTCATATCTGACAAAGGACTTGTGTCTAGAATATTCAAACAACTCTCAAAAGACAAGAATAAAACAAATAATCCAAATGAAAACAGACAATATATTTGAAGAGACATTTCCCCAGAGTGCACAGTATCCAGATAGAAAATAACAACAAGACAGTGTGCAGAACACCAATCATTTATAAAATGCAAATTCTGTTTCATTGAGATTTTCTTTCAAATAAATCAGAATGCTGAAATGTTTGAGCAATCTACTACATTAAGCAGTGGCATAGCCATGGAAAAGTTACAACACCCAAATGTTATTTATGGGAATTAAAAAGGATACAATCACACTAGAAAACAGATTGACATCAAATGAATTGGGTACTGGAAACTGGTGGGTTGCACCTGTAATTCTAGCTATTTAAGAAGCCAATATAGGAAAATTGTAGATTGTGGAGGGCTTGAGCAAAAACCTTGTGAGATTTCATTTCAGTCAACAGCTGAGTATGGTAACTCATTCTTGTCATCCCACATATCATAGGAAATGAAAATAAAAGGATTGTGGTTTAGGCTAGCCTCAGGAAAAAAGTGAGATTATACCTCAAAAATAAGCAAACCATAAAGAGTTGGAACTGAACTGTAGAATGCTTGTTTAGCAAGCTCAAAGCTCGATTTGAACTTCAGGACTGCAAATGAAAAAAAAATAATTTGTTGACAGTGAAAAAAGTTAAACATTCACCTAATACACTACTCAGACATTGTTCTTTTCAGTATTTGAGATAAATGAGAATATCTATAGGTGAATGATTAAACAAAGTGGGATATACCTGTAATATGGAATAGTATACAGCAATAAAAATGAAAGAACCATCATAATAAGCAGTAACATAGATAATCTCAAAATGACTGTTCTAAGTTTAAAAAAGCCATATATGAAAGAATATATATTCCCTTGCTACAATTATCTGAAACTCTGAAAATGAGAACCATTTAAGAGAAAGCACATCAGTAGCAGCCTGTAATTTTGTATGGGAAAAGGAAAAGATAGTTTGTGAAGGAATGTGATTAAATGTCTGGGAGTTTTGGATATGCTCATTATCTTGAGTGTAGTGATGGATTCATGAGTGTTAACATATGTCAAGACTTATCTGAATATTTTAAATGTACAGATTACAGATTTTTCTCAATAAATATGTAAAGAGAAATGATTAAATTAGCTTGTCAAAAGATACAATTAAAGGAGTATTTTCCACACATATAGCCATGAGCTTATAAGTAGAATATATATGTGTATATATATATATATGTTACTAAAATACATAAGAAAACAAAAAGTAAATAAGCAATACAGGGGATCTATTTTTCAATAAATAAATATTTAGATAGATACTCCATTAAAGAAATTGTGCAATTTTTCAATGAACATAAAATGTTGCTCAGTGTTAGTGATTACAAGGGTAACTAAGGGAAAAGTGGTAGAATATGATCAAAATACATTGCGTACTTCTATGACAAGGTCAGAATGAAACATTAAAAATTTGCAAGAAAGACAAAATAGCGTGGAGGAGGATAAAGTGAGTAATAGAAGGAGTGAATATGATCAAATAAATTACATTCATTTATGGAAATACCAAAGTGAGGCCCTCATATTGTATAATTAATATGCATTAATTAAAATATAGGGACATAAACTATGGGAAGATACACTTCAAGACAGCTTGGAAAATAGAGGAAAACTGGAACATATTTGCAAAATGCTGGTTTGAGATTGATTGCTATAATTCTGAAAAATGGTCAACATCTACTCAAGCTGAACACGACTATAGCTTTTGACCCAGTAATTTTATTTCCAGCCATTAACTAATGCAAATGAGTATGGATATCCACCCAAATATATGTAAATAATCTTCGCAGTGATTTTATTTATTATAGTACTAGTCTGGAAGTAAAGAAATAACCAAGTAATTTAGGATAAGGAAATAGTAGAATGTTACATGGTAACCAAAAATGAACTACTATTTTCACAGGACAAGATAAATTTCATAGAAATAATGTTAAACAAAAGAGTACAGAGAAGTATACATTATGTTGTTTTATTAAGATGACATATTTGAGTACTATTGTTTCTAGGAATCTATAAAGGTGGCCAGGTAATGACCCAGTTACATGTTTATTTGTTTTTTTTTGTTGTTGTTATTTAAAACATTAAACTCTACATATAAGACTTTGTGGCCCATTGTCTCATGGATACATATTTACACACATACACATAGATGTAGCCTACATGCATATATATATATATATATATATATATATATATGTAAATGTATAAGTACTTCTTTTTTTATGCTGATTCTGAACTTAGGACCTGGAGGCTATTTCTTAGCCTTTTCCCTCAAGGCTTGGGATCCACCTCTTAAGCTATACTATTTCTAATTTTTTTGTGTTTAAGTAGAGATAAGAGTCTCATAGCATTTCTTGGCTGGCTTTGAACAATGATCCTCAAATCTCAGCCTCCTGAGTAACTAGAATTACAGATATGAGCCACTGACACCTCACGTATCTTTTCCTTCTATGACCTACTGAGTGAGCTAATACACTGAATATTTTTAAATAATACAATTGATCTATGGGGAATTGTGAGTAACTTTTTGATGGTTAGAATACTTTTTTATTCTAAATATTATGGTTTACGAATACAATCAAGGTTGCCTAGTAGAATTGTTGCACAATGCATACATAATTATTGATCTCTTTTTCTTTCTCATGTCCTGTGCAGAACAAGGACCCAGAGTGTTCCTGCAATGATTCATGGTCTCCTGTTGCATGAAGTTGAGTGTTTGAAGACCTTTCTGGTTTTTTCCCAGTCCTTTAAGTCTTCTTTGACTTCTTGCAGAAGCTTCATTTGCGATATCGTTTGTTCAAAATCTTAATTAATGGCAATAATCCTAAAGCTCAAGATGGCCTAACCTCTCTGCTAAAGGTGCATTGGGAGAAGATGGCCTAACCTCTCTGCTAAAGGCACATTGGGGGAAATGGAATCCCTGCTGGACGTTGGGCATCTGGAGCACATCAGCATCAGACGTGTTCTCCAATGAAGTATGGATCAAATTGGAGAAAAACATGGGAGCATCCTTGCATTGGCTCCAGCAGAGAACCGAGGGCTTGGATGTATGTGGTCTTTCCAGAGATGTGAGGAGCCAATGTTGAAGCTGTACTTTAAAGAGCACCAAAGCTAAATTCACAAGCTAGGGAACAACTTGTTTTCACAGCAACGAGCTCTGGCATGGCAAACGCTTCTCTGTGGTGACTTACATACTTATTCAGTGATTTAGACCGCTTCTCTGGCACGGGTCAAATGGCATATTAACATGGGATATAATCCTTTCTCACTCTGTAGGCTATGGCTCAGTGTGATATTGGCACCATATTAAGCTTCATTAACCCTACAACACTTTGCCTTCTACTCTTGGCACTCTCCTGCAGGCTGCAGGCAGTAACCCATGAGTAATCTGATTACCTACAACCGACTGTAGCTGCATGGAATGAAGGCTGACTACAGGGTGGAACACAATTACAGTCTTTTGAGATTCAATTAGAAAGCTGTTGGTAGAGCTTCGTTCAAAATTCTGAAACTGGCTCCAATAACCCCTTGTGAGCAGCCTGCGTTTCTTTAAGAACCCATAGTAAACAATGAACTTAAAAAGCCTCACCTGTGTCTCATGCTCCTTTTCAGAATTTGTCCTCCTGAAGTGCATAATAAACTAGGTTTGCAGTTGGGAATAATAATGACTATTTCCACAGACTCTACCTGGGATGGCTCTTGTGTTCTCCAAAGGAGGATTATTGTTTATTTCCTCCACAAAATTATTCTGCTTTTAGACTTCTTTGTGAATGAACATTAAAAAATAAATGCTACTTAGCTGAGTGCTGGTGTCTCATGCCTATAATCATAGTTACTCAAGAGACTGAGAATCAGAGGCTCATAGTTTGAGGCCAGTGTGGGCAGAAAAGGCTCCAAAATTCCATCTTCAAAATTATCAACAAAAAGCAAAGCCAGAGGCATGGTGCAAGTGGTAGAGTATGGTAGAGCACCAGAGAAGTAAGTACAAGGCCTTAAATTCAAATCACAGTATTTCCAATTAAGATATGCATATAAATTCTAAGAACATTATTAAAGGCTAATTGTTCTTTAGGTAAAATCTGAGCTTAAGAAAATGTAATACTTGGGCTGGGAAGGTGGCTCAGTGGTAGAGCACTTGCCTTGCATGCTCAAGGCCCTGGGTTCGATTCCTCAGCACCACATAAACAAAAAGAAAAAAAGCTGGAAGTGGTGCTGTGGCTCAAGTGGTAGAGCACTAGCCTTGAGCTGAAGAGCTGAGGCCCAGAGTTCAGGCCCCACGACCGGACCCCCCCCCAAAAAAAAAGAAAATGTAATACTCTGGATTAGATTCTACCATTTTGAGACACACAAACATTTATTATTATATATGAATATAAATATGTGTGTACATATATATATATTCTTTGCTTGAGGCAAATGACTAATTGTACATTAAAAATAAAGTGATCTTAATATGCATGTCGGAAGAAACATCACATTAGTATGATGCTTCAAGTATTTAAAATATATTTAAAGTGTTAGATTGCTATTTTATTTTGCTCCCAAATATGACTTATTTATTTATTGTTGAGATTTGCTTTTTTTTCTTGTAGGAATTACAAAAAAAATATGATCTTTTCAGGAAGAGTTGATTTAAATCTTTACTTTGGCAAATCCATATGACCTTGGAAGTTATTTAATTTTTTTTACTTTAAAGTATTTCCTCTTTGAATAAGGAGGGGAAAGGAAAAAACCAAATTGTTTAAATAGGGATACAGGTGGACCTATTGCAACAACAAATGCTATGTTGAAAAAGGAACTTTACAACTTTGGCGGAAGGGGAGACAATGGGGGGCTGTGTAGTCTTGGAGATGGGAGGGCAGGAATGGTAGGGGAAAACAAAGGAGGAGGCAACAATACTTGAAAAGAAATGTACTTATTACCTTGCTCATGTAATTGTAACCCCTCTGTATGGTATTTTCACAATAAAAAACAAATTTTAAAAAAAGAGAGAAAAACACTTTTTCCAGTGCTATAATAATTAACAGCTCATAATGGAGGGGGCATAAGGCTTAGGACATAGTAAACATTCAATGCATGTACCTTTCTTCCTTAATAAATTTTACATGCTGTTGGAAATTGCCTACCTTTCTTGTAAGTTCATAACTTTGCTTCATTTATGCGCCTCATTATATGTGATTATAATATTTACTTTATGCCCAACCATTGGAGGAACCATTACTTTCATTAAAATGTGTTGTTTATAGGCATTTATTAAAATCTCTGAGTTTCAGGTAATGCTATCTATGTTCAAATGCATACGTAATTTTTTTTCATGTCTACCATTCTTCCTTCTTAGCAATCATGAATTAGTTTACAATCAGTAATTGAGTAAAATTTCAAACTGTTTGAAATTTTGGCATTGAAAGGTTGTTTGAAAGTTTGGCATTGTGACTAATGCCAGTTCTCTGGCTTCTATAAAATGAATGTATAGACTCGGAAAAACGTAAGCATTTTGAAATCTCAAAGTTGAATGCTTATGAAAACTCAGAGCTTATCTTGCTTGATTATTCAAGTGAATAGATAGTAAACCACTCCATGATACATACTTCTTGGTATTATTGAAAGGCAAGATGAAGGCATTGCCTTTTTTCTCTTCCAACTCCTCAGATTGCCATATAACTGGTGAATCTCCTCATACTAGCTCGAAGTACAGAACTAGTATTCATTTGACAATTAATTGCAGGGTCATCCTGACACCCCTTAGTATGCATAAGTTAGATGAGTTAGTTAAGGCTAGCCTTTACTTGCAATAATTTAAATGGACTTGAATTTATCCATTGTTGTGCAACATGACATATTTTACTTTGTCATTATCTGTAATGAATCACAGTGTGTGCAAAGGGAACTGTCCAACTTCCCCGTTCATTATTAATCACCAAGGTTTTAAGGACAGTTTTCCAAAGTTTTGACAACAACTGTTGCTAGATTTTATTACCACAATTAACTCCAGCTGTGTTATTAATAAGAGAAAGCCAAGTGGAAGCCCAAAATTCTAGTTACTTGTCTAAGAATCTTAAGAATATTCTTGTGTGTGTGTGTGTGTGTGTGTGTGTGTAAGATAGAGAGAAATAGAAGAGAGAGGAGGAAGAGAAAGGAAGAAAAAGCATTATATTAAGTTGGGTTGATACTTGTTTCAGACATACAAAGCTGGATCTAGGTGGGCAGGTGATGTCCCCAGACAACATCTGTCTCTTCTTTCCTTTTGTGTTGGCTTCATTCTTACGCAGTTTGCATCTAAGTTAAGATAGAAACGTCAGAAGCAGGCCTGGGTTTATATAACCTTTACAGCCAGCATCCTGAGATACCAGCCTTTCCACATTTTATTTGTCTTCATATTTATAGAAACATGTTCCTCTTTATTATCTTTTTTAATTAACATGTTTAATTACACAAATTATGGGTTTCATTTTGAACTTTTCATACATGCAGGAATATACTTTGAACATAGTTACTCCCATTACCTTCTCTTATCTTTCGCTCTTGATCCTCTTATTCTAACAGTCACTCTAATCCTTTCATGTTGTTTTCACCTAGATTCCACCTATGAAAATAAAGCAAGCAATGCTTGCTTTTCTGTCTTACTTCGCTCAATAGGATAATTTCTTGTTCCATTCATTTGCTTACAAATGCATGGTTTATTTTCTCCTTGATGAGAAATACTCCATTTGTAGCTGTACAACATTGTCTTAATCCATTTATCTGATGTGAGGTAGGCAGGCAGATACCGTAACTTGGCTATTGTGAATAATGCTGAAGTGAGTATGGGTATACAGGATCTCTATTGCTTGTTGACTTTTATTCCTTTGGACTCATACTCATAAAACAATCCTATTTTAGTTTTTTTGAGGAACATTCATGCTGGTTTCCAGAGTGGCTGGACTAACATATTCAAGAGGAAGGCTTTGTATTTATATTCATACTACAGTTTCTCACTGCCTTCACTTTGATTGCCTGCCATCACAGGGTTTGGTGAAGAGACACAATGAGTCCCATCAGTTCTGGAAGAGAATGGATACTGGAAAGATATTTAAAAAACACACATACTGTGTCTAACGAAGAATGTAAGCACAAGCACAGGACTGATGTAACAGCTGCTGTTGGAGTCTCTCCCATACTTCTTTGACATCTGCTATTTTAGAAGCAAGTGATAACTTAAATACTGTTTTCTACACATAATGGCTTAGAGAGATTTAATATCCCTTGACCAGTCATGGAGAAGTGTTTGGTGATGCATGGGAAGCACCTTTCTTTTCTCTGTTGGGTAGAAGGGAAACGTCTTTCATTGTAGAGTTCCCTAATTAAGACTGATTTCCTGTTACCATAGTAATAACCCATTAGCTAATACATCATTCATTGACTTCTTTCCCTCTCCTGTTTCACTATTCCATTTCCCCTCTCCATACAGCAACTTTAAATGTAAGCATTTACCTCTAGATCTCATTCTGCTTTTTGGAAAACTCATATTATGCACTCACCAACCCTCTCTCTCTCAAAACAAAACAAAACAAAAAACCTTAAAAAAAAAACAGCCTGGGAAGGTGGCTCAGTGGTAGAGTGCTTGGCTTGCATGCATGAGGCCCTGGGTTCGATTCCTCAGCACTACATAAGCAGAAAAAGCCAGAAGTGGCATTGTGACTTGAGTGGTGGAGTGCTAGGCTTGAATTGAAGAGCTGAGGGACAGCACCCAAGTTCAGAGTTCAGGCCCACAATTGACAAAAACAAACAAAAAATAAAACAATAACCTAAAAAGAAACCTTTTTTTTTTTTTTTCTGTCAGTCATGGGGCTTGAACTCTGGGCCTGGGCGCTCTCCTGTCCCTCAGCACCATTTCCAGTTTTCTGATGGTTTATTGGAAATAAAAGTCTCATGGATTTTCCTGCCTGGCCTGGCTTTGAACCGTGATCCTCAGATCTCAGCCTCTTGAGTAGCGAGGATTACAGGCATGAGCCACGGCGCCCGGCTCTAAAAAGAAATTGTAATCCTACTACTCAATCACAGTTATCCTTTAATTTAATAGATTTGTACTATCAAGATATGTTGAAATACAAAGAAGATAAATATATACATACATACACCTGTAGTCCTAAATCTGATGATTACGATTCAAAGCCAGCCCAGGCAGGAAAGTCCATGAGACTCTTATCTCCAATTAACCAGCAGAAAACAGGAAGTGGAACTTGAGCTGAAGAGCTCAGGGACAGTGCCCAGGCCTGAGTTCAAGCCCCATGACCGACAGAAAGAAAGAAAGAGGGGGGAGGGAGAGAGGGAGGAAGGAAGGAAGGAAGGAAGGAAGGAAGGAAGGAAGGAAGGAAGGAAAGAAGGCAGAGGGAGGGAGAAAGGAAGGAAGGAAGGAATGAAGGAAGGAAGGAAGGAAGGAAGGAAGGAAGGAAGGAAGGAAGGAAGGAAGGAAAGAAGGCAGAGGGAGGGAGAAAGGAAGGAAGGAAGGAATGAAGGAAGGAAGGAAGGAAGGAAGGAAGGAAGGAAGGAAGGAAGGAAGGGAAGACTTCCTGTCAGACACTATGTTGATCAATTTAGCCACTAAGGCTTTATTAACAATGACCTTCTCCAGATGTTCTTTACTCATGAAACTTACATAGTGGGGATCTTTGAAATGTTGCTTTTCCATCATTTGCATTTATATTTTGTGAAGGGATGAAGCTGGAATGGAGAGTAAGATATGGATGGGAAGAATTCATGCCATGGATTTGGATAAAGAGGCTGATGGCCTCATCGATGAGGTTGGTTACCATCCCATTCATTTTTGCAAGCTTTTTCTTAGACTGTCTCAAAGTTCCATTCTATATCCTTTGGTAAAATTCAATTTCAGTCTTGATGGTTTCAATAATTCCAGCATTTTAAAGTATTGTCCATTTGCAGTGAATTCCCAGTTAGCCATATACTGGTGATTACTCAATTGATTAGTCCCTCAGACCAGACTCTCTAAAAAGCTGCAGATGAAGTTTATGAAACTCTTTAATCAGAATCTCTATTAGGTTGCCTCCAGCTCAGCATATTTAAGAGTGAACTTATCTTCCTCTTCATAGAATGTGCTCCACTTTTAATATTAATCATCTAAGTTGATGATGACTTGTTCTTTGAGTTTCTCAGCATAAAAATCAAGTATTCAAATGTTTTCTTTTCATGAGATTGTTTCTAACATATTTTTAAGATGATTTTTTGTTGCTTTGTATGACCCTCCCCCACGGTATAACCCCTGCTTTCACTGCATTTGATGTTGGTACAATTTGTGGAGGGGAAGGGAAAAAAACAAAAACAAATCGTTTAAATAGGGATACAGTTGGACCCATTGCAACAATGAGATGTACAAGTTGTTATGTTGAAAAACGAACTTTACAACTTTGGTGGTGGGGGGGGAGGATCGGGTATGGGGAGATGGGAGGGTATGGGAAGGGATGGGAAGGGGAAACAAAGGAGGAAGCAACAATGTTTGATAAGAAATGTACTCATTATCTTGCCCATGTAATTGTAACCCCTCTGTACGGTATTCTCACAAAAATAAAATCTTGTAGTCATTTTAAAATTGTTTTCTCATTCATCATTTTTTCAATACATGCACAATTTCTTATTGTGATATGGCCTCTGTCATCTCTCTTAACTTTTTTCCCCAGTTCACTTCCTCCAGAGCATGGCTTCTGGCCAGTCCCAGAGATCAGCAAGCTTCCTTAATTCATGTGGCTTGTCTACCTCTCATGTTCTTACTCCATGTATTTTTTTTTTTTTGTTGGTCAGTCATGGGGCTTGAATTCTGGGCCTGAACACTGTCCCTCAGCTCTTCAGCTCAAGGCTAGCGCTCTACCACTTGAGCCACAGTGCCACTTCCTGCTTTTTGCTTATGTGGTGCTGAGGAATCGACCCCAGGACCTCATGCATGCAAGGCAAGTGCTCTACCACTGAGCCACCTTCCCAGCCCCTCCATGTATTTGTTTGCCTCCTTGTATCTCATCTCCTTCAACTTTTCACTCCAATGTAATATTCTCAGTATGGTGCTAACCATCTCCTCAACCCACTGTAGCAGCAGCATGGCAACCAAAATAGCATCTTCTTCATAATCACTTTCCTAGGTTATTGCTACATTTTAATTTTCCCTATATTACCATCTAGATACATCATTCCTATATTTTCTTCTTTAACCACGCTTATCAATTTCTAACATAATATGTCACTATTTTCTAATGATCTATGATTCACCCTCTCTTTACTTGATGGAATACAAGCTACAGACCTTGTATTCAAAGGAAAGCTCTGTCCCTATTTCATTCCCCAGTGTTTCCAATTAATTCTCTATTATTCAGTTATAAATTATCAACAAACATGGAGGAGTAAAAAAATTGCATACTTAAGAACTCACAACTATGGGTCAGAAGTCAGTTCTGGAATATCTGGTTCTCTGTGAAGTTACCATGAAGATTTTTGGCTAGTTTGGGCTCTTATCTGAAGACCCTAGGGAAGAATCTACTTCCAACCTGTAAATCTTGTCTGCAGAATGATATTTCTTACAGTTGTAGGGCTAAGATCTGTACTTCCCACTTGCTGTTAGCCAGAATCTTGAATGAATTCCAAAGTCCTCCTGCATTCCTTCTCATGCGTGGCTCTCCTATCTTCCAACCTGCAATGGTACAACGAATATTTATTATACTTTGATGTCCTTTTTACCTCAGTTATTGATTTTACGATCAGCCTCCAGTGACCATTCCATTGAACACTCTAGATAATGTAAAATCCCCATTTTCTTTTTCTTTCTTCCTTCCTCCCATTCTTTCTTTCTTTCTTTCTTTCTTTTTTTCTCTTTCTTTCATTTCCTCTCTCTCTTTTCTTCTTTCTTTTCTTTCCTTCTTTTTTTTTTTTTTGGTGCTGATATTAGGTCATTAACCCATGGCATGTGAGCTATTGCTGTGCTGTTTTGCTCAGGCTTTATGAACTACCACTTAAGTCACAACTCCGCTTCCACTTTTTTGGTGGTTAAATTTGGACAAGCGTGTCACAGACTTTCCTGCCCAGGCTAGCTTTGTAATGCAATCCTCAAACCTCCTGAGTAGCTCGGGTACAAGTATGAGCCTGGCTAATCTCTTCATTGAAGGTCAATTGAGTAGTAACCTAAATTGCATCAGCAAGATGCCCTTTGCCTTGTAATTTCATATATTTACAAGAATAGCTATCATGGGGAAAATTCATGATGCTTCAAATTTGCCTAGTACATTAGCATGAACTATGTTCTCTTGGCACATGGCATACAAGTGAACAAGGAGCTATGACACTTGAGTCAGAAGATTTTGTAGAAACTTTTTCAAATTTTCAAAGTTGACTTCATGGCTAATATATTTTGAAGTTTCTAAATGCTTTCAATTCCATTTGAAAGGGAGCAGCAGAAGAGAATAAGATGGAGAGCCAGAAAGGGTCCAAGGCTATGTGAAAGTAAAAGATTTCCTGAAGCCAAGTACATGGTAACCTTTGACGCTATTTCACACAAACTGGAAATAGATATTTTCTAGCTTTTTTAGTATTGGTGGTCCCAAGACTCTCACTCTTGCGTGCCAGATGTGATTTTCCAGGCCCTTAGAGCTGTAATTGCTTAACAAACCAGACACCCTTAGAGGTTTGCATATATGTACAAATTCACACCTGTAATAGGAGTTATGGTAGGTGTAGTATATTCACAAGAAAAGCTGAGGATTGCAGGGCTGGGGATGGATTCCATTACTTTTCTTCTGTCTTTACCAAAACATATTATGGTTTCATCTGTATTACATTGGAACATAGGACATTTGAACTTAAATATGAGAAATTACTTCATTTCCTACATGAATGCTTAAAATCCATAGGGAAATTGACTTGGTAATTATGATAATGTTTGACTATTAGAAAACTTTAGATTAATTGCAGATGATAAATTAGTCATTTTTTCTGTCTTGTGTCTGCCTTCACCCAACTATGACTATATTCTTAGTTTAGAAATTACTAGAACAAGCTCTCAGAACTCACATTCAAAGAACAGAGGTCCAGCTGGCCAGTCTTTATATATGCTATCTACATTTGGCTTTTTCAACAGGTTGACTGAGAGAATCCTTCCCCTTAATGAAATGGAAGCTTTGAATGCCCTCCAGAATTACCATTCCACACAGCCTTTTCCCTTCCTAATGAAATTGTGCTGGAACAAGACGTTCCCATTTGGAATCCACAAGCCTGTTTAACTCAACAATCAGGAATTCATCCATTCATTGTATCTTTCTCCAATTTTGTCAATTCTTCCAGTAAGTTTTGTTGGTCCAGTTTTTCAAAAGTCTTACGTTGAATTGTTTTTTTGCAGTTTGGATAACAGGTTAAAATAGTTCAGCACATTGCCTATTTTTCTGATGAAGAAGGTGAGTTGGCTGGTGTGAGACTAGCTTAGGGGAAATATGGGTGTAGGAGAGGGATGTTGAAATAAGCAAGAATGGAAAAACTATATAGTCTGTATGACATGTGAGGTGATAATGTTTTGAAATTTTAAATAGTTGGAAAAAACAAAATAAATAATAAAAATGATATAAAATTCAAATTTCATTGTCTAAATGAAGCTGGGTTGGAGCACAGTCATTCATTTGTCTCCATGTTATCAATGTCTGCCCATTAGCAAAAGAGACAACTATGATCTGCAAGGCATAAACTATTTATTAGCTTGCTTTTACGAACGTATTGCAACTCTTGCCTCTGATAAAGGGTTAAGAGAATGGATTAAATGTTTGGTTGAATGGCATAGTCATTCTCTAGGAATTAAAAACACAAAATCCAATTTCCCACACCAGGCTATGGTCTTGGTAATAAACTCAGGTTTAAGGTCCTGTAGATTGGGTTCTTTTACCTAAGAAAAAAATGGAAGGAAAGCAAAAGTCCCGTTAGCAGAAGGAGACGAGTGTGAAACTGTCCAGAGCCTTATCCACTTACTCCAGGGTCACGTCTGGATTTTGTGCTAAAGCAATGTTAGAAGTTGTTGGAATTCCTGCCATTACAAGTGATAGAAATCACCTCTGTAAACCACAAGGGAACCCATTTTCTTACCTGTCCTGTTCCAAGGAGCTATAGCTCATTCTCCAGGCCCTGCTGACCTGTGTCACTCCAATCCGTCAGCATGATTTTTTGTGGCAGGTAAGGTGGTAGCTAGCACCCACTTTCTTTTTTAATTGTCAAGGTGATGTACAGAGGTGTTACAGTTACATAAGTAAGGTAATAAGTACATTTCTTGTCCAACTTCCCTCATTTTTCTTGTACTTTCCCTCCCCCACCAACCCCTTATTCTCAAGTTGTACAAATCATTTCCAACATATTGTCTCATGTACATTGCTGTTGCATTGGTTCCCCCTTGCCCTTTGTCTCAATAGCTATGGTACATATGACCATATAAGATGATGCTAAGTGAAATGACCTCCAAGACATGGACACAAGAGGGTTTTCTTTATTGTTGTCATTTTTAATATACTATGTTACTTGTTTTGTTTCTTTTGTTTGTTCTTCCCCATATGGTTATATCCCCTGTTGTCACTGTACTTGAATTTGGTACCCTGGTATTATATATATGTTTATTTGAATAAAGGCCTTCCCTTACTCAACAGAATGGTGAGACAAAGGACCAGGAATACAGTCTTTAGATTGAAATTTATTGAAGGTTTGATTTTCTTGGCATTGTCCATAAACTCATTCTTGAGATGCTTACTGAGAATGAATGGAGATCAGAGAATTCTGATTAGCAGATCTGGGTGTCCACCAAGAGTGAGATTTAGTTAAAGTTCTACACAAAGACAATAGATACCCACTTCAGAGAATCCCAGTGAAGAACAGCATTGGTGCAGGTGGCATGTTTGGACAATGTCAACACACTGAAAACCAAATGGCATTGGTTACAGTGGGATAGTACCAAGTGGGACAAGAAACTGAATAAAACAGAAAGTACATGTTGTGGGCTATTTCTGAGAAACTGTATCCACACTGAAAGTAGAAAGGAGGCTTTGGAAGGGCCTAAGCCCCTGGAGAAGTCGAGATATAAATTCAAATTTGTGCATTATTATACTCTTACACAGAGTCCCAGGCTAGAGTTACTTGAAGAAATGTCTCTTATATGGAGATGAATGTGGCTTGGACCACGTTCATAGAATATATAGTCTATTCATCTTGATCTACTGTATAGAAAAACATAAATACATATGGTTAGGTGACGATTAGAGTTATAATAGAAGTCTATATTAAACTCATACCATGCTTAAAAAGAAGGTGGTATTTACATTGAGTAGTAAGGAAGAGTTATATAAAATTTTATCAGGGAAAATTGTACCTCAGTATGTATAGAGGAATGTATACTTGGTAGAGCAAATAGGAAGTCATTCAATGTGATTAGAAAAAAGGTGGAACTAATATTTATTGAAACACTTACTCTAGTCAGTCAAGAAGCTAAACCTCTAATTTGGTGCACAACAGAAACCATAACATGATAGTTATGGTGGAAGGAAAGGTTTGGAAATCAAACAAGGGATGTTCAATGATTAAGGTTTCACTGCAACAAATGGACAGAAAGTGTTATTTTCAGTGTGACCAGGGATTTAAAGAGTAGGTATAAGATTAAGAGGGAAAGCAATGAGTTCGGATTTGGAAAATTTGAGTTCAAAATACATGTGTGATAATCAAGTGGCACTATTGAATTGGCAACTGAAAATATGGATCTAGACACAGGGAATTAGTTCAGGAGTTTTCCATCTACACTTCTGGTATTCTCAGAAGCTTAATAAAATCATTATAACTATTCATTAGGAAGATTGAGAATTTCTCTAAGCTTATTCCTTCTGGCTGCTGTTTCATTCATTTTTATATTCATTATTTTTAATTCATTAGTTGTCTTGATTATTCATGCATCTTAAGTTTGTATAAATGTATCTTATGACAATCACCCAAACAAAGCTTTCCCTTTGTTACTCACTTCAATAGCTTCCATGCCTTGTTGATACCTTGAATTCAGCAGCCTGGTCTTTTGATTAGCTTCTTCATTGAACCTTGATCTTTCTAATTTCTATTCTTAGAATCTGATCAATAGTCTAAAAAGCCACAAAGATAAGAGCAACTCTTTCTGAGCTGCAGGTCCCTGGGCTGTAGTGCTGCTCTAATGAATCAGACTCGTATTTGTTTATTTTTTTCACAACATGATGATTTGTATCACACTATTAAACTTGTGAATAGTTTTAAAGCAAGTACAAAGGATACCTAGGATGGAAACTGGATTAATTTAAAAGGAGTGGCTGAAATATTTAAAGATATATATGTATATATATATATATTTCACTTATGCCATATTTTGCTAAGAATAAACTTAAGCCATATTAATTGGATAATATTTGTAAATAATTGGGCATTTACAAATACATTAACAAAGCAACCCATAATGCAACATACAAGGAGACTGTTTAGAGTTAATATGTTAAATTGGTTAATGATCTTTTAGTTGTTTTTATTCAGAGACATGGATTTTTATTATGTATCTTTATATATGAACTCTATGGTGTGTAACTGGCTTTTTTCACTCAATGTGTCACATAAATTTTAAATTTTAACTTCTTTAGAATGATTTTTGAAAAAATGTAAACATATACATATATATCTTCCTTGCTTATAGATATAATTTATAGACTTTTAAATATTAGGCAATAGCCTAATCATGTTTGTGTCTATGCTACTTTGCTTGTCATAACAGACCAATCTCAAAAATGGTTTTTGTCTTCTCAGCTTTGTGTTCCTAATGACCAAGCAGACCTGAGATAAACAAATGATGACATCATTAAAATCACATAAGGAAAACGAGACCCCAGGTTGGAGAACGACTAGAAACTGGTGAAATTGTGAATAAACATTTAAATTACTCATTCAAAAAATATGGTACAAAAAGTGAAAGGACAATATGACTGCTTAAAGAGAAACATGAAATGAAAGAATTCTTTTCAGGGTAAAAAACACAAGTGTGTTGACTGAGGAGAATGAATGTATGAAGAGAAAATATTGAAGCTACAAAAGAAGGAATTTCTGAAAACCAGGTTTCCTGGTGATAGGGAAGGATGGGATCTTGAGTACAGATGAAGGTATAGCCTTAGAAAGCAAGAGACAAAGTTTTCCATGAAGAAGAGACACGTGTATGGGGCCATGCAATGGGATGGTGAGAAGGACTTAGATGCCTTCTCTTTAGCATGATGACCTTGGTGGAGTATACTAGGCCTCTACAGAGCAGACAAAGCAAGAGTGTGAAAGTGAACTTGATGAGTGTGGGAACATTACCTGAAATACAGTACTGGTCACATTCAGGACTAAGTGGATGGCATGACACAACAGTGGGACCCCAAATAATCTGGTTTTCTATGGTGCCAGGTAGGCAAAAAGGGTTGCAAAAGGTGATAACTATATGGATTTAGTGTCATGTGGTTGGTGCATTGTAAGACAAAGGGTACAGTTCCTTGCCCACTTATCTAGATTATTTTGATATACTCTAATGTATAGGCTACCATTCTTTCCTTCTAATTGCATTGTTATCTTGCAACAGTTTCATTTTTTAGTCTTTTACAAGGACCCTAAGCATAAATGTAAAACACATATATTATGTGTATGCTGCCTTTCCAGAGTTTCTCCTGTTCCTCAGCCCAACCCAACCTAACAAAACACATGTCTCCACAACTAAGATCTTAGTATTTTCCATGCTACAAATTCTATATGTCTTCAGATATGTTTTATTAGAATGAACAAGAAAGAGGTTAACGAAAAAGGTTAAGGAAAAAGAGGTTAAGGAATATGAGATCAGAAATTATGAAAGGATAGAATCAAGAGGAAAGCCTTCATGGATAATGTGAGCAGTGATGACAGACATTGAGTTGTTTAGCTTTCTGTGCTATAGTAGTGGGTCATATAAATTACATTTAGGTACACATACAAATCAAGTGAGTGGAGCACCCTCCACTCAGATTAAGGTTAATATACTAATTTTTGGCCTTTCCTGGTAAATTCGATTCTGTCTCTTACACATGTGAGATAGATTGGTTTAGATCCCTCAAACGATGCTATCATGTTTTGAATGTTTCCTGCCTGAAGGTCTTGGTATGAGATAGATTAACTGTGACATTGATAAATGTGTTCCTGTCAACAATTATTTATACAATTTTTCTACTAAGTAATATGTTTGACCTTAATACGGTTTTGAATGTATGAGTTTGGAGGAAGGCTGTCCCATTAGGAGAGATTTTTGCACATTTTGTTTGCTTTTGTGTTATACCTGGGCTTTATTTTGTGGCTTAACCTGGCAAGGCATGACTAACTTGAAAGGAGGAAGGTAGAACCATGGGCTTTCAGATCTGGAACTTGATCTACCTGATGGAGAGGTTATGGCAAATACTGGAGTGAAGTATAGTGTGGGAGGGTAAACAAGAGTTGAACAGAACAACAAAAGACACTATCAAGTCAGTAGCCCAGGTCATGAAGGGCAATACTTGACATTTAATCAGCTGACATACTAGAAAGTTAACTTTTGATCTATAGCAGCTGGTAACCAGCAAGAATGCCCCAAAATTCCTAGAGGACCCAAGTCCAATCTCTCAAGTAGTTAAGTGATTATTTGGATACAAGAAGTCAGATTAAAAACTGAGGAGGTAGGCCCTTATTACAAAATATAACTGGAACTGAAAGTCAGAGCTGGTTCAGTAACAAGAATGACAAAACATTCAACATTGCATCTAGAGTGTGTGAAAGCCAATCGATTTCCTCATTTTCCCCTAAATGACACCTCCATACATACTTAAGATTTAATCATTGGTCTTAGAATATACTTTGTATATGGGATCATACAAGAAAAAGGTGATGTAAAAGCTGACCTATTTTTTTTCCCAGCATATTTTTGTTTCTTGTTATAATCTCCCTTATGAAAATATTATGGCTCTGAAGCTCAAATGACTTCCCTAAGGTTATCTAGTAAACCTGGAGCATAGCTGGGGTTAGAAACCAGACCACATGATTTTAAGCCAGTACTTTTCCTACCACATTGTTCTGTTTCCTGTCTAATTACTGTAGTGATCTTTTAAATTTTAAAGCAATTTTAGTAACAATTAAACATTGATTTGCTAATTTGGTGCTTACATCATTTCTTCAGCACAAGCCAAAGAGGCTTCTCTGCTTCCTTTAAGATTCCTGGGCTGCAGGGAATATATCATAGGGGGAAGAACATATGAAAGAAACAAAAAATCACATAGTACATTAAAAACAACAACAAAGAAAAACCTCTTGTGTCTATTTCTTGGAGTTCATTTCGCTCAGCATCAACTTATGTGGTCATATGTACATAGCTATTGAGCTATTCTGCTCATCTGCTAAAATCATCCTAGATGTCTTCTAATTATTGCAAATAATCTATGCAACAGTGATATCTACAAGACAATATGTTGGAAATGATCTGTACAAGTTGGGGGTGGGAAGGGGAAGGAAAGTAGGAGAAAAATGAGGGAAGGGGTAACAAGTTTGACAAAAAAATATACTTATTACCTTACTTATATAACTGTAACCCCTCTGTATATCACCTTGACAATGAAAAAAAATTTTGAGCCGAAGCAGTAAGACAAAATAATTAGAAGTCTCAGATTGAGTCATTGAAAGATCTTCTAACTTGGGCTTCCACTAGCACATTACCTTCCACATAAGCCATGTACACTGCTAGTTATTTGAGATGGTTATAAAAGTAACAGGAAGGAAAACCAGTAAGACTCACTGCTTAACTACTTGTTTATTCTTCTTGCAGTCCAGGAAAACATTATCCCTCTCCCTAAAGGATATCCATGCATATGAATGACTGATCACTGTCCTTTCTTTCCCAAGGATGTCTTACAGTAGAAAGTAAGAAAGCTGAGAACAGAAGACCTCTGAGAGCAGTGCAAATTCCCTCCACAATCAGTCTTTGTTTAACTGGCATAGCTATTTGCTTACCATTAGAAAGCTTTTTTTATGTATCTTAAAGAAAGGCATTTCTGTTACCAATCATTTCCCAAAAGGAATATTTTATTGGAACTGTGGGATGAAACACTATTCTTATGGAACAAACCCAGTGTGGACAGCTCACATTTCATTCATGTTTATGAGGACAGGGGTCTGCATGAGACATGGTGGCATATGGTACCATGTGAATTTTTTAATGGCAACACTTGTTTCATAAGCTACTCTTTACTGTACTAATAAGAACCAGTGACTTGAGACATTATGTCTTTCATAATTACAGTGTAAGTTGTCAATTCCTTATCCTCATGAACAGTTTTCCTTTTTAAACATGTTGACTAACAACAACAGTAACAAAAACACTTTCTCAAAACTCTCTTGATTACAGATATCCATGTGTTTAAGAAAAGGTCTATAGTAAAGTATTTCCAACCTACTGGTTACGTGTACTGCATTTAAAATTACCAAGCTAAATCTAATTAGTTACATGTGCAGAAATAAATGTGGGGCTCAGTAATTTAAGATTTTTGTGCACTTTTTATAATGAGAATGGGGAATAGAATTTCTCCATAGAGTACAGGAGTTGGGGGTCCATGTGCCTGCAATTATATAGAGTATTCCTGGAGTTTATGAGAAGATTGAAGCATGTGGTTAAATCTCAGGACTTACCAAAATTCAAGATGGGCTTAAGTATTACTATGTTTGCTTTGTGTGTGTGTGTGTGTGCGCACACGTGTGTGTGTATGTGAAGTACCTCCCAAGAAAGAGTACTTTTATTTTCCCTACATGAATGTATACTGTTAAGTTGAATTCAAATATGGGAGAATCAAAGTTTAGTTAAGTGGTAGAACACTTGTCTAACAAGTGTCTCAAGGTTAACCTCAGCAGCAAAAAAAAAAAAAAAATAATCAAGCAAATAAATAATATATCAAATGAGTGAAGCACAGACAGATATATTTAAAATGTAAAATAAGCTTCTTGAATTTAATAAGCTTTTGAAAATATTTATATTTAGAATATAGAGAAAGTTGAAAAAATGTTATGCATTAAAGATTCACTGGTAAATTTAGTGGGTTATTTTCTTTAGTCATAACAAATTACTTGTTTGCATTAAATATTATTTACCTCATTTGATATAGTGAAGGAAAATGTGTATAATATCCTTAAGAATGTTGGAATATTACAAAGCTAGTATTGAAGACTGAATGCAAAAATGCCCACAGCTGTTCTCTTTGCTACCATGTAACCACCTCTTGCTTAGTGACTTGGTAGCATTCCACCAGAAAACAGTATTCTTTTTCAACTTTTGAATGCCTTGAGGAATACTTTAACAGCAGGGTCTATCAGAAATGGAGATGTACTAACTCTGACCTTAAAGTTCAAGAAGCCTTGTAGGTCTATGACCTTCCTCTTTGACAGTTACATTCGCTATAGGAATATGCCTGATCTTAATTTTGGAGGATGGTGGATGGGAGACCAACTTAAACAAAACTGAGCAATCTCTGAGGCCCTTCAAACTTCCCAAGCCAACTTACACCTGACTTCAGGGAAGCAAGGTCAACCCAAATCATCAAGTTTGGAATCACCAGCCAGCCAACTGGGGGAAAATCATAGTGCCAGTATCCTAAAGATTTGTGTTTGCTAAACATACAACATTATAGCAAAGATAAATGATAAATTGGTAAATATTTACATATGTTGACATCTCCAACCATGATGCAGAAGTCTCTCTTGTTACAAAACATTCACTTAAAATTGTGCATAGATGAATGAAATGCTACATTGCAAAGGAAAAAATGTGTTGACTTTGCATTTCACCAACAGATGGTATGCTATGCCCAGTATATAATAGCTCTTTGAATCTACCAAGTATAATCAATTATATGAACTTATATAACTGTACTATTTGTGATTCTCTTAGATTAGTCAATTTTTAATCATAGTAGAAACATATATTCAAATTAATAAATTTAGGAATTAGTTAATATCTTTTCTAAGTTATGAAATTCTTTTGTTGTTGTTAACTCTGATTCCCTTCTCTAAAAAGTGTACTAAGTTTATTTTCTGTGCTTACTTCTTTAATGGCAAAACTTTGCTCTTTAGGAAATAGTTGTTCTTCAATGGAAGGTATCTTATACATCTGATAAATCATAAAGTTCCCTTGAGTACAAAGCCAGACCAGCAAGTAGATAATTTTTACATGAAAATTTAAGTTTTTAGAGCACTGTGTGGGCTGGTTTTATAGTCTGCAATATGGATGATAAAATTAGTCAAAGAGCAATAGACAATGATTTTGCTGGAAAAAGCAAAAGCCAAGGGAATTCAAAATACTTCAAAGGCAGTAGACACTGAAGAGGTATCTCTTGAGGAAGTGACTTTTGTTCATTCTACTACTTTTTTTGCTGAGAAATTATAGAACTGGTAGCCTCATGACTTTTTATGTATTTTAAAGAGGTGCTAGAATTTATGATTGAGCCAATTATATTAACTGACATTAACTAGTAAGAAAAACTGTGATCTCTTCCTATGCATACTGTTGGAAAGATGGCAAACACTGTCAATGAGTACTGAAAGGAACTTAACTAAATCATCTGGCAACACACATGTAAATACTGGGAAGTAAAATCTATGTAATTCCCGAATAAAGGTGTTATCAGGAAGGCAACTGATTGCATCAGAAAGTATAACTTATTTAGGAAAGCCAAGTTATGTGTCAGAGAGGAAAGCTTAAGAATATGAATATCAAAGGTTGAAGAAGAGGCTGTCAATCTTTTTCATTGCATGGAAGTACCTCAACTCCCTAGAATTATAATTTGTAAGCTAAAAAAGCAACTTGCGATTTACACTCATGGTCTCAGCTTCTGGAATGAGTTTATGGAGCTTTCAAAGGTAAATAATTTAGAGCCAAGGGAAGCTTATACACTATATACTCCAATATTTAAGATGCTTCAGAGAACATCTCTCTCTGAGACAGTAGAATACTAACAAGTCAATACCAAGAAAGTGAAAATTAACTTGTAGGCAAGTTCTTTTAATTTTTTTTGTCTTCCTGAAAAAGATGAATTTGGTAGATGGTAATTAGCTATTCTGCTTCTCTTCCTCTTTGCACCCCACCTTATGAAACAATCAGTGTTCTGCACTTTAGACATCTCTTGACAAATGGTGAAAGCATGTGCTCAATCAGAAGCGTGGAAACACCACTGATAATGACAGGAAGCAATGTTAGAGGGCAAGATTGCTTTGGATGTACAATTCTTCCAGTGAAGGAGTTGGGAAGGTTTATTCTTCCTTTTTCAAATCTTTTGGGAAGGTGGATGCAGCCGTTCAAGAAAAGAAATGCCATGGATTCTGACAAGTTAATTAAGCTTTCACTTCTGAGTATTATATGTATAGCAAAGAAGAAAAAACCTTAATTTTCTTTGTACTGTCTGACAAAAAAGAAACACAAGATAAATGCCGGCAGATTCTTTAAAAGTTGTCCTTATTACTGATTCCTAGTCTGCAAAGCAGGGGTTTTTAGAAACCTTAATCAGAACAAGAGAAAAGTCATAGCATCTTTTATCTCTCTGTGAGTTTCCATATATATATCAATTGATACAAGAATGTTTTTCACCAGAAACCACAAGTTAGAGCCGACTGTTGGGTTGCTCCCTAGGGTGAGCTTTGTCCTTTCCTACCTGATAGCATTCATGCGGGAAACAAGCTATATCCAGTGTGGGAGGCAGAGTTCTGGCTTTTAGAGTCTGCATCCCCTGGTGCTGTGGCAGAAGAAACATTGCAGACGTAATTAGGACTGATAAATATTGAACCTTTAAATAAGAAGCCTCTTGGATTATTGCAAATTGGTGGGCCCAATGTGATACTATGAGGAAGCCACCAAAATTTAAAATTTAAGAAGGATTCAAAAACCTTTCATTAGTTTCAAAGGTAGCTACAAGTGAAAGGGGCCCTGTGTCAAGGCGATCCTTCCCTAAGTCTTACAGCCAAAGGAAATAAGTTCTGTCAGCAACCAAGCCCTAGTTGTTGCTTTGTTTGCCTGTCTGCTTGTTTCAAACAGGGACTTCAAATGTTAGATTCTTACTTTCAGAGACTACGAGCTAATAAGTATAAGTTATTTTAAGCTGGCAAAATAGTGGGGATTTGTTATGAGAGAATTTGTTATGAGACTTTGTTTGGCTGAATTTATTATTTCATTATTATTTAAAATAATGTTATGATTTTTGCCCATTTTTTAGATAACATAGACTATTGATGTAGCTATTTACCTACATGGGGCAGATATGTTTTCTAGAAAAGTATTTTTCTTCCTTAAAGATAATGTTTCACTGAGTAGGCCTTTAGGAGAGGACCTAAAATATTTCTGAGATCAAGTCCTGGTTTGTTGCCCAAGTTGGTCCCAGAATCTCAGGCTTAATTGAACCTATGGCCCTGGCTTGGTATATAGATGTCTAATACCACACCAAACACACTCTGAGTTATTTCTGAATTAAATCAATTCATGTGAGTTAAGAGGATACTTGAACTTATGGCTTCCAGAAACAGTGTGGTAGGTAGATATCAGGAGCCAAGAATGGAGATCTAAAAAGACCCATGACAAGCATCCCTGGTTTGCTGATCAACACTTGTTTTCTTCTTCCCAGGACAGAATCCTTGTTCTCAGAGTCTCATTTCCAGAGTTCACGTCTTGACGTTGCTCTTTCATAAGCTTTTAGGTATGACTGAACCCACTCTTGCTTCCAGGGGCAAATCTTGATTGCTTCCAGCCAATCCCAGATCCTCACCCCCAACCTAAGATGCACAGACCACAGTAAATTGTTTAGGAATAGGAACATAATTCAGACTAATACCAACCAGCTCATTACATGACACTGCCCTGCATGTATCCATAAGTCAGAGGATATTGGTTCAATCACAGTGAGCCTAGAAGATTTTGCTGAGAATGGTAAAACACAGACGCATGTCTTTCCGTACTGTACATAAACAAGAAAGCATAAAACCCCACTGTGGCTAGCTGATGTTTTGGAGACCATGGAATAGAGATTAGAACCAACATCATGAGTGAAGAGTGGATGGAAAAAAATGCCAAAAAAAGCATCCCAAACATCATTTCACCTCTGAAGGCTGTCATGCCTTTGAATAGCAGGTAAAGAAACCAACACATTTTCCAAAGTCTGTTTCAATTGGGCTTTCTATTGCTAGAAACAAAAGCATCTCTTAATTGCAGAAAGTAATGAGGGTAAGAGTAGAAAAGGCACATTTCCTCCTGCCCGGTGTTTCCCAAGAGTACCTAAGATTGTACTTCACCTTTGACATTGCTTATTCCAGGTGTCAGGATCCAAGATGTAATTCCAGTCTGAAAGCAGCTCTCTGAATCAATATTGCTGTGATGCTGTGAGAATCTCACTTGTTGCTTTTCCTCATTTTCACTGAAGTGCCTACCTTCTTCCTTTTGATCATGATTTTTGTTCCTAAGTAACAGATCTTATTCTTTATGGCGTGATTCTCAAGTGATTATTCAGAGGTAGTTTATCAGAGGGGAAAATGAACTATTTTAAGGATTACATGCTGGGCAGCCTCCTTGGGGGGGGGCGGCTCTTCTGTGGGCTTTATGTTCTGAGCCACTCAGTTCTTCTCCCTCCTTGCATTTCAGCATTCATCTCTTCAGCTGATAGATTTCTCCCTCTCAGTGTCACAGCAGAGTTTTGCAAAGTGATGAATAAATCATCTCAAATGTTCTTGTGCTAGCTGAAAATAAAAACAAAAGATAATCTCAGTCTCCTGTTGCACAGCCTTCTGACAATTTGCCCTGAAGTAATCTAGTGAGGTGAATTGAGAAATCTGTGTCACTCATACACATATTTTAACAGAACTTCCAGAGCTTGTCTAGGCAAGTTCTCTTGCTAGGTGAAGTCTATCTATGACAAAACCTTGTTCGTTTATTGTCAATTTTCCTTCGTAAGAATATGCATGTTTACACATATGGATTGCGAATAGTCCACATACCACAAAAATCTCCTTTTATTAGTTCAAGTCCATTTCTTTGAAATTGCAAACCATCAGTTATGAGATGTGGCTTTACTTTATGTTAAATAAAATTGCAAAATATAATTTATATGCTATAATTGTATGCTATAATATTCTATGCAAGGCTCTTCTATCATTTTCAATTTTGCTTAATATTCCTTTAACATGGATAGGATTTTTTTATTTATGAATACTTGGTAAAAGCATTAGAGTGCAAGTACCCATAAGAAAGGTAACAGAAAAAAAAGAAAGAGAAAAGTAATAGATTTCTAGACCTCATTACATCAAGTAATGAGAGTTAAAATTCTTTTGATTTTGAGATTCACTTCTTCCTTTAACACAGCAGTTTATGAATACAATATATCATTATCAATGTCCTCTCTTTCAACATTCTTACCCATCCCTCCCCTACTCAATACTTGCCTCATTTTTCTTAATTTTGTAGGATATACATTGGATTCTTGACAGTACTCCCCCTCTTCTCTTTTGTTTGTCCACTCCTTTCCCATTTCATGTATCTTCTTGTATTTTATTTTTGCTGAACTTTGATTTGCCTTTCTAAGGAGCTATACTATTTGAGTTATTCCTTGAACATAGATGTGATAATAGATGTGATGCCTTTAGCCTTTCTTCCTAATTTCTCTTTCCAGTTATATTTCCACTATGTAGAAGAAAAGAAGAATAGAACTGACAAAAACATGGACTACAAGTGGAAGAGTAATATATAATAACTTCTTAACAAACATGAATAAGCATAATAGCAAAAGAACTAAACTTTATAAACAGATTGCTTGATTAAAAATATTTTCTTTTAACTTTCATCTTACATTTATTATATTAATGCACACTTGACTTTTCCTATCATATCTATTTTTTTGGAAAACGGTATTTTTATTTCCTGAAATAGGTTGTCATTTTATTGGATGGGTATGAGTAATATTGTCATAACGTCATATGTATAGCTTTTTAAAATTTATAACAGAATGTGTGTTATTACTGTTTGAGGAAATGTCTCATCAAAAGCATACAATTACAATGATCAAATATTCATGAAAATATAATGAATAGTCAAAAATGTTTAGAAAGTTGAGCCAAAATTATTAATTCTATGTAAGAGAATTGGGTTCTCAGATAATTTAGCATTGAAAGTTGTGTGTATGTGTGTATGTGTGGTATATGTACGTGTGTGTGTATGTGTGTTATGGATCTGAAGAAATTGAAATGGGAAAATACACTAATTGTTACCTAAAAAGCAGAGGAGTCACTATTCTGTGTGGTTGGTCTAGTATGCATCCATTCACAACTGCATATGTATATACAAGAAAATCAATGAAACCAGGTTTAGTGATTTGAGACCTAATTTATTGCAAGGACTGAGCCAAGATCTTCATGTGTCCCTTACAATGTTTAGGAAGAATGTCCTAGCAGTTTTCCCTAGTCCAGTTTCATTTCCTTATTGATATATTTAAGTTCCTATAAATTAATGAGTATAATTGTGTTAAGTGAAATCTGCCATTCCTATTGTCACAAGAGAGTTCTAATAGCTATATTTTTACACTTATGAAGAACATATAGAGTTTGTCCCTCTGTTTTTGCAGTTTTCAAGCAAGCTACCTCAGTGAAGGTAGCAATCTTCTTTCATGTAATTGTTCTGTATCTAAGACATCTTTTTGAACAATGACTCATTGTTCACTGTGCTGTTTTTCCAAGGTGTTCTACCTTGAGTCCTTAATTCACCTTAGGAACATTTCATTTCTATTCAAATGAGACTACATAGTATATAAGGAACAACTTTACCCTCACACTTTGTCACTGATAATATCAAGAACTCACATCAAATGCAGCCCTTTGGCCTTTCTTTTTTATACTTATAATTTCCTTTGTTTCCTATACTCACTCCTCCATTAATTCAGTTTTCAAAAATCACACTATGGCTCTATGTTGAGCTATAATTTTCCAATAGTGACCCTTACTTTAAAACATCAAAGTTTACACTAGTGTACAGAAAGGGACAATGAAAATGAGTCACTTGGGGGAAAAAAAGATTGAGCTAATTACTGGTATCAGACAATATGAGAAATTTGTAAATATTGTGCACTTTTACTACCAGGTAGCTAGAATTTAGTCTAAGTTGCTGAGCTTTCCACGCTGATGAATATTTTCTTCTTATTTATATAAATCATTTTCATTTTGACCAGTGCATATGGTTCTTAAGGGATTTCTCTAAGTCTTTTGATACATGCAAATTTAATAATGAAGCTGAATGAACAGACATCTTACTGGTTTTGTCTCAAATTCTTTCTCAATATGCATCAAAAACAAAGGATAGGGCTCTGTTGAATTCTTTTAACTCTCAATGAATGTGCAACAATTTATCTTGGAATCTACAACAAAACAATCACAGCAAAACAATTTGAAAAAGATATTCAACTCTGAAGAATCCCTGAAAGAAACACTAAATATGAGTTGCACTCAGAATGAGTAGTACTTGGAATACTATAACAACTATGGCTAGGTTTAATTTATCCAAAGTATCAAGAAAGCATTCTTATCTTAAATTACCAAAGGAAAAAGAAAATGTTGATGGCATTAAAAGATTCAGAGCAGTGGATAAAAATAAGTAAAGATAGAGAACGCCATGGTAGATATGTACCACTGGAAAGATAGTAGAAATATTTGATCCATATCTTCCCAGTATTAGGTTTGAACTTGGTTCCTAGTTGTGTAACAGTGCCCCGCCCATATGTATTATGGTATTTGGTTTAAATATTTATTTCTTGCAAGGCTGAAAATGAACAGGGCTGTAAAATAGCACCAATAAAGCTTAATCACCAAGGAAATGGTCTTATTACAGTATCTAAGTAGAAAATGGCTTGTAAGTTATAAACTCGCACCTCCTCAGAAATACTTTAACTTAGATTCCTACTGATAAGGTACTCATGGTGGAACTGAAATTGCTGGTGTTTACATAGTAGTTGAGCACATACCCAGCTCTCTCAGAGGTGCCTGTTAGTTCAGTAGCTGAAAAATCTTCTGCGCCATCTAATGGAAACAATGCAAATGACAGCAGGCTTTGGAAGACAAAAGCTCCAAGTTCTTCAACACCCATCAATGCAGAATAAACAGATGAAAGCTATAGAACTTAATAGATCAAATACCAGCCTCTAAATATAATGGCTGGAGGGAATTGGCTCTTTGATACATATTACGCGCAATTCAAACATTCCCAGGGTATTATGATTTCACCATGCAAATGAATTAAAATACAAAGTATCCATTCATAGCAGCAGACAATGAAATTGACACATGATTTGCCAACCAAGATCCAGAGCCTTTCTCATTTTGTTTCCCCATTATGTATTTTTTTAAGCAGAATTAATTGGCAAGTTAGAGCTGCATCCCTTTGTCACCTCTGTGCTATACGTATAATGCCATTTAATTTTCAAGGTGTTTACCACTTGTAAAAACTGTGAATTTCATTCATGTCAAAATCTACACCTAGATTGTAAACTTAAATGAATACAGGAAGAATATAATTCAAATTGAATTAGCTGAATCAAGTAAGTGAGGAATATTGGTGAAAGGGAAGTCACATTATCACTAACGGTACTCAGAAACAGCTATTGGTTGTCCAGGAAGGCTATCCATAGAAATTTTTTAAAAATCTGTACTCTCTCTCTCTATTTATTTATTTTGTAAATGTGTTCAGATCCCTGACTATATCCAGGATCCAGATATGGCTTAGGCCTGAGAACCATTATTTATCATTAATGGTTTATTGTAATCTGAGGCAACACCAAGCACATACACTAAGCTGGGAATGATTTGAAATACGAATCCCTTAAAAATAAATGCTGTCCTACTTCAGTTAGAATACAGATAAGATTTGCTTAAACTCCACTTGGCAATGCAGTGTTGAATCATAGTGCAATGGCTTAAATGTGTCCCCCAATAGTCATGTACTGGAAATATTACCCCCAATGCAATAATGTTGAGAGGTGGCACATTTAGGATTTGATTAGCTCATGAGGGCTCTATGCATTAATGACATTATCAGGAGAGTGAGTTCATTGTTGAAGGGGTGTGTTCCCGATAAAGCATGAACTTCCTTTCATGCCTTGTACATTTGTCACTTTCTTTGCTTTTCTGCTTTCTGGTATGGGAAGGCCTAGCAAGAACCCCTCTCAGGGAATGTGCCCTTCAAACTTGGACTTCTGTCTCGTAACTATAGGAAATAAATATTAGTTTGTTTTAACAAGTACATTGAACTTGTAAAATAACATTCTGTTATAATAGCGCAACATGGTCTGAGACACATGAATATTGTCTAATCTTCCAATTCCTATTGGCCAAGTAGACTAAGTCTAAAATGCAGTGATCCACAGGGACACTGTTGCTCTGTTGCTGACACACCCATAGAATAAAGGCACCTGTCCAATTTTGACAAGCCAGTTTCTATTATTCCCAGCTTTTGGGTCGGAGACACAAATAAATGGAAAATGGACTTCAAGGGGAAAAAGGGTTTGAAAGGTGTTCCCAAGTGATTATCAAGGCATTTTCATATTTTGGGAAAAATAAAGGGAAAGAAGAAACTAATAGTTAGATTTCAATCTCAAGGTAATGAACTATATGACATATATTAGATATGAATTAACTCAACCACATATACATTTTTCTCCTAAAATATTTTGGATTTGAATTTTTAAAATCCTTTCCCTCTACTTTCAGACTCCTCTGATCATCGCCTTACTCATTTGAGTTGCTTCTATAAAGGAATTTCCTCTTTCAAAAGATATTTCCTCCTTTATAAGCTGATAGAATCTTCAAGGACTTTCTTCACAAATCTTGGGTCAGGTGATTGTCTGATTCACTTGCTTTCATCAGTACTATGAGTGTAATCTGTCAGTATAATCACACATTGTAGATTACAATGAACTATTGCAAGACTAGTACCTACTCAGTCACTTTTTTTTTCTTCTAGAACTGGATCCTGAGTTCAGGAAATATTCACGTGTCAAAGCCCAGTAAGTATTTAGCATAGTGTGGGGCATACAGTGAATTTTAAAGATTATAAGAAGAGCAAATTCTTTGTACTTTATAAGAAGCTTGTTGAAGTTGTACAGTGGCACAGTAGCTAGCAAAGTTTCTATTCACTTTCTTACATGAGGTATCAGGTTGACTTGCTGAGGTAGAGGTGGAGGGTGTTTCACTAATTAGCAAGGAAAGAGGGAACAGAAATTGTGGGTGCACATCTATTTTAGATAAAGGTACTATCACCATTAAAAATATTTTATATTTTTTACCTAGTAAATTCAAAATTTCTTAAAGGATAAAATGGTATGCGGGTCAGGCACTGGGGCTCATGCCTGTAATCCTAGCTATTCAGGAAGCTGAGATCTGAGTATCTCGGTTCAAAGCCAGGCTAGACCTGAAAGTCCTTGAAACCCTTATCTCTTAAAAAAAAAAGGAAGGAAAAAAAAACCAGAAAACTGGAAGAGGCGCTGTGGTAGAGCGCTCACTCTGAGCTGAATTGCCGAGGGACAGTGCCCAGGCTGAGGCCCATGATTAACCAAAAAAAAACCCCAAAAAACAAAAAACTATGTGGCTTTTCCTCTGAATCGTCTGCTACTCCTAAATCACATTATACATGTCAACACTTTTAAAAAATAAATATTTTTTTAAAAGTTTAAAACAATAAGTGACAAGTGAATTAAAGAATATGATATTACTCATTTTGGTTTCATGGTAAAGGTTGACTTTGGGACCTTAGTGGGGTCACATACATTGATTGCACACAATATTCTAGCATTCTAGCATTTTAGTCTTCACTCCTAGTATTAAAATAATAGAATTTAAAAAGCCGAGCGCTGGTAGCTCAAGCTTGTAATCCTAGCTACTCAAGAGGCTGAGATCTGAGGCTCCCAGTTCAAAGGCAGAACCGGCAGGAAAGTCCGAGAGACTCTTATCTCCAAGAAACCACCAGAAAACCAGAAGTGGCTGCTGTGGCTCAAGTGGTAGATCGCTAGCCTTGAGCTGAAAACACCAGGCCCAGAATTCAAACCCCACGACCAAAAAAAATAAAATAAAATAATAGAATTTTAAAATCTTCCAGTATTTTAAATCAATCTGAAGCATCTTCTATAAAAGTAGATGCACTGATGGCAATGAATCACAGTATTAATTAGGTATAGAAATTAATGGGTTAATGCAATAGTAGAATTTTTTGTGCTCACATTGATCTTGCTATGAAATTTAGTATTCTTTGGTAGCATGTTAAAGCAGTTGTTAAGTTGTCAATATTTAAAAAAACCATACTTTGAAACATTTAAATAAGAACAGTAGCTGGATTATCAGAGTACTTTTAGTATACAAGCTACCTAGGACTTTTGAACCGGGCCATATCTTACCCATTATCCATCCACCTCCTGCCTTAGTTGACTGACCTCACACCCTTGCTGTCTCGTAAACATGCCACCACATGAAATATTGTTTGAAATTATGACCAAGTAAGGACTCTTCACAAGTACTACAACTGTAGAAAATATTTTGGATTAAGGTCAGTTTCACCTTGTTTTGAACTCTTGGATCTCTCAATTTAAGTTCTGTTTTAGATCATTCTTGGTGGTGAAATAACCAATATTTGAGTATTACCCAACATAAACCTCTGGCAGGGATCCTTCCATTCTATTCTATGTGGCTATTTTTTTTAATGACTTACTGTAACTTATTTCTTGTTACATTCAGTCCTGTGAGAACCAGTTCCCAGTATTGGTCTAACACACAGTCACACAAAAGCAGCTTCTTTTTTAATAGAATGAAAATATATTTTATGAGGCTTAAAAACTGTCATTTCATGCAAGTTCCTCTAGAAAGTTCACTGTTGGGAGTTCATTAAATTTGTGATTTACCGAATCTATTCATTTGAATATGTCATCAATGCCAAAATATTATGAGAAGTTTGTTCCCATGAGTGATAGATCTGAGCTGGAGGCCTAAGTGGTAGAGGCTGCTGAGAAGAGAGCAGAGGACCATTTCTCTCAGCTGAAACATGGGAACTAGGGATTGGCTGAGAACATCTGAGCATAGTGAAGCAATTTTTATGGAATGGATATTGGCCAGGAAATCACCATGGTTCTGGTCGGAGGGAATTTAGTATCTATGTTTTCAGTTCTATGAAACATCTAAATTAGCCCGATTCTCTTTGGCATCCTTTCCTTTCTTTTCCTTTCCTTTCCTTTTCTTTCATTTTTTAAAATTTTTAAGAAAATAGGTTATGACAAATGAGTATGTGATAGCTATTTCTCTACTCTTAGGGTTGATAGTGTTTTTTGGTTTGGTACATGTAAACTAATCACATTTGTTCCATAAGAACACTGTATTTCCAGAGTTTAAAACATAATGCATTGTTGGATGCTGATAGCTCATACCTGTCATCTTAAGATACTCAGGAGGATGAAATCTGAAGATTGCAGTTCAAAGCCAGCATGGGCAGGAAAGTCCATGAGATTATTACCTCCAATAAACCATCAAACTGGAATGTTGCTGTGACTTAAGCAGACCAAAATTGCTAAGGGACTGCCCAGGTTCTGATTTGTAGTCCCAATATTAGAATACACACACACACACACACACACACACACACACACACACACACATACACACAATAATAATAATGAGGATGACGATAATAACAGATGATCATTGTCCAAAAAATACATTTGAAACTTACAAAGAAGAAAAATATTTTTAAACTAGATGAAATGATTTGTAAATTATTCACATATTTCTTAACCATTTATGATCATGCTCTTCTACTCTTTATTAGTTAAAAATGAAAGATGTGTTTCCTCATTCAGTGGTAGATGTACTTCAAATATTTTGGATACAGTGGGTACTTTAGTATCCATCCCTATATAAGCTAAAGTTTATTTTCTTCCTTTTTTTTCCTGCTGGTCCTGTGGCTTGAACTCAGGCCTGGGCACTGCCCCTAAACTTTTTTTGCTCAAAGCTAGTGTTCTACCACTTAAGCCACAGCTCTTCTTCCAGTTTTTTTGGTAGTTTATTGGAGATAAGACATTCACAGACTTTTTCCACCCATACTGGCTTCAAACCATGATTCTCAGATCTCAGCCTCGTGAGTAGTTAGGATTACAGGTGTGAGTCTTTACTGTTCTTCTTTCTTCCTCCTCCTCCTCTTCCAACTCTTCCTTCTCCTCCTTTTTCTCCTCCTCCTCTTTCTTTCTTCTTTGGTCTTCTTCTTGTAGTTGCACAATGGGGTTAACTATTCAACATGTCTGACTACAATTTCTTTTTATTTTATTATATTTGTGAACATACTGTACAGAGGGGTTACAATTACATGGGCAGGATAATGCATACATTTCTTACCAAGCATTGCAGCCTCCTCCTTTGTTTACCCTTCACATCCCTTCCCAAGGTCAGATAATGTGATGTTAGGAAAATGAACCCTTAGATATGTATTTTAATGCTTTTTTCTTTCATGTATGTGTTTCTAATGCATTTATAAAATTATTTCTTTGTTGCTTTGTATGTCCCTCCCCCACAGTATAACCACTGCTTTCACTATATTTGATGTCAGTATAACTTGAGGAGGAGATGGGGAAAAACAAGTCGTTTAAGGATACAGGTGGACCTGTGGCAACAATGAGAAGTACAAGTTGTCATGTCGAAAAGGAGCTTTACAACGTCGGTGCGGGGGGGGAGGGTTGGGGGGGAGGGGGGAGGCTGACTACAATTTCTTAATCATCCCCAAATGTTATCATTGAGGTTGTAACTATTTGAGATTGTATTTTTATTTTCTCTTTCATAGGGCAACACCTAAAACTCACAGTAGATTCTCCCATCTTGTGAAGTCATTGACTCAATCAGGAAGCATTAAGGTTAAAAAGTTTTATATTTCCATAATAAAACTCAAAAGTAGGACAAGGATCTGTTTGGCTATTAAACCAAATAAGTTATTGTCCAGTATAATTTTCCACAATTCACATAAAAATTGTTTGATTTACACAGGGTAGTAGAGGGGCTTGTAATCTGAGAGTACCTAGCTTTCATTTGCATTTGCTATGGTAAATGCTGTGTAATGTCCTCTTACAGAATTTCATTAGGCAGGAACTCTGGTGCTATTCATTTATGCATATTCATATTTTTATTTAAACTACTCTAAACAAAAGATTCTTTTATATGTACAATATAAATCTCATCCAATATTTATAGAATAAAGAAACAATGGGCACTTTTGTATTTTGTGTTCCATATATTGTTCATATTGAATCCTCTATAGATAGCAATAAGAAAACAATACAAACCCATCAATATTAAATACCAAATCTTAATCACAAATGAGTTGTAATTGGATTCAATTGCAAATGGGTTTTTTCCTTCGCAGTACAATTAAAACTTACTCACAGATTTTTTCATTAGAAAATAAAATCAGCTGCTGAGTTCTAAAAATGTGCTGTGACTAGAGCAAGGACATTTTCTCCTCACTAGTTTTGTTTCATGGAAACATAAGACTGGCATTCAATACTTGGCATTAGTGATCTTTCCCACAGGGTTAAGTAGTCTTCAAGACAGAGTAGAATGGAAGAATATAAAGGAAAATCATCCCAAACTACCTTAGACTTCAGCTCCTCAGGAGTCCAGTTTCTTTTTTTTTCTTTTTTTTTTTATATTGTAAAAATACTGTACAGAGGGGTTACAATTACATGGGCAAGATAATGAGTACATTTCTTATCAAGCATTGTAGCCTCCTCCTTTGTTTCCCCTTCCCATCCCATCCTCCCCCCACCTCAACCCTCCCTTCCCTTTATTTCAAATATATCGGGCTCATAAACATTAAGATTCAATTAAACAACAACAACAACAACAACAACAATTTTCTCCAGCAGTGCATACAGATCTCAGTGCACTCACACTTCCCAGGTGTCCTTTGGTCTTTGCCAGGGTTGAGAAAGCACTGACTTACTTTCAGTTCCACTCCTGCAAGAAAACTGCCAACAAACAAGACTTTCAAAATTAGACTAAAATCTACTTCTCAAACATCAAACATCATTATCGCTGTAGCTAGGCAGCCAGATTGGAAAGAGGGGACAGAGACAGAGGCAGAGAGGCAGAGAGATAGAGGGACCAAATGTGAGATAGAAATTTCTCAGTTCTTGGTTTAAAAAAGCTCTATTTCACTCTCCTGGGCGGTCCTGACTAGACATGCATGAAAGTTACTTTAGAGAATCAACTAGTCACTAATATTTCTTAGCTGTTTTTGCCAGATTTTGAATGACCAAGAAATTTGGCTTTGCTAATGTATTTAAGATGTGGTTATCATTTTTATTCCAAGCACCTCACTTAGATGTCTATCTCTAGTCTAATGTTCATTAATTTGTCTTTCTGTAGTTACCTCTTTTTTATGGTTGTGGATCTTGAACTCAGGACCTCAGTGATGTCACAAGCTCTTTTGCTCAAGGCTAGAGCTCTACTACTTTGAGCCATAGTTCTACTTTCATTTTTTGAGTGGTTAATTGGATATATAAGTATCTCAAGGAGACTTTTCTGCTCAGGCTAGCTTCCAACAGTGTTCCTCAGATCTCAGGCTCTTGAGCAGCTCAGCTTGTAGGAGTGTGCCACTGACATCTGGCTGTAGTTATGTTTATCAATTACTATTTTTCAAAGTCTCTCTTACTATGTTTGCCACATCCAGACACTGATAGATTAAATCTTTAGCTCTCTAAAAAGTTAAACTTCCATAGATTGTTAGCATTAATAAACTAAAAAGAAAAATACCTGTATATATATGAATGTAAACACTTATATGTAGATAAACTTCAGGTATGGAAATCAGAAAAGTAGAGCTATGAATTCTTTTTATTTTTTCATTAAGAAATCCTTATACATTCTATCAAAAACTGTTTAAATGGGAAAAAAAGCTTCCAATAGTGAATATAAAATGAGGGAAGATCTGTTCTGAGAGGTGGATATTAGAGAGAGATGTAGGCCAATAGTCTATCTATTTCAATTTTAAAAACTTTTCTTAGTTTTAAACATAGAACCATAATATATAAGAAGAATACACAGCTCCTTAGTAGTATATTTGAAGCAAAGATCTCAAAAACTTTAGAAGAACCTGGTGAATAACACTGAATTCTCAGAAAGAATGAATGATTCCAAGCTTTTAACAAGAAAGAAAAATATTTTCATTTTTCCTCAAAGATGACGTTTAGTTGTATAGGAAGAGATGTACAGCATTTCTATCCTCATCTCAGCTCTCACTCCCCTAGTCTTTCGTAAGACTACTTTACAACTGAGTTTGTTAATGAAGGAAGGCTGAATGGGGTTCGTCTTCAATATTTAGCTACAAGTTTTGAAATACATGTGCTTGTTTAGTAGCAAAAAATATCCCATTCCAGCTGGAGTACTGTCAAACAATGAGACCTCAGTGTCATTTGTACTAGGTTTTAATGCATCCTATTTGTAGTAACAGTAGACTTCAAGGTACAATAAAATTATGCATGGTCAAATCATATGGCTGCTTATAGCTAAACTTTAAATCTTGAGACTCAATGTGTAACTCTTATACATGGAAATGTCCTGGGATTAACATATCTGGGGAAAGCATTGAAGTATTTAATATTTTTATATGGAAAATGAATTTATACAGATTCTGCTCAGTCCTGGTTGGTTCTACTTGGCAGATGACATTTCAGATATGGTTTGTGAAGGAAAGTTAGAGACACAGAAATGACTTGTTGATGTACAAATCAAGGAACTATCATGGGTAATCTAGATTATAAACAGATAATACTCTTTGCAAGATGCAGTCTACCATAGTTATGTAGAGGAGGTCTGGGTAAAGTTAGTAATGCAGAGAGTCAAAAGGAGAAACCGATGAAAGAATCAACTACATTGTCTTGGTCATCGGTGAGTCAGACAGGAAAATATTTAAAGTCTGATATTAATCAAGATTTGATTCAAGAATGATGGGGATATGGTAAAATGTAACAGGTTTCAATTTCAAAGATAGACACATCTATTATCTTGACTTTTTTGTTCCACTCAATATGATGGATCTCATAATGAACTCTTTACAATGAAAAAAGAAATAAAAAAATGTAATGGCAGATTTAAGAAGAGCAAAATAATTACAATTTACCTTAGTCCAACTCTAAATTTTATTATATTGACTTTCCTCTTGTTATATAGACTTTCCTCAAAGCATACAAGAAGACGCTACACATTGGAAAGGACATGAGCCTAATTGTTGTTGGTTCCTGGATGGATTTATCTGCCACCACTTAAATTTTCTAGACTCATCTACCACATGGTAACTGTTGGTGCACTGGCAATGAATCCCCAGGGACAGAGGATGAAAAACTCAGGGGGGTCTGGCAGTGTCTTAGAAACAGGAATAGACCATCTGCCTGATGGAAAAATTGACATAAGACTCAGAACATCACCACAAGACAGTTGGATAAGATAGATAAGGAGAGTAAATAGGACCTCAAGCTGATTCTGGGAGGTAAATAAGTAAAAGACACAGGAGAATGTGATTTCTGAAAGCGAGGTGAGTCTTCATCAGTCTGCACTTCTAAGGCTTCCATAGTACAGCTCTACTGAGATTTTCCACTCCCATCCTTTAGTATTGTCTCCAGGCATATAATTTCAGGGAGAAAGATCAATTTATTGTCATCCAGATTTTGACTTTTTATATCTATACCATTCCTCCTTCTTTTTTTTTTTGTTGGTTGTGGAGCCTGAACTCTAGGCCTGGGTGCTGTCCCTCAGCTCTTCAGCTCAAGGTTAGTGCTCTACCACTTGAGCCATTAGTGCCAGTTCTGTTTTTTCCTGCTAATGTGGTGCTGAGGAATTGAACCCAGGACCTCATGAGTATAAGGTAACCACTCTGCCACTGAGCCAACTTCCTAGCCCCAATCCTTTTGTTCATAGCAATGCATATTGTGCCCACTGTGTGCGTGTGTGTGTGTGTGTGTGTGTGTGTGTGTGTGCCAGTACTGGTGCTTTAACTCAGGGTCTCCTACTCTCACTTGGCTTTTCTATTCAAGGCTGGTTCTGTACCACTTGAGCCACATCTCTTCTTATAGCTTTGGCTGGTTAGTTGGATTTTCTCTGCCTTTGAACCATGATCTTCAGATCTCAGCCTCCTCAGTAGCTAGAATTATAGATGTGAGCCACCAGTGCCTGGTTTATACTCAAAATTAAGAGCTCTTTTCTCTACAGAAATCTTTCCTAAAACAACTTAGATGTCTCTGTCTTCCATTAATGGTAAGCACACATAGTTTTGGCCTCTCTTTTTGCAATTATACCAAATTATGCTTAGGATCAACATTCAGATTGCTCAGGACCAGATTGTAAGCTTTTGTCTATTTTCTCTAATTCTACTATTTCCTGTTTCACTAATTAATTTTTGTTCATGTTCTAGATTTTGAAGTCAGGCATTGCACTTGTTAGGCACGTGTTCTTCCACTGAGTTTATCACCAAATCCAATAATTGATCTTTTTTGCTTTGCTGTGTTTCTGTTTCTGTATCCCAGGCTGGCTTTACACTGGAGATACTCTAGTCCTCTTTCTTTCTCCCCTTTTGCTTTCTCTCACACACGTATATGTGTGTGCGTGCATGTGTGCGCATGCACACACACAAATATAGTGGACATTATTTACTTCCCAAGCAATATGTGTTGATTTTATATACAACCTTATTTCACTGGGTTTAACTAGCATACACAGGAATAAAATTGCATCAGAATTTATACTTCCTTCCATTTGGCTACTCAATATCTTGGCATTTCTATATTGCTTAATGAGACCTCTGCTCCTGCTATGCCACATGTCCCCCACTTGTTCTTGGGGTCCCAGCAGTGCTGTAACTTTCCCCCATGTTAGTACAGCCTGTTAGGCATGGCCACTATCTAGATATGTTTGAGCTATAGCTCTCTGACACCTCCTGTCATGTTTTCTAAAGTTCTGTGTCTCTGGATTAAATAAATGCTTGAGAAATTACATGAGCAACATGGAGAAATAGAAGCTTATCTTCAACTCAGCTGCCCAATCTCAGTTTAACATATCTGCTGTATACATGCACAAAAGGTCTACATGTACAAAGGTACACAAAAGTTAATAGACAACAAAATGCTCTTGCAATACCTCAAGATTAGACAGATTGCATGTGTATGTGTGTATGCTTGTATGTGAAAATGCATTAGAAAATGTGTCCACTATCCTTGAAGTTCAATTTCTGCATTTTTAAGAGTCTAAAGTGTTCATTCACAAATCGGGCTTTTCACAAACTTGTGTGTAGGCCCTAAGGTATAGAATCGTGAATCCATCTTTACTACTGACAACCATTAATTAAGATATTAAATATAAATCTCTCATATTAAGTAAGATCTTGGGTTAGTAACTTCTTAAAGCAGGAACAAATTCACTGAAATAGAAGTTTAAACATAATCCCCGACTCTACCATTTCCTGATTAAATTAACTATAAGAGTAAGTAACTGTATTGCTATCAATTCTGTCAATGAAAAGAGAACGAGTCTGGTAACATGCCATACTCTTGCATCATCCTGATTCCCCAGAATGGACTAAATCCATTGAAAGATAAACTCACTGTAGTCAGGCATATGCTGACATGTTGGCCCCTTCACAAAAGCTCATGGACAGATTTCCTCTAGACCCAAACAAACTATGTAAAGAGTCTGTTTTGATTCTTGTTAGCTTTGCACTCTCTCAGCAAGCTGCTAAGAAAATTCAAATATGGCTACTTTTTTGGAAAGAAATGGCATTCCAGTATCTTTCAGGTTTTTTCTTTTAAAAAATATAAGACAAAGTTATTTTTACAGAATACTGCTACTCTACAAAGCTTTCTTGGAATGTCATACAGTTCTAGTAACTCAGTTCAATTGAAATTTGGGCTCTGTGTGTGGTCTGAAAGTCTTATGCTAACTAAAGTTATACATATAATTTGACTGTCAATGTCATGATGACACTTGGCTCGCTCTATCTGTGAAAACATATCAAGTCAACCAGTAAATTGGCCTGTGCAGGTTGTGTGTCACATTATTACCAGCACTTAAAACTCTTGCTAGATACTGATAAATCAGTAATACACAGTTAATACGTATTTGCTTAGTAACAGAATAAACAAAAGTCATGTTGGTTAAAAACCAAAAGACACATTTAATAATTTTAAGTCTTCCATTGCTCATTTGAAAGCATGTTTGTGTATTCTAGCCTTGGCAAGGAGAGATACCTGACAGAATTTGGCCACTCTGTGAAACACTTTATTTCATTTATCCCTATAATCTTGTGAAGTATGTATGAACTGCCTCATCAGTAAAACTGGGACTATATGACTTTGATTAAATGATTTAAAAAATATACACTTGTAAAGTGATAGAACAAACACAAAATGAGTTATTAAATTTGAATTTCCTTTTCTAACATTTTATACATTTTTCTAGATGAATTCTCTTTTCTGAGATTAAGAAAAAGGATAAGATTCTGGACTTCCAAACAAAGGTTTAACTCGATCCTCAAATTTAGATAAAGCTTTGGCTGTAAAAACAATCCTTTTATTGGGTCTATAAACCTGGAACGTAGCAAATGGGAGAATTTGTGTTGGGAACAATGGAATCACAACCTGGATTTTTGTGCAGACACATTACATATTAGAAGCTGTAAAATAATCCAGAATCTTCATTCATTGTTCTTTTCATTCTTTCACAATATATTTCATTCTTTCACATTGTATTATATAAATATATATGAAGGAATCATGCTTTTTTAAAATAAGCCAACACCAAAAATAATGTTGGCAAGAATTTCTCTAAGACTACATACTAGTCACAGAGAATCTTCACTTCTAAGTATTGAATTTCAGCTACTTGAAGATTATTCCCTTGATAATAATCCTGAAAGATATATTGGTTTGACATAGTGATTACTTTCAGAACAATAGAGTATCCTTTAATAAGAATTTTTTTAGATAACAATGACACTTATTATATTCATTAATGAAAGGCTGAAGCCATATTGGCAATCCAAGTATACCAGTAATTTGGATATAATAGCATTGGCATTGGGGTTGAATTTAACACAATGTGAAACTTTGTATTTATATTTTAAGGAGAATAATAAACACTTAGCAAGTTGTCCACCAGCACTGGTAATTTTCCTATCAGCACCCTATCCAAAATTGCTTAGAAATTAGCTATTTAGAAAATAATTGGTTTGTTTCTTACATTTATTCACCAAAGAACAAATTATTTTTGCTTTATAATTTGGATTTGAAGTAACACATTTTCAGCAAGTATTTTATAATTCAAACTCATCTTTCCAGTGAGAAAGTCTCCCTGTGGTCTCTCCTTACTTTCCTCTAGCAAATTCATAATGAGTCTATGGGTCTCATATTAGATAGGAAACTGTTTTTGATGTCCCAACGCAGAATTAGGGACCCTGTCCTCAGAGCTTTCATATAATGGTCTTTGACTAGATGTAACTCCTTTCAGATTATCACATTACAGTTCAAAGCATGTATATTATTATGGATTCAGGAGCAAATATAATGCCTAAGGATGGTTAAGTGGAAGCTTAAAAAAAGAAATCATAGAGCTAGGTGCTGGTTGGTCATGCCTGTTATCCTAGATACTCAGGAATCTGAGATCTGAGGATTGTGGACTTGAAGCCAAACTGCAGGAAATTCTGTGAGAATTCTATCTCCAATTAACCGCCAATAAGCCAAAATCAGAGCTGTGGCTCAAGTGGTAGAGTATTAGTCTTGAGGAAAACAAAACAACAACAACAAAAAAACCCCAACCAACTCAGAGGTAGCACTGGGGTCCTGAGTTCAAGTTCAAGGACCAACACATACATTCACAAACACACACACAAAAGACATAATTTTTTTTGTAAAAATACTGTACAGAGGGGTTACAGTTAGATGAGTAAGGTAATGAGTACATTTCTTATTGAGCATTGTTACCTCCTCCTTTGTTTTTCCCTACCATCCCTTCTCTCCCCAACTCCTCCCCCTCTTCCCAAGTTGTAACTTTTGTTTTCAATAGTGTCTTGTACATCTCATTGTTACAATGGGCAACCTGTATCCTTATTTAAACATTTTGTTATTTCCCTTCCCCTCCCCAAATTATAAAAATGTTTATACAAGATGCAGGGCACCCAAATCAAACAGGAAAAACAGGGGTTATATGGTGAGGGAAGAACATACAAAAGAAACAAAAAAAATCACATAGTACCTTATAAATAAGTTAAAAATAGCAGCAAGAAAGAAAAACACACTTGTGTCCCTATCTTGTGGTTCATTTCGCTTAACAGCAAAAAGACACAGTCTTGCTGCGTAAAATAGTCACCGATCTAAACCGGGTGCCGGTGGCTCATGCCTATAATCCTAGCTACTCAGGAGGCTGAGAGCTGAGAATTGCAGTTCAAAGCCAGCCTAGGTAAGAAACTCCATGAGACTCTTACCTCCAATAAACCACCAGAAAACCAGAAGGCGCACTGTGGCTCAAGTGGTAGAGCACTCACCTTGAGCTGAAGAGTGCAGGGACAGCGCCCAAGCCCAGAGTTCAAGCCCCGTGACCGAAAAAAAAATCTTTTCAGTCTTCTATAACTTCAAACATACCAATATGCTAGACTATAAACACCTTCCTAATATTTTTTTGTGAACAATGTTAGTATTTTGTCTGTTGATCAGTTAGAGAATATTAAAGACCCCCAAATCTCAATCTTGTCCTTAAGGCTTCTTAATTTATTTTCCATGTAATCTGCTCTCTCTATAACTCCAACTCTAAAAAAGACATCTTCAATTTTTAAAATTTAATTCTATATGGCCCTGCAAATAAGATAGAGACAGATGTATTAACATCTGGCATTGGCCAGTCATTTTTAAACTTCCATCTGTTAGCTAGGCATTTATGTTCTTGTTAACATACTTGTCCCTTTCAACTTGTCCTCAATCTTCAGATTCAAAGTCAGGTAATCAAGACAAAAATAATGCTGAACATATTAAACAGAAAGAAAAAGAATGCTTGCTATCTAAGTCAATTGCTGGGTCTTCTTTTTTTGTAAAGAAGCCAGGTGTGGTATCAAATAAAGAGTGAATAATAAGCCAAAGAAAATCAAGCTCTGTGTGTGTGTGTGTGTGTGTGTGTGTGTAGGGGAGGAGGGGATAGAGGTGTGTAACAGGTGTGGGGGTGGGAGGAAAGGGATAGTAGGGGGAAAACAAAGGAGGAGGCAACAGTGCTCAATAGGAAATGTACTCATTACCTTGTTCATATAACTGTAACCCCTCTATACAGCATTTTTACAATAAAAAAGGTACAAAAAAGAGAATGAATCCACAAAAATAAAAACATTGATGAGAGGAAGTATTACTAGAATTCGATAAATGAAAGTTCCAAAGTCTCATATGCAAACATTCCTCCTTCCACCCCCAGGAGTGAAAATGTCTTCATCTTTTAGTATATATTCCAAAAAAGGATTAACAATACAAGACTTTTAAGAGTCTTGTATTGAGTTATAACCAAACATTTTTTACCCCAAAAGCCTTTGTTAGGAGCTGTACTCTGTCCACAGAAAGATTCTCCCATATCACTCCACTGAGAAAAAATAAAGGAAAAGAAGCTGATTGTGTAAAGGACACTATATTTATACAAAGAAAAAAAATTAGATAGTACAGTGCCTTAGTGGTATCACTCAATCATTTGATCTTCCTAATAGGGTAGTTGGGCAAATAAAAAGCAAAATGAGTGAAGACAAGCCTTAAACAATGTGGGTATAATGAAGGCCATATTTAGGACATTTACCTGTGTGTCCAAATGATACAGGGATTTTAATACCTGTCTGCTTTACTAATAAGATCTCACATTCTTTCCTTCAAAAGTTTTCAAAATGCCCATGGCTTGAGTTCTGTATCCAAAAAATGTTCCTTTGTTTTCTCTATAGGTTACTGGAAATTGAGCTGCAGTCATGTTATTAATCCTACCTTCTCCTTTCTCCCTTCTTCCTTCCCCCTTTTCTCTTCTTCCTTCCTTCTTTCATTACTTCCTTCATCCCTTCATTCTTCTTTCCTTATTTTTTTCCAGAAGTGTATTGCTTATGTAGCTGAGGGTCACCTTAACCCAAAACTTCTGGGATTACAGGTATGTGCAAGTATGCCTCGCTCACTGATGATCATCCTAAAAGCCATGTTGTGATGTCAGAACTTTGAATGGCTAATGTTGCTTACTTTTGTGTATTATCAGGGGCCACTGGTGTGCTGCTGGTGGAAGCTAAGCCTGCCTTTTACTGATGGCTCTGTGGAGTGATTCTTGAATTGTGAGTTATTTTCCACCATTAGTTTAAGTTATCAAGCAAGATGTAACTACACATCAGGGGAATGAAGGACCTTGCAATAGATAAAGATAGGACATTTGATAAATTTAAATAATTTTCATTTATATAAACTTTGAATGTATTATTGCCATAATAAAGTTCATATACAATAAGTCATTAACTGATACTACATTTGAATGAGTAGAAGCTTTCACTCTTAATTTTAAAACAAAAACTACATTTTTCTTTTTACCACTTTTATTCAACATAGTGCTGAGGTTCTTCTAGCCAGAGCAATCAAAAAAGAGAAAAAAACAAAAGGCATCAAACTAGAAAGAGAACAGTCAAATTGTCACTATTTTCAGATATGTTCTCATACATAGAAAATTCTCACAGACTCTACTTCAAAGCAAGTGAAATCAATATACGAAGTCAACAATGTTGCAGGGCACAAAATTATCATATGAAGGTCAGTACCTAAAGCCAAAAAAAAGGTCAGTATTTGTATCATTCAATAATGTTCTTAACAAAAGGAAAGACTATTTTGTTGCTTCTGTGTTTTTATTAAGTTGTGTCCTATAGAAAAATGGCCTGGAGTGCAAAATGCTGTAGTTTATAGTGGCATCTCTTTCCAGGTTATGTGTGCTCTCACATGCACACATGTACACATGAACACACACACGTTTTCAAATGTAAATGAAAGTCCCTTGTTTACCGAACCATGATAGATTCTTTTTCAGACCTGTGAAAGGCTTAGTATCTGAAGTCATTTACCTCCTTCATCCCAGGAGGGCTACCTTTAATTTATGGGTCCTTACTCCTTGTCTCTGTAAAGTGTGCCCCATCTCAGAAAACTTTTTCCTTTTCTTGTAATCTACCCTCCATCCTCCAGATGTTCCAGTGGATACGCATTTCCAGGCATGTGTGTGTTGATGGAGTCTTGAGTCATGGCTGTCTCCTAGGGGGACCCACAGAAAGCCCTGAAAGGAGATTTGCTTCCACATCTCTTGTGTAAATCAATGGTTGGAGATCAATACTCAGCAGGATTAGCTAAAGACCCAAGGTTTGATACAAATGGAGGTTAGTTAGGAAGGCAGTAGCCAGTAGTACTAGAATAAGATTGTTGATAAAACTTTGTGCAAAAAGACTTTTAAATACAGTTTCATTTTCACAATCATAAATTGATTAGATATGTGTTGATTTTTGGTTCCTCAGTCTGTTTTCATTTGTTCATCATTTATATATGGGAAAAGGAACCTTTTCTGTGATTTTAGTTTGAATGGCAGAAAATTTGAAGCTATAATAGAATTTTTAATTTCTGATGATTTCATTTAAAATATAGAACATTTCCCTTAGATAATTCTTAGTTTCTATTTTTAGGAAAACAATCATACGTTTTTCCATTCCCCTTAAGATGGTAGACAAATGTAACAAATAAAAGAATTTGAACCATTTACAAGGTGGTCTAATGTCTGAATTTTTAATAAACTAGTATCAGGGACTTCTATGTTAGAAAAGATACCTTAACAGTTTGTGAATCTTCCTGTTGCCTGAATATCTGTGGTAGATTTTCTAGAAGGAGAATAAATGAAGTTTGGTTACTTAAAAAGTGGTGATAGAGGATATTCTGGGCCTCAAGTAATGATGTTAAAGGCCTCAGTAAGTAATCCTGAAATCTTTCAAACTTTATATTAAAGTAGCTTCATAATTGGGGGTTCAGCTAATCAAAAGCTAAGGGGTCTTGAAAGCTCTCTGTACCCATTCTTTGGCAGAACAGGGAATTGTATTTTGGTAGATTATTCAAGGAGAATTTTCTGAGCTAATACATGTGAGTCAGCTGCAAGTGATCCATAGTATTTTAAGGCCTGGAGAGATTGTGAGGAGAGATGAAGCACTTCATAACCCTGATTAATCCACACAAAGATGACCGTGTGGGAAAATGCTTGACTACTTGGTCCTCTGTTAGTATAATTGTCTGCTTGAGAATTAAAAACCCACAGTTTTAAAAGGGAAGATAAATTCTCTGGTCTGTGGGGACCTTTGCTGTTTCTGGGCAAGAAAAGGAGCCCGGATTCTGGGAACACTTAGGGAAGAAGGTGGAGGGTGAGGAAATCCCTCAGGATCCAGGGAGCTGCAAATAGCAAAAGCTTGTTTCTAATCTCTTCCTCCCCCCCCCAACCTCCCGCCCACCCCCAGCATCCGTTAAATTCCCCAGGGTCTTTGTTGTCTTTGACAACTAATCAACTAATCAGATATTGGAAAAAGCATTAGAAGAAAAATTGTTGATACAGTGTTACCCTTCCAAAGGCATTTTAGAACAAGGTTGGCAGAGAAAGAGAAAAGGCTTAACACAAAGCAATGTGTTACTTAGAGTGGCCTTTCATTCCTATGTAAGAGATATTTTTAGTCAGCATGAGCTTCTAATGCCCTGCCTACCAAAAATGTACCCTATACTTCCTTTGAAAAGACAGTAATCATAATGCACAGATCCATAGAAAAACAAACATCTTCTAACAATATCAATAAGCTTTGTTTAGAAACATGTAAATTTCTTTCCTGGAACTGCCATTTCCTAGCTCTGTGATGTTGAATGAGCCATTTAGTCACCCTAAGCCCATTTCCTGATTCTCAAGTGAGAATTGCTTTTACCCCACAGAGTTATTCTGAAGGTTAAATGAAATACTAGCTTGCAACGTTTTAAACTGCCAAGCAAGGCTGGGCTGTGAGGAATATGGGCATTTAGCAAATGGAAAGGTTGCTATAGGGATTGAGCCATGAAAATTAACATTCTGGGAACAGCAGGAGTGCTCTACTCAATATTGAGTTTATAATTTATAATTCACAAACTGCCACAATGTGGATTAATTATAGAATTCGCTTGTGGGTTCTTATTTTTGGGTATTTGAGTTATGGATTTCTATGGACTCAATGTGACTATGGTAATTTCCCAAGACAATCTTCAAGGGGAAAAATGCATGAATGATGCTTAGAAAGTAGCAGGATTAACTTTGAGTCTGCTCAGGCGCAGCTCCATCTCTGTAGATCTGTTCAGAATCTAGTCATATTGGGAAGCATGCAACTATTCACACATACTGAAAAGAAAAGCAGGAGTATGATATTAACCACAGTGCCCTTTGTGACTTCAAGTCGGTGAGTGCAAGACAGAGAAAGAGGAGCCCTCTGTTTCCCATAGTAATATGCTGACTACCAACTTCTTGTACACATTTAATAGTTAATCAACGATATTCCCTAGGTGTCAATGGGATATTTGGAAGGATTTGAGCCTGCTCCTTTACTTTTTTGGACCCTGAGGTGACTTTTGTTTGAATAATGCTTTGTGGGCTGTGATTAATTCTTTATCAAATTATTCCAAGTATTTCTTAACAGAAGCTGTAATTTGACATATCTCAGACATTGTTTTTGCTATAAACATTCATTCCAGTGTGCAATAATCATGGTTTTTGTTGCAAAAAATATCAGTAATCAATTTTGGCTAAGGGATTTACTGGAAGGATACCAGTGGGAAATCTAGAGCCAGGATTGGTGGAGCCAAGGAAGCACATGCAGGCAAACCCTTGCCACAATGCTGTTCTTCGTAGGATGTTGCTGATGGTTCTATTGCCCTTGGGCAATTGATTTATAAAATTATAAACCATTGTGAGTGATGTCGAATGGATCCCACCCATTGTTGTCATTCTCCACAAATGAGAAATCTTAGCACAGCCATCAACCTGGATGCATATTCCAGTAAGTAATGGAGTAGCCCTGGGCATACCTCTTACCTATACAGCTTCACTTTTTGTGTTCTATTATATGGCAAAACAATTTCAAACCATACATGGAAGGAGTGTGTTAATACTCATAAACCTCTATTCATATGCCTATATCCACCTCTACTTTTTTTTGGGGGGGCGGTCTGGTCATGGGGCCTGATCTCTGGGCCTGGGTGCTGTCCCTCAGCTCTTCAGCTCAAGGCTAGCGCTCTACCACTTGAGCCACAGCATCACTTCCAGCTTTTTTCTTTTTGCTTATGTGGTACTGAGGAAGCAAACCCAGGGCCTCAGGCATGCAAGGCAAGCACTCTACCACTGAGCCACCTTCCCAGCCTCCCACCTCTACTTTTTATGTCTAGAAATGTTTAGGCTTATGAAAGACATATGAGAATAATTATAATGCTAGTATTGTAGTTATCAGTTTATGATGACTAGACAATGGTCAGAAAATGAGATTTATTTTAAAAACAAAACAAAACAAAAACAAAAGCAGAGGATATGGAATCAGATAGACCAACCTGCAATACCTGGTCTCACTATTTCTAAGCATTATGATTGTGAGCAAGCCCTTAGTGAATCAAAATCTATTTCCAATAACATTGGACTTTTGCAGGGTAACAAGAAATCAATTAATGAGTCCTGCAAAGCTCAATATCAAATAGGCAGTCTATAAATAGATTAACATTATTAGTTATAAAAGTGAAGATTTGTAATAAGCCCTCATATCAAGCACATTTCCAGAGACATATGTGTTTCTTCAGATTTTTCTATGGATATATACCATTAGGGTTTTATGAGTTCTCATAATAAAATCAGAGTTATGTGGGTTAAATGGTGAAAAGAAAATAACAATGCTACATGAAGGCCTGGGCTGACTATAGAGGATTCATCCAGCTGACCCTATGGACTTGTGGTTCAAATATCGTCCCTACATCACTGAAAATAAGGAATCTTGGTTGTTAGTAACTGTGAAAATTATATCATTTAAATACATGAGTTACATAAATACAATGTGCACTGGGTGTAAGAATTTGTATGACAATTTCAAACACTCTTACTTACAACTATGCTGGATATGCCCTCTATCATTTTCTGTTTTCTTTAAATTCTAGACACAATTATTTTGTTTATTTTCAAATATTTGGACTTTCTAAATCAAATGAAAGTGAACATCATGACAAGTAATATGCTATTTCTTTCTTTTATATAAGTATGCATTCAGCCCACAATTAAGTTAACACATGCATCAGCTCATAGCTAGCTTGTTTTTGAGCTAAGAATATTTGATATCTACCCCATTAGAAAATTTAAAATAGAGAATAGTGTTGGAATCATTAGTAGTATAGTGTTGTGATCTTTAACCACTATATTGTACATTAGATCCCCAGAACAAGAATCAATCATTTTTAATATTTTTTTCTGCGCCAACAAGGTGCAGTTGGTTTGAATGAGTTCTGGGAAATGGGATTTCTTAGTAATTTTAAGATGAGAAAAATCAAAGGATTGTAGGATCAAATAAAGTACCTTGTAAGGATTACATCTGATTTTGTTTTGTTTTGTTTTTGCCAGTCCTGGGGTTTGAACTCAGGGTCTGGACACTGTCCCTGAACTTCTTTTGCTCAAGGCTAGAACTCTACCACTTGATCTTTTTCTGTTTATGTGTACTGAGGAATCAAACCCGGGACTTTATGCATGCTAGGCAAGCACTCTACCATTAAGCCACATTCCCAGCCCAAGTATTACATTTGAGACCTTTGCTCCCAAAAGTTTATTTTTTTTTCTACTGGCATATCTTTGACTTCATAATAAAGAAATTGCTAATATTGAAACCTGATGTCAGACAATTAGAGGTAATGAAGAAAGACTTTGAGCCATACCATCAGCAAGAAAGACTTTATCAGTGAGGCATCATTTTTTTTCCATCAGTTGTGGGGCTGGAACTCAGGGCCTTGGAGCTGTCCCTGAGCTCTTTTTGTTCAAGGCTAACACTCTACCATTTTGAACCACAGCTCCACTTCTGGATTTTGAGTGATTACTTGGAGTTAAGAATCTCATAGGCCTTTTCTACTGGGGCTGGCTTAAAACTAGGATCCTCAGATCTCAGCCTCCTGGATAGCTATGATTACAGGTGTGAGCCAGCTGCACCTGGCCAACACAGAAGTTTCATCTGCTTTATTCATTCTTCACTTTATTAGTTAACAGAATTTCACTGATTACTTCCTGTGGGTCAGATAGTTTTTATTCCAAACTGTAAAAATTTTACTCACATACCTATTATTAATGGAAAGGCTTTACCTTTACCCTTAATATACTATTTATTTACTCATAGTACTTATTTATGTATTACTTAATACACATTATTAAACTAACAAGCCTTCCTCTCCCATGGTATAATTCATTTTCACTGTATTTGATTCCAGTGCTCTGCATCTTGTATATACACTTCACTTTTCTAATTTGGGGAGGGGAAGGGAAAAAATGCTTAAATAGGGATACAGACTGACCCATTGTAACAACGAGATGTACAAGACACTATGTTGAATATGAACTTTACAACTTTGGTTGGGGGCAGAGAGTAGTTGGGGATGTGAGGAAGGAAGAGATAGTAGGGGAAAAACCAAGGAGGAAAAAACAATGCTCGAAAGGAAATGTACTCATTACTTTACCATGTAACTGTAACCCCTCTATTCAGTATTTTTACAATTAAAAAACATATAAAAATAAATAAACTAACAAGCCATGTATATTGTTCATCATTTACAAAGTAGAATGAAACATGGAAGTGATAAATGGCAGCTTTCCCATTTCTATGTATACTTTGACTGAAGGTCAACATGGCCAAGATCGCTAGACCAAAGTGGTGGGATGGCTCTTGAAAGTTTTGGACAACAATCAGTTTTTCATGGGCAGTATGATCTCAAGCAAGAATCATTCATCGTTGATTAAATATATAAGCTATAGCTGAGCAAATTTAAAGCTAAATCAGTTTGCCATCACCAGACTCTTACCAGATGCCAACACATTGGTAGCACAGCATGGTGACTATGAAAGATAATGGAGAGGAGAGGAGTTTTAGATGAAAAAAAAAACAAACAAGATTTCTGAGAGAAGTTTGATCATCAGAACTGAATTCCAAACAAATGAATGACCACTTTAGCTAGATTGTATAATTAGAGGTAGGATTAAACAATACACTTTCATCATACCATCTCTAGTATGTTTTGGAGCAGAAGCATGAGTTGTGTGTTAGCTTTCTGTTACTGTGACAAAATACCTTAGGAGAACAACTTAAAGTAGAAAAAATTATTTTGGCTCACAATTTCAGTGAGTTCTATCTACTACAGTCACTTGGCTCAATTGCTACTCAGTCCATAGTGAGGCAGAAGACCATGGGGAAGCTCGTGATAAAGAGCAAGCAGGAAGCTGGCAGCAAGTTATACCCTTCAAAGTCATGTCTGCAGTGATCTACTCCCTCTGATGAGGCCCAAGTTCTTATAGTTATCACTTCGCAATAATCCATTTAATGTGAAATGGAACAGTCCATTCAATTATGAATCCATCAAGAAAGGAATTTATTAGATCATGAGAGACCTCACAATCTAATCACTTCCCCTCAAAGCTCCGCCTCTGAACATGTCTGCACCAAGGAGCAATCCTTTAATACAGGAGCGATACCAGGATATTCCACATCCAATCCATAACAATTAGGATACTGAGAACAGGCTATGGAGGGGAAGAATGGTTTTGTAGGTCATGGGACCTGAACTCTGGGCCTAGGCACTCTCCCTCAGCTTTTCAGCTCAAGGCTAGCCCTTTACCACATGAGCCACAGTGCCACTTCCAGCATTTTCTGCTTGTGTGGTGCTGAAGAATCAAATCCAGGGCCTCATGCATGCAAGGCAAGCTCTCTACCACTGAGCCACCTTCCCAGCCCGAGTAGTCATACTAGTTTTAGGAAAGTTAAATGACATTTTCTTCTCTTCCTGTATCTACGTTCTGATTTGCAACTTGAGTTTTATTGAAGTGTTATGAGCTTTTTTTGTCTTCAACAGATTTGAGAAGCTGCTCAATGAAGATATTGACTGTTGCTTACATCTTTCATAGAGGAATTATCTGGATTTAGGATTAGAGTGTGCTACTAGTATATTATCAGGGGACAATCCTTGGAATAATCTGTAATGCTATTTGGACAAGAGGAGAAACTTGTACATAGCTCTGAGGATTTGTACAGAGGGCACAAAGAAAAGGTACAAAGAGCATCACTTTCAGTTTGTCTGCTTATCTATAGTGTCTGTTTCCTGCTCCTGTTCTACATCTGGACTTCTGTTGTATGACCCACATTGTCAAGCTATTTTGATGAATTTAGAAGTTAGCAAAGAGTCTGCTTTTTAAAAATTTCTCCCAAAAGGTTTATGTGTCATTTATATTTGATAGAATCCTGAAGTTAATAGTTATTCAAAATGTTATGAATATGACATTGACATTTTGAACTACCAGATCATAATTGCAATTCATAAAGTAATATAAATTAAGAGATGATATACATCATATAATTACCTCACTGACAATCCTATCTGGTAGATACTAGTCACCCTATCTAGTAGATAAACCATGTTAGGGGCTGGGAAGGTGGCTCAGTGGTAGAGTGATCGCCTTGCATACATGAGGACTTGGGTTTGATTCCTCAGCACCACATAAGCAGAAAAAGCCAGAAGTGGCGCTGTAGCTCAAGTGGTAGAGTGCTCTCCTTGAGCTGAAGAGCTAAGGGACAGCACCCAGGCCCAGAGTTCAGGCCCCATGACTGACAAACATAAATAAATAAATAAGCCATGTTAGACACAAAAATGTTAAGTTTACTTGAAAAAGAGGATGAAATTAACATTTGCATCCAATTAAATTATAAAACAAATATCTGAGTGGCAAGTACAGTATGGGAAGATTATAAGAAAATCAGGAAATTGAATTCCTTTTGTTTAGTTCTAAAATGTTTATCTATATAACTCACCTTTTTTTATTTGTACAATGAGACATATGGAACGGAGTATCAGAGGCTCCTTCAAGCATTAATATTCTATAGTTCTATTTTGTAATTATGTGGTTAATGTAATCTTGTTATAGAAAGGTAATTCTGAATTTTTTAGGGGATGGGAAATTAATGAGCTGTGCCTTAGTTGAAAATTAATATTCTCAAAAGCAGAAATATCTTAAAGTAAGATCTAATAGCTTCCTACTGGACAAATAGCTGCTTTATTTTTCCTTGCAAGGAATCTGCTGAACCACCAATTCTACAATAAAGATAATTAGAAGGAGATATATTTGCAGGGAATGCTGGGAAACATCCAGGATATGTTTATTTCAAGGGAAAACAGAAACTCATGCAAGTTAACAAGACGGTTGACTTTGAAAATAGTGTATTATTAATTCCAAGAATATGTACTTAGCTTATAATAACTCAATAGTTTCAGAAAAGAGAAGGATTGTACTTGCTAAAATATGTTATTATTTCTGGAGGTATGTTTTTCAGAAATGCTCACAAGAAGGACGAGTTAGAACGAGCATACCTGTTTGTTTCAGCCAGAGGGCTGTTTGGGTGAGTTCGGAATTCAACAGGTTCTTACATGTCACCTAAAAAAACATTTGTTGCTTGGGTAGGCTTGAAATAACTCTTAAAATGCTCAGCTTGAGCACTTACTGATTTTCTTCTTTCCAGTTCAAGTGAGTGCAGAAATTCGCCTTTTATTTCTTTTTTTTTTTTTTGTCTTTTGGTGTTCAGACTGCATTTCATATGGTTCCTCGGCTGTAGGGAGAAAAGAAAACCATTAAATTTTTGGCATATTCTCAAACATATGAGCTCCAGGTTGGAAATGACTCCCTTGTTTCAGAAAAGTCGATGCTATTGTTTCTAAATGATCTCTTTTTTTTTTTTCCTAAAAGAACAAAATGAGAAGAATGACTTTCTCTTTTTCCACTGGTAAGTTATGTGGAAATATAACCCTGAATTTAACATTTTTTTCAAATACAATTTTCAAAGAATAACACATAACTTTTATGGGCAGCAAAAAGGTTAACCTTTTGGACAAATAAAACAACATGAGTAATAACCATGTAATTTCAGAAAGAAACACATTGCTTTCTGGCAGCCCTGCTAACAATTGGCTACTGTCAATTGTATAATTCTTCCAGTAATATGATTTCTATATTTCTATATCTACTAGATTTATTACAGTTAAGAGTTATAATCCTGGAACTTTAGTTACTTTTTGGTAATGTTTTACTTTTATCCACCTTCAAACATTCATATAAGCATTTTATAAGCAATCAAGTATCCTTTGACTATTAACATATGTGGGATGATGCATGAAGCTATTGACTCTTAGGAAAAGCCAGTTAGAAAAGACAGATTTATTCAGTTACTAATAGTATAGGAGGGCCTAAAATGTGCCAGAGGAGGAAATCCACAGGTCAACAGGCTTCTGAAAATTGTACACAGACCCCTGAAAATATACAGGAGAAAAATCTATATTTGTTGGTGAATTATTTCAAAGCTTGAACACACAGAATCAAAGATAAAATGGATTGACTTTTCATTATTTAGAATTTAAAAAGCACTTTTTTTATTTGACCTATTGTGAAACAAATCTAAGTATATTATTGTTTATAGGAAATTGACAATAATAACAATACATAGCAGTTACAGAAAAATGATAACTCTGTATACAGTAATGCACAGTAAGGTACATATTAATTCTTCCAGACTTTACCATGAAGAACTTAGGCATAAGGAGAGAATCACTTGCTCAGTTCACATAGTACAAAGAGGGAAATTTGGATTTGTGCCAAAGGTTTGGCTTTAGGGTCTCCACATTTAATACAACCTGTCTTGAGTCACAGGCATGTGACAAGTCATGTAGTCTTGCTCTCTAATTTTCTAGAGACTAAAGCTCAGAAACTTGAATGAAAAATCCACATACCAGAGCATGTTAGAGGATAAATCAGGAAAAAAACCCTCCGATTTCATGTACTCCACTGAAGATTTTTTTCAAGGCAAATTCTACAAAGTTAATAAACCTGAGGGAAGAATTGAGAGGGATGAGGGAGAATGATGAAAGGGTTACACTGATCAAGATGTATTGCACTCATAAACTGCTTTGTTGAATAGCGACTCCTTTGTACAACTACTCAAAGGTAAGAATAAAAATATTCTCAACTCCATGTTTTTCTTGGAAAAGAAACCTATTTGATAATGCCTTTGAACATTTATAATTAGATCATTCAATCTCTTCTTCTATCTAAACACAGTTAATCAGTTGACAAAATTCTAACCAGATGTGTCATTGCCCAATTAGGAGGAGAAGAGGTGTATATCATTAGTTAAGTGGCCCAGAAATCAGCTGGGAGTTTAGATCAGCACAAGAAAACCTATGAGATATGTCTTGTGAAATTGGTATTGAAATCTATTTTCCCTCCAAGAATATACTTCCCAATATTTGTTTCAAAATAATGAACACTTTTGTTTTTCTTCTCTATCCTGTCAGCTCTGTGTTCCTGAGGGAGGACAAGATTACTCAGCCATGGGTTAAGACTTTTCTCCACACTGTATTCTTTTAACTTATTTTATTGCTTGATAACATCTCCACTAGTGGAGTTAAAGGTAATGCAATTTCTTTCCACTTTTTTATAAAGGCTTTGAAATAATGTTGAAACTATTGGCTAAAAACATTCTTCATACTTTTGGTCATTAATTACCATAAAAGGGAAACCTGGTATTCTTCTGATACACCTTATATTTCCACAAAATTCACAAGGATTTGATGGAAAATGAAAACACCATGAATTGGCAATCATCTCAAATATCAGAGTTGTTTATTCTGTGCTATGTATTGATACAGCTGGCTTGTGTGTGCCCTACTTCTGGAGATAACATTTCCTCCTTTTCCTTCGTTCTTCCTTCCTCATTGGAGTGAACATATGGGAATGCAAATGATTGAGTCATATTATATGAAGCATGTGTTTTGTTTTGTTTTGTAAAGAAGCAAACTATTAAAACATTTTACTATATTATTTACACGTTGTTGGAGTTCATTTCCCAGTACATTGAGTAACCAATTCACTTTTGCCCAAATAACAGCTTCCTTAGATAACCAAAGACCTATAGAGCAGGAAAGGAAATATTCATTTGTACAACAATGTTCACAGAGCTCATGTTACATGTTAAAACTTGAATTGGGGACTATGAGATATAAGATAAAGAGGAGAAGGTTCTGGATCTCAAAGCTCAAGTGCTGGTGAGGAAGCAAATGGATATATAGAAGACTTTACTGTCAGAGAATAACGTAGAAGGCTCTGAGGAGTACTCAAGACATATCTAAGCTCTCTATCTAAGTACTCAGGCCTTATCTAAGCTCTGCACAATGTCTGCAATGCTTTCTTGACTTGTCAAAGGAAACAATGGGTCAGATCCTTGAAGGATGACTAAACAATGATCAACTACAGTTGGGTACTATTGTGAACCATCAAGTTTCCTGTTAGGACTAAGGCATGATTTCAGGGAATGCAGGTGGCTTTCAAGGGAGACCTATTCTTATCAAAAGCCTATGTAAGTAAGCCAAGGCCATCTCTCACTGGAAACTCTTATGGGATGAATGTCTTTCTCCCTCATTCAAACATTGAAATATTAATCCTCAAAGTAGTAGTGTTAGAAAGAGATGCCTTTTTGAGTTAACAAGATCATGAGAATGGAGATTCACGAGCAAGATTAGCATCTATAGGAAAGGAGTTGGGGTAGGAGGAATAGGGGAGAAGAATGAAAAGGGTGACAATGATCAAGAATCATTGTATTTATAAGTGAATTTGTTGAAGGCTAACCTCTTTGTATAACTGCCTAACGATAATAAAAATATAATTAAATAACAGTAACCAAAGGTAAGTATCCTTACTTAAAAGGCCCAAAGATCTTTTCCATATTCTTTCTGCTATATGAAGATACAATAAGAAATCCATGGTCTCCAACCCAGGAGAGGGCCCTTTTAGATCCTGTCCATGTTGACACTAATCTCCCATTTCCAGACTCTGGACCTGAGAGAACTACTGTAATTGATATTTAAACTATCAAGTCTGTCGTAATTGGTATAGCAGCCCAAGATTAAGAACCTAGTATCCAATGACTTGTTCATGTAGATATGGGGAAGAGAGGGTTAATTTAAGGCCCATCTTCTTTCCTCAAGGTAGAGAAGAGCTAAAAGCAACTTCTAGCTCTAGAAATCAATTTGGAATCACCTGGGGTTTTCTTTAATAACTTATGTTTTAATTTTAAGATGTTTTTATTCAACACATCCGTTTGTGAGTACAATGCATCTCGGTTCTTATTGTGTTCTTATGCCCCTTTCATCTCAATTTTAGTATCTTAACTTCCCTAAAAGTACTCATCTTGAGGGAGGTTTTTAATAAAGTTCATTGTGATTCAGTAGCAATACTATGAGAGCTGTGCTTTGGCCTCTTGAGTACATTGAATTGAAGGAGATTGTGAGAGCCTCAGAAGCAAATAGTTCTCTTGGAACTTCTGCTCTGCCATCTCGTCCTCTCATTTCTCCCCTAAAGGAGGCCATAGATACAAGAACACCTCTTCTCCAGAGAAAGCCTGGAAACATACAAAGAGTCCAACCCAGTGCCCAATGGGAAGAGACGCTACCCAAAGAAGCCAAGAAGGATCTCAACAAACAGATCTTGTCAAGTCTTCTCCAAGTGTATGACTGATAGATTTTAACTCTTTTGTCCAAGCACATTTCTACCTAGTGGAGTCTTTGAGTCTTTATTGATAAAATATCTATAAAAAGATATTCTTGGTGAAAAGATGACACAATGATGTGAGAAGAGCACCTCATACACCTCCCATGCTCTGGAACTTTGCTTGATGAACTAGACACCCAGACTTCAGGACTTGTATGATGAAAGTTCAGGGACTGAGGTTGCATCATACAGCAGCCAGGAAGCTGATGAATGTTTTTGTGCAGAGAATTACTCTGGTGGTGTTTCTGTTTGGAATGGAGGGTGGTACTGGCTTAGGGAAGGGACTGTTTCAGGGGCAAAATTAGTGGAGATCTGGAAACCCATTAAGATGCACTCAGAGTTGTGTAGGGAAAATAATGGTGAGAGTCTCAACAGGCTAATGATAGGTTACAGACACAAAGAAGAGGCAAGACAATCCATAGATTGCAATTCCACAAAGTGGACAAGCACCAACTCTTGAGTTACAGAAACTGGAAGAATTAAAGTTGTTGCAAAAGTTATTAATTTATTATTGTGTTTGTGGGTTTGGAGTGCCTGTGGAGATATCCATACTGCCATGTCTCATGGTCCTTTTGGTGCTGTGCCTGAAATCTAAAAAGTCTCTGCTGGAGACCAAAACTGGGGATCTTTCTGTTTTTATGGGTGACAGTTTCATGTCTGGGTGGCTAGAATAAGCCTTGAGGAACAGGCAGAGATCAATTAACATGTATTCAAGAGCTATTACAAAGGGAAATTGAACTTCATGGGTAGGTAGATAAAAGAAGAGTTATCTTCCTAGGCCCATTCTTACTTCACAGGTAGAAGAAGAGAAGCCTAGCAACTGTGAAACGAGAAAAGGCAGGGATATTATTCTAGAATGTGAATGCTAAGCCAAGATATTTTCCTATTAATAAGTTGGCCAACCAGTGTTTTGTCCATTGCATTTAGAATTATAAAAATAGGTTCAAACCCTAACTTGCCTGACCCTATGACTCACTCATTGTAGATTTCATGAAATCACAGCTTCATGATTTGTGTTTGAGGCTTTGCTAAGTATAATTCTTTCTGTATTTGATAGAGAGGTACGAAGTGCTATGTACCAAAAAAGTACCATTAGTGATCTTTTGGACAACATATGATAAAGACACTCAGAGGTTTTGCTTTTAATTAAATATCAGGTGAAATTTGAACTTTCCATGGAATGCCAATAGTCTTCCTTTATATATTTAGGCTGACAGATTGTGATCAAAGTGTCATCAACCAAAGTAGATTCATAAGGAAGTTGTCTTTGAGCAAGTTCTGCAAACTTGAAAATGTTATATGTTACAAAACTCTTCTCACATATTGCCATAATAATGCCTTTGAGATTAAAATTTAAGTACTAATCTGGCACATATATTAATTGTTCTAAGCATATTGGAATATCTAAGGGGAAAATGAATCTTGAAAAACTGAATTTCAGTACAACGGGGTCACTGGTAGATAAAGTTCTTAAGTTTTTAGGTGCTCAAAGTTCTCTTAGAATCCCCTTTACTAGCCTGTTTTGCCTTCTGTTTTCTACATCAGATCTGATGTATTGTGACTTATTCTTATAGAATACATGTATTGGGGCTGGGAAGGTGGCTCAGTGGTAGGGTGCTTGCCTTGCATGCATGAGGACTTGGGTTCAATTCCTCAGCACCACAAAAGCAGAAAATGCTGGAAGTGGTGCTGTGGCTCACGTGGTAGAGTGTTAGCCTGAGCTGAAGAGCTGAGGGACAGTGCCCAGGCCCAGATTTTAGGCCCCAGGACTGGCAAAAAATAAATACATGTATCATAAATATACTACAAAAATATGACATGCACTCCTTACCTTACCTGTTATAGCATTAGCTATTCTCTCATCAAACACCCCATTTTAGTAAAGAAAGAATTCAAAGGGCATAAACATGCCAATAGCTTTCCCAGGATGGAAAATCCAGAAGCCTGGTTAGTTGTCACAAACCCTTGTTCTTCAAACTAAAGATTACTATGAAACTCTGTAGGCTTGGGAGTACTTTTCAGTTTCAATTATTACTCTAAAACATTCTATTTTTTGGTCTTCATAGAATATTTGGACACATGTGGTCACTGGCCGGATGCTTCTCCTGAGGAGGTTTTCAGGCATAAATGTGACATTGTAAGTGAGCACTAGACATTTCTCTGTACTGCAGATTTCTTGATTAACAAAGCTTAAAAACCAATGTACAAAATACTACAAGGATAAATACTTTGCAAAGGATGGTGTACAAGGATAAGTTGTCTACTCTGTGTTTAATTAAATTGTCCTCATGGTGCGTATGAAATAGGGTCCCTTGAACCAGTATTATTAGCATAGTTGAAAGATCAGGATGGGCCAGAGACAAAGGAAATTCCTATTTTTTTCTTAGCATTACTATTATTTTTGATGGACTTGATCTTGAATTTTGGGTCTATTTTCTCTACCAGTACCTATCATGTAGCTGTGATGATTTATTGAGGACTTTGATCTGCTGCATCAGGTAGCAAAGCTCCTTGGACATTAGAGTAAAAAGAGACACAAAAATTGGAGGCTTTAAAAAAATATGCTGTTTTGAAACAAATGCCATTTGAATTCAAAGTAATGCTGTGGATATAAGAAGAAGAGGAGTCTGCAGATGAAAGCATTCACTCAGAAAGTGTCCTACTTCTGTTCAGAGCACCTCAGGCAGTCTTAACCTGTCAACATGATAAACTTATTTATTGCCTTCTAACTACATGAATTTGAGTAAGCTCAAATTGTTTCTCTAAGTACTCATGTTACAGTTACAGTCTTGTCAGTAATATTAAATTGACTCTCATGCTTCCTCCTTCTCTCCAAATAAAGGAGCCCTTATTTGAGCTTGCAGAAACAATATTTTTATTCTTCACAAAGAACATGCAGAGAAGGAATCAATACTTTTTATTTGTAAGCTTCTCTACAACCATTAGTGCAAGGCCATAGTATCTGTAGAGATTGCCTTAATATTCTCATCAGCATCATTGCAATTTATTCCTCAAGAGTGATTTAAGGCCCCCCCAAACCACAACCCAATAACCCCAAAACACAATGGCAAAGTGCCTCAGAGTCCTGAATTTCATTCTATGCCTCACCACAGATTTTGCCTTTTTTGCTTTGCAGAAACATCTGCTCATTTGCTTCAGAGGCATTAAGGGGACCTCACTTTTGTAGGCAGGCTTATTACCCATTCTCAAATAAGTACATTCTTATGACTGCTGAGGAGGAGACTGAGCATTCCACTCCAATTACCCTGAAGTCATTTGAGAATTTGCCCTTGTTATTTATTTATTTATTGTACATTTTTTATTGTAAAAATGCTGTACAGAGGGGTTACAGTTACATGAGCAAGGTAATGAGTCCATTTCCTATTGAGCATTGTTTGCCCTTTTCATATGTTGGGTGAGAAATTTTACATAATTAATGTACCTAAGAATCATTTGGAGAGGGCTTCAGCTGCAAGAAAAGTCAACTTGTGAAATGGAAATTGTTACCAATCTGAACAACAATTGTAAATACTTAACTGTGTCTTTGGAGAGAAGGGAGGGGGTGAGGAGGGTATATGACAGCTAGTCTTCTAATATGCTTCATGAAAACGCTGATTTTTTTGGGGGGTGGGTTGGTTAAGGAATGTAGCAAAGTATGAGAAACTATGGTCAGAATTTATTGAGTGCCTATTTACAAAGTGCTTTTGTAAGTCATTCTTCATAATTCCTTCATATTAGAATTATTTTTAGGGTAAGGCAATAAACTCAGAGGTTATACTACAGAAAAACTAGGCTTTGCAACTTTGATATTAGCCCTCCCTTTATGCTGCCAATCTAAGAGGCAATGCCTCCTCAGGAATTGGGCATAAAAGGAAAAAGTGAGAATGGGCTAGATTCTCTCTATGGAGGGGTAATATGATATTTGAAATTGAATGAATGGAAGCCAGTTTTATTGCCAGATCACATACAGAATTTTAGTTCACTGTGACAGTGTTAGAATTAAGCCAGTCTGAACATCTGGTTCACAGCTGATAATGGAGAAGGTTTGATTGTGAAAGTGGTAGAGTAAAACAGTGGGTAGTGTCCCTGGGTTAGCTTTCTGCTGACTATGTACACATGAACCATGTGCTCTGTGCTTGTTGTGAGGATCATCTGGTTCCCTAGTCATGCAGGGTGAAGAAAAGTAAGGGTAGAAGATTTATGTCTGATCATAGAAGTCTTTACCTACAGTTCTGTTTGTTGGCATTTAAGATGGCTCTCCTCAGTAAATAACACATGAACCAAGAAGAATGATTTGTTTCCTCATTTTAGAGATTTTTTCCATGGAAGAGTCCATTGAGATATTTGTTCTTTGTTTATTTAGACTTCTGATTCTCTCCTGGAACTTAGCCCTGCCATTTAGTTCAGTTTGAGCTTGAACTGCCATGCTGTATTCAGGCTTTAGTAGCTCAAGTGATTCTTTTCCTTGGTTATGCTTGGTCCTGTGTCTGTTCTGTTTCCTGGCTTGCATTATACTGATATTACCCCATCTAGACTTTTATTCTGCCACCTGGCACTTCCTATTCCAAAAGATTCTGGAGTGGGCTTTATGTCTTTTTTTTTTTTTAAATAAACAGCTCCCTGCTGCCCCCTACTGGTTAAAACTGTAATTAAACAATCCTTTTACAGACCAAAGAGTCAAACTTGGGTGGTGGACAACTGTGTGTCAGTTCTACTGTCTTTACCACTAGGAAAGAAGAAAAAGATAATTCTCATCTCTTGAACTTTTCTTATGCTTTTCTTATGTTTCTCCTATTCTTTGACTAGTAAATACTTTTGGAACTCATTAAAATGACTGATGGTGGCTATATAGACATTCATTTTAGATTCATAAAAGTGAGAACTTTATCTTTTGGAGTTTATTTTTGAAGATAAAATATATCATTCTTTATCAACACAATGTGCCTACATAACACAGAAAACTTGGAAAATAATGCTAAGTGGAAAGGTGGAGAAAGAGAAAGAGAGAGAAAGAAAGAACCTCCTTTGGTCAATAATTGACACTATGCAGTTAACTGTGCACCTTATTTGCTTTATTCTGTAAACCCAGTTCTGTAGTCCCTGTTAGCAATGTACCATTTATTATTTGGTTCTTTAAAATACTGACAGACCTCTCTATGGAGAGAGGATCATCTTCCAAAGTTGGCTTGTTCTCAAGATTTTTATACCATGATACATTTCTGAAGGTCATCTTAGTATATAGGATGGGAGATTTTTGGTTGTGTCCACACACTGTAGAATATTAGGCCCTTTATGCTATGATGCTCAGCAAAGGTAGCTGATTTACTACTGGAAGTTCACTGTGTGGTTTCTCCAAATGGCAATAAAATGGTAATGAAAAATTACCGACTATTAAATTTCTAGGATCAAGAACATCATAAATTTTCTTCTCCATGATGAAAATGATTTGACAATAAATAAAATCACAAGTGACAATATTCCCTGAATTTTCTCCAGCTCTTTATAATTCCATACATTTCCACAAAGTATCTGCATCATGACTGACTTACTTTTCAAATGAGAACTTGACAAAAAGTGTAGTGTATGGTATATGGTTAAGATAGTTTTGGGAAATGCACTATTTATATGAATTATTAGCCATCTTCTTGTGTTTGTATCCATCTTGATTCCTTTCTGATAGAAAAGACAATGTATGACCACACTTAAAAATGCATTATAGTTTATGGATATACCCCAAATTTAGCTCAGCCTTCCTTAAACATTGAGTGGTAAGATGGTACAAAAATAATTAAGCAAAGAGTGGCTTGTTTAACTTAATGCCCATTGAGGAGTATTTTTTGCCTCGGGAGACTAATTACTTCTCAACCTCATCTTTTTCTTCTCTTCCCCTCTTCCTCCTCCATTTCTAACTCCTTTTTTTTTTTCTATATCCTAGAGAGGAGTATCCTGACAAATCATGAGAAATTAAGATAAAAGTAAAGAAAAATATGGCATTATCTTTCATTTTTCTTTCTACATTCTCAAGTATGTTAAAATTTTTAGTTAACATATATTTGGCTAAAATATATTTGTGTGTGATATATTGTTTATGGCAAATATTTGAAAAGAAATGTTGACTGCATTTTGTACAATATTCTCAATAAAGAAAATAACTTTAAAATTCTTTTTGTATTTTTTTCTTTTTCTCCTTCCTTTCTATTCTTGGGTATTATTGGAGTGTAACTGAAAGTAAGATTCAACATCTGAATTACTTTTAATTCTTTACTTTTCTTCTGCTAGGTCATAGTAGAAAATTATGAGGCTCAGGATTATAAAACTTTTATGCACAATTTAATGATAGATATTGAGTACATTGAACTGTTATATAATCTCCCTTTTGTATTTAAATTAGATATTTTTTATGATGTTTCAAACAATAATTTTATATGATAATATTAATCAAGTACTTGGGTACAACCAGATTATACTTGTAAATACACACATATACTCAGTGCTAAAGAAATGTTCTATAATAATACACATGAGCATAGTCTCTGTCTCTCTGTCTCTCTGTATCTCTCCCTCAGAAAGCATAACTCTCACTAAAACTTGTCTTTATTTCCATTTTATCTTTTGTATAATAAGCGTCATCATTGTCTTCCTTCCTTCCTTCTTCCCTCCCTCCCTTCCTTCTTTTCTTCCTTCCTTCCTTTTTTCCTCCCTTATCTCTCTTTCTTCTTCTTCTCTGTCTTTTTCTCTCTCATTAGAGCATTTAGATTAAAAGGGATTGGCTTTTGTGCTTCTTACAAGGAAAACATTAAATAGGTTCAGAAACCCTGATTATCACAATAATTTGAAACAAATTATTCTGGTTAACTATTTTCCTTAAAGGCAAGCTAAAACTAGTGTTCCATGCTCTTCAACCTGTCAATAGACAATGATGTGCAACAAACATTTTTCTACTTAGTGTCCTCAGTGAATTTAAATAGGGTGAAACCCTAGTTATTAGCATGATAACGAGAATGATTCTTTGGGCTCAAGTTCTTCCTATTAAAATGGTTGTACAGGCCGAGAGCCTGTGGCTCATGCCTGTAATCCTAGCTACTCAGAGGCTGAGATCTGAGGATCACAGTTCAAAGCCAGCCTGGGCAGGAAAGTCCATGAGACTCCTATGTCTAATAATCTACTAGAAAACTGGAAGTGATGCTGTGGCTCAAGCTGTAGAGTGCTGGCCTTGAGCTGAAGAGCTGAGGGACAGCGACCAGAGTTCAAGCCCCACTTACTGACCAAAAAATAAAAAATAAAATAAATAAAATAAAATGGCTGTACAGGAGGATAATTTCAAACAACTACATAATAGGTTGCTACATTTTGCAGATCTGGCCAATATGGAAGCTTCTACTCTCCTGTACAGGAACAAAATTTCAGAAATCATTAATAAAGTAATTAAAATATTCCTGCCATTTCTGTCATTTCAGATTATAACTGTGAAGTGATTGTTGTTATAAGCAACACTCCTAGGACTAATTATGAAGACTTTTATGCGTCTTTTCTGAAGTCAGTGCATCTAAAAGACATTAAAGAAAGAAAAGGACACTGCCAAGCCTTAGTAGGTATGATACCTTACTGTTGGTGAGAATGCTAAGAAATTTTGGTCTTTTTTTTTCTCTTAATTTTTTGTTGGTATTATAAAGGTGATCTACGGGGTTATAGTTACATAAGTCAGGTAAAGAGTACGTTTCTTTTGGGACAGTGTCAGCGCTTTCTTGCTCTTAGTATTTCCCTCCCGTCTTCACTCACAAGTTGTTTAGTTCCTTTTCAATATAGTGACTAGTGAGCACCACTGCTGCATTTCATTTCTTTTCCTTCCCCATATAAAACATTGCTTTAAGTTTTAAAATTTCCTTCCTCAAGCCTAGCCCTGCAATCTACTTAGATACATTTCACAAGCTAATTTTCTGATATTTCTAGTTTTAAACTTTATGTTTCAGATAACAAGGAATGCTGCAAAAACACTCCACTTCACCAAACAGTTATGATCACAATGTTTCACAATCACCAGTTGATTTGTAAACACGAAGTACATATAGATGTTAATGGTGGCTAACCTGGCATGTTTCTTTTTTTAAAAATTATTATTGTGAAAATACCGTACAGAGGGGTTACAATTACATGGGCAAGGTAATGAGTACATTTCTTATCAAGCATTGCCTCCTCCTTTGTTTCCCTTCCCATCCCTTCCCATCTCCTCTCCCCCTTTCCCCGCACCAAAGTTGTAAAGTTCATTTTCAACATAACATCTTGTACATCTCATTGTTGCAATGGGTCCACCTGTATCCCTATTTAAACAATTTGTTGTTCCTTTCCCCTCCACAAATTATAGCAAATGCATTTCTTTTTTTAGTTCTTAGTACCTTCCCAGGCTCCTGACAGTTGTTATCTCTAGGCAGTTTTTGCCATTTCTAATGAGACTTCTCTCATTTACTTGGAAGACAAAATATGATTCCTATACTTGGTGGAAAATTATCAAGGCTAATTTCTGTAGTGTACTGTGACTAACTTCTGTACTGGCTGATCATAGGACAGGTGAGAGTCATCTATTTGGGCCACTCATAGTCATTTATATTTGAGGCCTTAGGGAATTGTCTTTCCCAGTGGGCCCTTCTATGACATCACATCAGGCTCTCATCTTTTGGTGTCCTACTTGAATATGAATAAGAAGCAGGATTCACATTCATTGGGGACTTCATATGTAAGATTGTGTTTGGGCTCCCTCAAAGGCCTGAGGCTGGATGTAAGAACAAGATAGAATATATTTTTATTATCTTTAAGGAGTGGTACAAAGTTGTTGACATTCAACAAAGCATTTTATGAATATAATGCATCTGGATCTTACCCACCTCTTCCAACCCACCCTTTCCCTTCTTTTGCTATTGTATTATTTATAGGTACTTTTGGCCATAGCATATAGTTTGTTCATTAAATGATGCATTAATTAATGCATCGATTAAATAATGCATTAAATAATGCTTCTCTCTCTTCTGTTTGTATGAGCATGGCATCGGCAATGACTTAGCCTCTTATGGGTGCTGGAACTACTAACACAGAGAAGTCACTGGCATCTTCAGAAAGCAGGGTTAGTGATGACAAGCGCACAACCATTCCACGTTCTTTACTCTAGAATCAACAGTGCTCTTTGTTCAGTTGAAGCTTGGGATTTGGAATTTTTGACAGGGCTAGAACAGGGGCGATATTTGTTGGGACACAAGAAGAAAGGAAGAGTGGGTAATGTTCCTTTGAGCCAGTTGAGTGATATATCCACTAATGAATAGGCAAAGGGAAAAAGCCATCAGAGACACTCATCCACTTTTGGAAAGTTTACACAAACAAGTTGAATCATTTTCATTTCATACAAAGCATTTGACTGGAATAGGATTATGAGTTAGAAGACATTATGGCCTATTTTGAATGGTCATGGTTACCCAGATTTTCCTCAGCATAAAAATTTCCCATGTATGAGAGAAAGTATAGCGTAAAGTATAGGTAACTAAGAGCATGAACGTGGAAGCCAGGTGGCATGGTTCAAATGTTGATTCACTATAGTGACCTTGGCCAACCTTTTCCTCCTTGTGGCTGAATGTCATATATTTGTATAATATAATAATTATATATATTATATGATATATAGTACTATATAATGTATAGTACTATATAATATATAGTACTATATAATTGGGCTAAAAAGACCATCCACATCCTAAGGTCATTAAATGGATTAAAACAGCAAATATTTGAAAAGCACCTGGCATGTTGTCTGTCATGTAACAAAGTAAATAAAATGTTCAAGTCTCTCCAACAAGACGCAAGTATTAGCTTTCATAGTAAAAAGAGAGCATCAGAAGAAGTAGCTTATACAGAATTGTGCAAATGTAAGACAATATTGCCTTTGATTTTCTTCCTGTGAGAAGAGATTAGATATACATTCTGTGGATGGCCTATAAATTTTAGTGAATGATTAGGCACTCTATTCGGTGTTCAGCCACAGTGCTGTTGCTTTTCATATACATTCTATTCTAACCTTTTCATTAGATTTGAACAAAATTATAGTCATAGTCCTCTCTAGGATGTTTCTTTATAGAGTTTTGCTGTGGGAAGCACTTAGATAAAGTCATTAAATGATCATTTATTGATAAGAAGCTAAACTTGGTGAATTAATTTTTTATTTATACATTAACCTTTAATAGTCATTTAACTTCAGAAATAGTCATAGACATATGGTCTTTCAATATCTTCCAGTTAAGATATTCTAAAATCAATCTTTTTCATTTCCAGAAATAAATCCAATGTCATTATGTCATTTTTCTGACTAGGGCTAATTACTGTCTCTCCATCATCCATGAAAGACCAAATACAAGTGCTTTAATTGGCATACAAGGCCTTTCATAATGCAATTCTAAACTTTTTGACTGGTTTCTTCCATTTCTCTTCTTTTAGAGGCTAGAGAAATCAAGATTACCAGAGGTTTAGACCTATAAAAAGGTGTAATCAATCTTTGCATCTGTCAATGGCTGTTCTCAGTATGTATAATATCCTTTTGACTCCTCTACTTTTTACCATTCTCTTAGTCATGTGTCACACTCTGGCTCCATTTTTACACATTAACCCATTAAAAATAAGTTAGCTTTGTGCATATTGTCATGCTAATGAAAATAACTGTCATAATACCTTATTGTGCGTGAGGCTCTAGTCCATAGCTTCATAATATATGATTATATATGTATACATATATTTTTATATATAATTTACTACTGCTAATATCCCTGTGAGGTTATTTCTTCATTTTGTAGTTGAGGAGACTGAGCTGCCAAATGGTTAATAAGTTTCCGAAGTCATAGTTGGTTATAGAACCAGATCCGTTTACACTGTACCATGATAAATCATACACCTCCATGTTTTCTAATTTACAAAATACAGTGGCCCCTCACCTATTGCGGAAGTTACGTTCCAGAGACCCCCCGCGGTAGGTGAAAAGACAAGAAGTAGCTTCTCTATATAGTCGCCCCTCACTGTATTTATTGTTACTCTCTGGAAAGTAGCTCCCGCAATAAGTGATGGATCACTATGTACATGTTAAAACAAAACCAAACCCATGATATACTGAAGCCACAGTGAGTGAACAGCGATACAGAGGAATGACTGTATATGTAAATAGTTATGAATGTCCTTTTACTATAGAAAATGACTTAATGACTCACCAGCATTCTTAACATTAGAAACACTCAATGAAGATTTATTAAACAGTTGTTCGTTTGTTAAAAATATTTGAAGCCAGGGCAGTGATGCACACCTGTGATTCCGATAGCAGGCAAAGAAGGCAGGAGGATTGCAGTCTGAGGCCAGCCTGGTTACATGTCAAGTTCTGGGACAGCCTAGGTTAGATATTGGGATTCTGCATCAAATGAAAAAGAAAAGAAAAGAAAAGAAATACACTTAGATAATTGCAAACTTGCAATTATACTATGTGTTGAATCCAGTGACACTGGTATATTTTCAAATCTCCATTTCTTTTTCTCACATGCATTTTCAGGTAAATAAAACCCACAGCATAGATAAATCATGTCTACTGTTTTATTTTCTATATATGTGAACCTTTGGGACTAGAGACTAGGCCCGTGGTGTCTTCTATCTTGATATCATCAACCACTCCTTTCTTTAGCCATTTGTGTTTCGTTTGTTTCACAAAAATTTGAACCACTAAGTTTGCATTTCAGTCAGTACAAACAGACCATTTCTTTATCATGAAGCTATAACTACCATTTAAATTCTTAGTAAAAGAGAAAAGAATTAAAATAAGAAAAATCCCCAGAGTTTTGCTACAGTGTAGAAGGTCTTTAATTTTTTAGTAATATAACTACCAAGATACTTTGATGAAGTAGCAGATAAATTACCCATTTTCCAATGGGGAAAGTCAATTTTAAAATGATAATAACCCTCATCAAGAAATAGGAACAGGACTTGGCTACTTTGTTCCAATGTTAATCTTCCTCTTCTGTTTTGTTCTCTCTCTCTCTCTCTCTCTCTCTCTCTCTCTCTATTTGTTTAGGAAAAGCCAGTTCTTCCTTTGTAGTTTAAGCAGACTTTGAAATCATGATTCTCCAACCTCAGCCTCAAAAGTCCTAAGATTATAGGTCTAATCATTACATGTAGTTTAATCCTCATATTTCTATTTTGTGTTTTTCTCAATACTTATTTCCTTTTAGCTATTTAATACTTCACAGTCTTATATTGCAGTATAAGTCTTACATGTTTAATAATTATTTCATAACACCAAAAGTTTTAATCATGATTAAAAAGTAATCTTCAGCAACTCTTCATATTTTGATAAAGAACTTCAATCAACTCATCATAAATAAAAATCAGATCGATTTAGTTCTTGAGATGACATGACTTAAATTTATTTATTTACTGTTTACCTAGTTGTTTTGCCAACAATGAGATGCAACTTTGGAGCAAATGGATGAATTGGACATAGCCAAATTACTGTTTGTTTTAAATATTCCATTAAAAACAACCCAGATATTTACCAATGAAGTCTGGATTTTAAAAATCACAGTGGTGAAATGTTTCTCTGACTGAAGCTGACATGGTATGTTTGGATGTGGGGGTGCAGAACATATTGTTGGGTTAGTCTTTTATCTTTCCTCCCTAGCCTGGAGTTTGCTTTTCATCTCTTACTTCATTTTGCTTTTCTAGAAAGATTTCCTATGTAATTTCTAACTGTATCAATGCAACTTTCCCCCCCATTCTAAGTTTTGTTGAGTTGTATAGTTCTATTTCTAAAGAAATCACATTTCATGCTCCTTGTAAATGGTTCATAACTTTTTTTGTTTTTTCCCAATCTATTAGTGATTTATTTTACTTTTTTCTTATAAAGTAAAAGTTTTATTTTCTCACAAAATTAACTTTCAGTAGTTGTACAAAGAGGTTTCAATTCAACATGTCAATTTATGTGTGTAATGAATCTTGATCAATATTACTCCTGTCATCATTCTCCCCATATCCTTCTTGTTCCCCATGGGATAAAATCGAAACAGCAACAATAACAATAACAGTAACAAATAACAGGAATGTCTCTCCTAGGCAAGCACAAATCCAGGAAACAAGACATGAGCTTTTGCAAAAACAAAAACAAAAACAAAAAACAAAAACATCAAACAGCATATTACATTGACTTGTAATTTCTGTTAGCTGAATCAACCTATAAATTTTATCTAAATGCTAAACAGTAGAAAAAAGAATAAAGTACCCAATAAGTTACAAATAAAAAGAAAGTAAATCTTGTTGTTTTATCACATGATTTGTAGTATGTTGCTTACTGTGGTAGAATGTTTGCAGGTCCTGAGGCAGTACATCTGTATGATAATATCCATTTCAAGCATTGTCAGAGTGAATCCAATTGATACACTCAAGTTTTTATTGCTATGTGCAAACTAGGTTTGTGAACACTTACAATTTCTTGCCTTCCAAACGTAATCCCCATCAAAACCAAGGATTTTTATCTTCCTTCATTAAACTTAAGCACAGGCCTGTGTATTACAAGGCTGATTTTCAGTTCAGTTGATTTGTCTTTGGATACCTCAGTGGATTGCTTCTTTCTCCTTTTTCTTCCTAAATACTCATCATCTTTCCTTGCTTTAGAGATTTGAATGAGAGATGAGGAGAAGTTCATACAGACTCGTATTATTGTTATCTTTAATTTTACTAAGAAATATATTTTATGGGAGTTTTAGGAACATTTATTGAAATAATATTTTCATATTTATATAAATATTTATGTGTCATAGTGTGTGATGCTAACTTATACTAATTTTGTAATCATAGTATACTCCCAAATTCTAAAGAACTGTGTGATCTGACACAATCTTCCTATATTTCTTCTTAGTTCACAGGTCAGGAAATTAATACAAGAGAAATATAACTATGAAAACTCAAATTCTTAATATTTTTATTTGCCTTAGAGTATGGTGCAGACTTAAGCTGTTATTGATCATTAGTTGGCTTACCAACAGAGCAAGATCTAGTGAAGTATGCTTGTAGGTGCCAAATATCTTCCTTCTTCAGTGTTTAGGGCTCTAAGAGAGGCCTCAGGGCCATGACACACACCAAATTCATTGGATATTTCTTAGCTGCTTTGTCCTGGTGGCCCTTGCTCAACCCAGTCTAATCCTCTTTCCCTTTGGGGCACAACTGGAATCAACATTCCTCGGTTGCTGAAAATTCCAAGAAGTTATGTGATCTCTTAATCTTCATACAGATCAAAATGAATGAAGTTTCTTACTTGCATAGCTCTCAAATCTAGAAACAATTATGGGAATTTCCTAGGTGATGGAAGACACTAGATAGATATGCTAAATATGTTAACTTGATTTAGTTAATGCTCTCAACACAAATGACAAAATACAGAAGAGGTAACAATGCTCGATAGGAAATATACTCATTACCCTACTCATGTAACTGTAACCCCTCTGTATGGCATTTTTACAATAAAAACATATATGGAAAAAAAGAAAAAGAAAGAAAGAAGAGAAGAGCCAGGGATTGTTCATAGGGAACAATGAAAGCATCAATGGTGAGTCATCAACAGAAAATATCAGCAAGCTTTCAGACAGATTATGTTGTAGATATCTTGATTCCAAGGCTTTGGGCAAGATTCCAAGAGGTATTCCTTGATTTTGATGCTGGCTGGGCGTAGAAATAAAATTTAATGGATTTTGGAGGAAATAGAATGGAAATGGAGAGTGAGTTTTCTTGACTCATTTGAAAAACATTAAACAAGTTCAGAAACTGTGAAAACAGAAGACACATGAACACTTAAGGAAAGAAATAATGTAAAGAATCTTGTAGTAGAAAAGACCATAGAATAAAAGGATTCCTATAAGGAAATCCAGTTTGGATGAAAAAGTAATATGAGACAATTAGTGGATAACTAAAGAAGTCATAAAAAATGATCACAAAACATAGAATTAGGAAAAACTGTAAGAGAGTAGATGAGAAGACAAGGAGGGTTGGTAAGACAGGTTGAAAAGCATTCAGTCCTACATGGGGTTGTAATCAGAACCTTCAGCAGGTGTTATCTGTTATAATCAAGGTCTGAGCAACTGGATTTAATTTTACAGGAATTACTATAGTGAGATAAAATAAAAGAAACTACACTCAGGTCAGTAAGTAGAGTAAGGCAAAAGTTTGTCACATGGTTACTGCTGGTCTGGGAAAAATAAGAGTTTCTTTAAAGAGTGTATAGCAGTTAGGTCACTAGGACAACAACTGGAAGCCAATATGACTATTCTTCAATCAGTTTTAAGTCTCCTCACAGAGGGCCTCACTGCTACTATTCTAGGGTAAAAAAGAGTGTCATGCAAGTGGAATGAACCTTTTAAATTCCTGATAACTTTGTTAATCTATCTTGTGATAACACGATCTTAGTTCTTCTTGCTATTCCTATTATCAAAGTTGTTCCTTCAAGCAGTTATTTACTCTTTTGTCACTCATTCAACAAATACTTTTAGAGGACATGGGCCAATCTGGGATAGCTTTATGTTAGTAAATTATTTGCTTAATGTATGATTGGTCACCAGAGATGTATGTGAAGTCTTTAAAGACATACTTGAGCTTCTATGTTTTTCTGCTCTTTCCAAATTCCAAATCAGTTTAGTTTAGTTGTTAGAGTAACTGTTAGAGTAACTAGTCAATGACTAAGACAATGAATGGGACCAGGGATATGAAAATTTTAATTCTAATAGCAGTAACCGAGATATCTTCAGTTGCCACAACATTATCATGCCTGAAAGAACAGTTTATTTTGAGAAGCTGCATTCTTGGTACAAAAGAAAGCCAAGAAGCTTTTCTTGGATATTCTTGAAACTATCATTCAGGGAAGAAGAAACCAGTAAATAAAGAACCCAGTCAGGTGTAAGGTTTCAGTAACATGAGTTAATTCTCAGGTCAATCATAAAACTTTGCTAGCCTTCCCTGGTTGGCTCTTTGAGTAGATCAACCATATTTGACTATGGGTGGCAAATTGTATCCAAATAAAATTACCTGTTTTCAGTGAAGGACTTCTAATGACCTAAAGCTTCAGGCTCTCACAATGAGGACAGAGAAGGTGGGTGTGCCACATCAAAGGCCACAGTTGGAAGAAGTATGGGAGAAGCCTACTGAGCGGAGCTTACTGGGGCCAGGCTGCCTTTATGCATAGATTCTGCTAATTAGAATGTGCAAATCATCATAATTTGAAGAAATCTCTTAATTATTTGGGTTTCATTTGTAAGACTTAAGTTTCTACCATAAAGTAGATGAGGTCCTTCCTATTGCGATTTGCGGCAGGCTTGGGATAGCACTGCAGACTTGGGAACAGGGATCCCTATGCCCACCTGCCACTTTCTGCAACTCCATTTCTCTGACTTTTTGTGTAGATTTGACTCAGTCATAGAAAGCAGCTCTTGCTGGTGCTCCTGAGAGAAGTAGCTATAGAGAAGGAAGCCTTCCTAGTAAGTTTATTTTGCAAAAATTTATGTCTTATTTTTAAAAATTATCTTTAAATAGTTGTGCAGAGGGCTTTCAATTCAGCATGTCAGGTTATGGGTCCAATACATTGACCCCTTACATCATTCTCACCATCTTTCCCAATTCCTCCCATCCCCTCAACTTATGGGCTTCTCTTTTCATTTATATATTAACCATTATGAATGTACTCAATATCTTTACTGTGCAATCATATTTACCAATACTTTCCATTTTATATGTGACTTATTTGACTCAAAAATTCTCAAAGAACTTTTATATTATTATATTATACTTCTGCTTGTGGCTCTTCTCTGAGGGACTTTTCCTTTTATGAAGGATCTGATATTCATTATACACTAACAATGAATGTAAAAAAATTATGTTTTTGTTAAAGGAATATAACTTTTTGATTCATGATACAGTAATTTCCCTCTGTAATGCCTTTTTATATTATTTAAGTTGCAAGGGACATTCCAGCAGATTAAAAAAAAATAAGATTGTGTTCACAGTATTCTACAATGTCCTAGGAGATGTGCCCTTCAGAGACTTATTACATTTTTTCCTTACTACTTCTTTAAGTAATGACCATCCATGCTACTTTCCTTCTTTCTGTCCTTTGAGTATTAAAACCTTTCACAGGAAACATTTGCCACTAGTCAGGATACTTTTCTTGGAAGTATAAGGTTGGTTGCCTTTCGACTTTTAGCTAGTAGGTGTCATTATAAGGACAGATGATTTGGAACCATCTTACTTAGCTACCTGGATGACTCTGGGACTAGCCTACCTACCTAAAGCTGCAGCCCAACCCACTCCATCATTTCTCCTTTAGTATTCTTCGTTGCATCATAAATCTTTACATTCTGTCTTGTCTATTCGGATGTAAGCTCCTTGTAGGGAGAGGTTACGGTTGTTTTGTAATAATAACCCTATGATGTGTTTAATAAATATGTACTAAGTAAGTAAATTTGTAGATGAAATTGATGATTCATGGGGTAAGATCATTTGCTCTTACATGCCTTGGCTTAGTAAGTGATAAGTGATATTGGGTTTATTATTATTTTTATGATTTTTTCTTATATATTTTTGTAAAAAATACTGTACAGAGGGGTTACCGTTACATGAATAAGGTAATGAGTAAATTTCCTATCAAGCATTGTTACACCTTCATATTTTTCCCCTACCATCCCTTCCCTAACTCCTCCCTCCTCCTGCCCCAGAAGTTGTAGAGTTCGTTTTCAACATAGAGTCTTATACATCTTATTGTTACAATGGGTCAACCTGTATCCTTATTTCAGAATTTTGTTATTTCCCTTCCCCTCCCCAAATTAGAACATGTATATACAAGATGCAGGGCACTGGAATCAAACACAATGAAAACGGGTTATACAATTTGAAAAGAACATACAAAATAAATCAAAAAATCACATAGCATATTATAAATACATTAAAAACAATAGAAAGAAAGATAAAACCACCTGTGTCCCTATCTTGGGGTTCATTTCACTTAGCATCATTTTATATGGTAATATGTACATAGCTTTTGACCTTTTCTGCTTGTCCTAGACATATACTAGTTATTTCAAATAAGGGAAACCATGGGACCTATGTTTCTTTGGGTCTTGCTTACTTCACTTAATGTAATTTTTTTCCCTAATCTTTCCATTTCCTAATAAATAGGGTGGTGTCATTCTTTCTGATGGAGGTATAGAATTCCATTGTGGATATATATACATACATACACACACACACACACACACACACACACACACACACACATATATATATATATATATATTTATATGTATATCACATTTTCTTGATCCATTCATGTACTGAAGGGCATTTGGGTTGGTTCCATATCTTAGCTATGGTAAATAATGCTGTGATAAACATAGTTGTACTGGAAGCTTTAGTATGGCCTTGTTTGTAATCATTTGGGTAAATGCTGGGTCATAGGGGAGCTCTATGTGGAGTCTTCTGAGGAACCTCTGCACTTCTTTCCAAAGTGGTTGAACAAGTTTATACTCCCACCAACAGTGCAGTAGGGTTCCCGTTGGGCCACATCCCCTCCAGCATCTGTTGTTATTAAATTTCATGATTATAGCCATTCTAACTGGGGTGAGGTGGAATCTCAATGTTTTTGATTTTATGGTTAGCCTTAGTTTTCACATCAGCAAAATGGCAATTATTACACTCTCTGCCTCACTCCTGATTTGCTGTGAACATGAAGTTTGTACTCACACAACTTGCTTTATAGATGCCCAACATTTAACAGGCTCTCCAAACTTTTTGATAGTATTGGCTCTGCTGCCTGTCTATGGGTGAAATATACAATGTAAAACACATCTGTGTTATTCTCTGTGGAACTGGGCCCATCCATTTAGAACATGCAATCAAAGGAACGAGTGACTCAGCTCTTAATTCAAGCAGTACACAGTCCTGGATCTTAAGTTTCAGAGATTGCACAATTGGCTTTCAATAAAAAATGTAACAAAAACATGTTAATGTTTCATAGGTTGCCTTTGTTTTTACTGTTGTTGCCAACAATGAGGCTCTTACTTCAGAGCTGAGACTAGAGGCTGATAAGCTCTTTGTTTCACATACCTGAAGAAGACACAGCACCAGAAGGTCCTTTGATTAGTAAGATATATTACATACTTCTGCTTGAGTGAAGGGTTTAACTTGGGCAATCTTTCAGGCCTATTGGGAACAATGGCCCAATTTGCTTTTACTAAGCCCCTGACTTTCTGGACTTCCTTAGAAGGTCATGGGACCACCTACCTTCTACTTCTGTAGTCCAGCTGGAACTGAACTGTCCTCTGCTAACCCTGGTGACTCTGAAGACTCATTTTGAAGCTTGGGCTAGCATTTCTGACTTTTCTTTGCTTAGGTCTTTCTGGCAAGAGTGCTCCCATCACAAATATTTCAGTTTTTTAGGTGCTGTGGCTGCTTTCAGCGCAATGTGGCAAGTATAAACTTTAAGCAAAGGAAATGATCAGCAGAAAATTTTCTCGGACACCTCATTAAAATGACAACTCAACAAAGATATGAGAGCCAGACCGGGAACGTGGCTTAGTTGGTAGAGTGATTGCCTAGAACCCTGGGTTCTATTCATCAGTACCATATAAATAGAAAAAAGTCAGAAGTGGCGCTGTGACTCAAGTGGTAGAGTGCTAGCCTTGAGCACAGAATGACTCAGGGACAGTGACCAGGCCCTGAGTTCAAGCCCCAGGATTGGCAAAAAAAAAAAGTATCTACAGATTAAGGGAAAACATGACAAGAATATGATAAAGGATGTGATGAGAAGTATTTGAGGAAACCCAAGGAGGAGTATTCTGGAAGGAATGGCTCAGGAAGGAGGTTTCATTTGACTTGCTTCCTATGACACCAGCATTTCTGTAAGCAGAAGGAATTATAATTAGGGAAATTCTTGTCAAGATCCAGTTCTGTGAAGAAATGTCTTCAGAGAAGCATCACATGCATATTCCTGGTACCCTACTCAGTTTATTTAATTTACCCCCCAAACACCTGCTGCCACCTTCCTTCTCCTCTCCCTTTTTTCTTCCTCCTTCTGTATCTCTATGCATTTTTATCCACAAGTCACATGCATGACATGAATCTATCTGGGGACTTAGTTACTGAAGTGATCAGTTGTATACTTCTATATAGCCACTTTGCAAAACATAATTCAGATTGATTTGCAAGATCATAGGGAGTTTTCTTGTGCCTTTAAAAAAAACTCTATTTCCCCTCATCTCTACTACCTTCCCAGTCAATTTCTGACTTCTAGTCACATACAATTTCCTTAGTCTGTTTTTGAGTTTTGTGTGAATAGAATTTTGTATTACCTGAGGCTTTGTGTCTGATTCTGTTGGCTCACCATAACTTCTTTTGTTGGGGATGGGACGGGTTTGTAAGAATTCATCCTTATTATGGTGTGGATGTTGTTCTTTTATTTTCTTTATTATCTTATATGCTATATTATCTTTATTTTGATGGATTGTTTTCAGTTTTTGACTGTTGTGAACAAGTTTTCTATAAGCAGTTTTACATGTTTCTTTTTGTGTACATAATATTTTTTCATTTCTCTTGAGTAAATACTTGGGAAATGACTTCCTAGCTCATAAGAAAAATGATGTTTAACTTCGTGAGAAAAATATCAAACATTTCTTCATAATGTGAATATTATTTTATTATCTCATCAGCAGTACAGAAAGTTCTGGTTGTTCCATGTTCTCACAAACATTTGGTGTTAGGCTTTCTTTTTGTTGTTGTTGTTGTAAAAATGATGTACAGAGGGGTTACAGTTACATAAGTAAGGTAGTATATTTCTTGTTGAATAGTGTTACCCCCTCCTCATTTGTGCTGAGTAGATTTTCATTATCTATTGGCCACTTGTAATTAGGTCATTTGGACATTCTTGGGTTTACTTCTTTTCCAACTTCAGAGTTTATCCATAGATCAAACCTAGAGCTTCAGGTTTGCTGAACAAGTGTATAACTACTTGACTATGCTCTTGAGCCTGATTTGGACACTTTTAGGGGGATTCTTTTTTATTGGTCTTTTTATGAAAACTTTACAAATTTAACAGCTTTTTGGTGGTCAAATGTATGCCTTGAAAATATATTTGTAATCAGAAACTTACATTTTGATTAGGTTTAATCTTGTACTCTTTTTCTCTTTCATGGCTTGATGTTTAGATTCTCCTTGGATAAATGTTTCCATCTACAAAATTACAAGTGGATTGTTCTCTCTCTTTTTTCTTTAGTAGCATTACAGTTCTTGTTTAAATAGCTGGTAAAGTTTTGGTGTCCACATGATTGTGTATGAATCTGTATTTCTGTTTAAGTATCTGAGTATGCATGGAGTATGTAAATATATAAGTGTGTATGAATGTCTCAGTGTGTATGTCTATACGGATGTACCACATGAATGTGTTTCAGTGCATCTGTGTATTGAGTACATAAGTGTGTCTGTGTGGCTAATGTGTGCATGTTTATGAGATTGTGAATGGACATGTTAGTGAGTATATGGTGATTTGTGTGTGTTTATATGAGCGCATATGCGTATGTGTCTGAGATGAAAACTGAGATTTTCTTACTTTTTCATTCAGATATTTAGTGATTCTAGCAGCACTTGATGAAAAGACTTGAGTTAACCTGACCTGATTCTCTTCATTTTTAATAAAACTTTTATATCATTTGTATGTAGAACATTTGTAGCTTATTTATTTCATACTGTTGTAGAGGAAATGTGAATAGGTATTTATTTTTAGTCCCATAGAGAAAATTACTAGCAGTGGAATAATTATATAATCAATAATCACTAGAGGAAGGTAAGAATTGTTATATAGTTGCTTTACCTCAATTACAAAGAATTCTTTATGCTTGATTTAAACAACAATATCTTGGGGTTTATTTTGTTTAGCATCATCTTATATAGTCACATGAACATAACGTTTGAGCTTTGCTGTTCATCTGATAACATTATCCTAATTATTGTAAATAAGGGAACCATGGGTCTGGCTTACTTCACTTAATATAATTTTTTCCCGGTCTTGCCATTTCCTAACATATGGGGTGGTGTCATTCTTTCTGATGAAGCATAAAATTCCAGTATATATATATATATATATATATATATATACACACACACACATATAATGGAATTCTATTCTATTCTCTCTCTCTCTATGAATCAAGAAAATGTGATATATATATATATATATATATATGGATCAAGAATATATGTATGTGTGCATATACGTATATATATATATATATATATATATATCACATTTTCTTGATCCATTCATCTACTGAGTGGCATCTGGGTTGGTTTCATATCTTAGCTATGGTGACTAACATAGTTGTGCTGGTAGCTTTAGTATGGTCTTGTTTGTGATCGTTTGGGTAAAGCCCAGAAGTGGGATTGCTGGGTCATAGGGGAGCTCTATGTATAGTCTTTTGAGGAACTTCCATACTGCTTTCTGGAGTGATTGAACAATTTTACACTCCCACCAACAGTGCAGTAGGGTTCCCTTTTGGCCATATTCTCCCCTCCCCCACTCCCCCGCTCAGCATCTGTTGTTATTAGATTTCTTGATTATAGCCATTTTAACTGGAGTGAGCTGGAACTTCAATATTGGTTTAGTTTGCATTTCTGTTATGGCCAGAGAAGCTGAGCATTTCTTCATGTATCTATAGACCATTCTTATTGCTTCTTCAGAGAAGTCTTTCTTTTTTATTGTTGTTGTTTTTAATGTACTATGTGATCATTTTTAGTTTCTTTTGTATGTTCTCTACCCTTTGGTATATCATCTGTTGTCAATGTATTTGATTTTGGTACCATGCCTCTTGTATTCCCATTTATCTAATTTGGGAAGGGGAAGGGGAATAACAAAATGCTGAAACAAAGACACAGGATGGCCCATTGCAGCAATGATGTTCACAAGACACTATCTTGGAACTTTACAACTGCTGGGAGCCAGGAGTGAGGGAGGTGGGGGAGGGAAGGGACAGTAGGAGAAAAACAAAGAAAGGGATAGCAAACCTTGACAAGAAATTTGCTCATTATGTTACTCATGTAACTGTAACCCCTCTGTACAGCATCTTTACGATAAAATAAAAATTTTAAAAATGAAAATAAATCCTATGGAGTAGATCTTATTGTGTGTATGTGAGAATTAAGAGGCTCAGAATGCTTAACTCACTTGTTTGAAGACTCAGAAGTAAAACCTGAACTTCAATTACCAAATCTGGTTTTCGGAGTCCAGAACCACTCTCTTGCTCTTATGTTACCTGTGCTATTCTCTATGATACTAATTATTTTTACTTCATGTACCTGAATACATGATTTTTATTTTGGTGTCACTGAGAGTTCATTTGAGCTTCATATCTAGCTAATGATTTTTTTGTTTGTCTTTCATGGGGCTTGAACTCTGGGCTTGAACATGCTCCCTCAGCTCTTCAGCTCAAGGTTAACACTCTAGCACTTGAGCCACTGAGCCACTTCCAGTTTTCTGAGTGGTTTATTAGAGATAAGAGTCTCAGGGACTTTCTTGCCCAGGCTGGCTTTTAACCATGATCCTCAGATCTCAGCCTCCTGAGTAGCTAGGATTATAGGCATGAGCCACCAGCGCCCAGCCTAACTAATAATTTTTAATTGAAACATTCTCAAACCTTTTCTTCTCGAGGTATTGTTTATACTTTTAACTATTATTGAAATCTTCAAAGAGATTTTGTTATGTGGGTAATATTTATATTTTAATGTCTTAAAATTAAAACAAAACCTTTCAAAATATTTATCAATTTATTTAAAAATAACAGCAACAAATTATAATATTAATACATAATACTTTAATGAAAATTGACTTTATTTTCCAATAAAATAATTGGTGTACAAACTGGCATTATTTTACATTTTTGTAAATCTTTTTAAGAATCTGGCTTGACAAAAGATGCCTGTTTTTTCTTTTTTTTGTTTTGGTAATTTGTGGGGTTTGAATTCAGATTCTGGGTATTGCCCCTGAGCTTTTTTTGCTCAAGGCTAGCATTCTACCACTTTGAGCCAAAGCACCATTTCCAGTTTTCTGGTGGTTAATTGGAGATAAGAGCCTCACAGGACTTTCCTGCCTGGGCTGGTTTGAATCCACAGTCCTCAAACCTCAGCCTCCTGAATATTTAGAATTCCAGGTGTAAGCCACGAGAACCTGGCTTGTGTTTTTATAATTGTGTCTTATTGTAAAGGAAACCTGGTTATCAAAGAAGCAGACTAGAACTAGTGGAAAATGTTATAGAGGCAGAAAGAAAGAACATTTTGGGTCACTTTGTAAGGCTCAGAGAAGTCTACATCAGGTAGTAAAGTTTTGAGGCAAGACTTGAAAACTAAGAAAGGGCTTGCTGCAAAACTAATGGTGGAGGAGGGCATTCTTTGAAGAGGGGCAATCTTATGCAAGTATCCAAGTACATGACAGGGAGTGTAAATGTAATGATTTAAAAGTAATAATACTACTTAAGTACATTAAAAGAATATAAAATTTTTAGCTATACATTTTGTAGAACTTTATTGCCTCTCTTTTATTAGTAAGCCAGTGGACAGCAGGCCACATTTGTGCCAGCCTAATGTGCTTTTTTTTTTTTTTTTTTTTGCTGGCACCTATAATAGCAGCTTCATTTATTTTAATATTACCATTTTTGTTTGTTATTATTTTTTATATATAGTAGGGTAAAATAATCTTATGTAATATTTTGGTCTGTGTCATCATTGACCAAGAACTATATTGTCCTCATATTTATGAAATTCAAGTGCCTGTATTCTGCAGCAATTCAGACCCGGTTTATTTAACTGGCTGGTTTATTTAATGTATATGTAAAACTATGGATCTTGTGGTCTATGCCCTCATTTTTTCCTAACAAGCTTATGATTTGCCAAAACTCTAAACAAAATACTTTGCATCTGAAACTTGCAGTGCAAATAAATGTATTAGTGTGGTGTGTGCCGAGTGTTTATGTAAACCCAAGATTGCTAGGGAGAGGCAACTCTCTAAGTTCACCCAACAAATCACTATGAGTCAGATGTTTCCTAACCACCACCTGGGGGAGGAGTGCAATCTTTCTGTTTAATCTTAATCACTGGCAATCAGGTACATTTCACAACTGGGAAATATCACACCAATTATTAGAAGAGCAATCATAAAATATAATAAAGAAAAGAAAGATATAGTCTTTCCGGTGCTAGGGATTTAACACAATTATTTAAACGACTTGAAGGTCTTTTCACATTATTCTCAAGAGTATGTTTGGTTTATATTTTAATTGTGTTTTCAACTAATCACCCATCTTTTGGAACTACAGCCATTTTATTACATGTAAGCAAAGCCAATAGATTCTAATATTGTTGAATTGTGTAGCTCCTATATATTTGGTACCTAGATTGATATAGGTTTGAATTTTATTTTAATAAACCTCTCAATATTTTTAGACTAACAAATATCCAATGTGTGTTACTCTAGGTATATTGTGTGTGTGTGTGTGTGTGTGTGTGTGTGTGTGTGTGTGTGTGTGTGAGATTGAAAATTGTCCTCAGAAGGGAATGTGTCACTGTTACATGTCTGAAGTCTTAATGTCTCTTGCTGACCTGAATACAAAAAATATGTATAAAATGAAATTTTATTAAAGTAAATAGTAGCAATAAGAATTCTGGAGGAAAACAAAGAAACATCAAAACAATATCAGAATTTATGAATGAAATATGTGGAAAGAAGAAAAGGGTAAATAGGTTGTTATAAAAATAGTACCAATTTTTTCAGCAATTCAGTGCTAGCGTCTGAATGTACTTTTTATTTTATGTATATGCTAAAACTATTATAAAAGGGATATGTTGGGAGATTATTAGCTGTATCCTCATGAATAATATGAAGTACCCTTATGAAAGAGACTCCAGCTTGATGCCCGGCTCACTCCTGTATTCCAGGCTACTAAGAGGATGAGATCTGAGGATTGTGGTTTGAAGTCATCTCAGGCAACAAAGTCCATGAGACTCTTATCACCAATTAACCATTCAAAACCTGGAAGAAATGCTATGGCTCAAAGTTGTAAGAGTGCTAGCCTTGACTGCAAAAGCTCAGGGAAGCACCCAGGCCCTGAGTTCAAGCTCCAAGACTGACAAATAAATGAATGAATGAATGAATGAATGAATGATACTCCAGAGAGCTGCCTGGACCCTTTCTTCATGTGAACACTTGGCTTGAAAATTCCATCTGTGAACCAAATAGTAGCCTTCACCAGACACTAAATCTGTCAGCACATTCATTTGAGCCTTCTCAGTCTCCAGAATTGTGAAATATATTTTTTAATTTTTAAGCTAGTTATTTTTTGATATTTATTATACTAGTCTAAATGTTAGGGTCTCTCACACATGCCTGAGTTGTGTAGTTGGTGGTATTGATGATGAGTAGTGGTGATAGTGCTGGAGTTCTATCCCATATATCAAGAGATTCAAGGTACTTTCTAGAGGCTTACCACATCCTAGGACTCTGGATTCCAGCACTGGATTCCCACCACTGGATTCTGTGTATCCAGATGTCACAAGAAGGAAGACAATTAGAGAACTGCTTGCAAAGCTTAGGAGGACAAACCCAGATAAAGCCTAGCTCACTTTTGTTTATATTTCAGTAAGCAGATCTAAATTTTATGACTCTATCTAACTGCAGAAGAGGCTGTGAAATATGGTCTAGTTGCATGTTATGAAGAAAACAGAACTAGAATTTGATAAACACATTGTAGTTTCCTGGCTACATTCATCATTTTTTTCCCTTAGTGGTAGTTGTCAGCATTTTGGGTGATTTACACAGAATTCATGTGTTAGGATTCAAATCTGTCTCAATAGACATGTATTCATAATTTGTTTATTAATTCAACAAATATTTTAAAATTTTCACTCTGAGGGAAACATTGGCCTAACACTCAGTACATGGTTGTAAACTGATAGAACACAAAAGAATAACATAGTTCCTGACTTCAGGAATTTATAGTCTCCAACTGTCTGGAATATCTACCTTCTTTTTCTTCAGCTTCCTTAATTGATCTCTGTGTTACTGACAATATGGGAATAGGAAGAAAGACAGAGCCATTTTCTTCTTCTTCTTCTTCTCCTCCTCCTCCTCGTCCTCCTCCTTCTCCTCCTCCTTTTCTTCTTCTTCCTCCTCCTCCTCTTCCTCCTCTTCACCCTCCTCATCCTCTTTTATATCTCCCTGTGTGTGTGTATATACACACAGACAGACAGACACACACATATCCTTTATAGCTGTCTTTATTACTGTAAGCAAAATTCTCACATATGCTGGTGGAGAAGAATTAAATTTAGTTGTGTGACCATAAGCAAATGACTTACACACTCAAAGTTCATTCCTGATTTATAAAATAAGAATACTAAAATTTCGCTCTTAGGGAGAAATTGAAAAGTAAATGAAATAAAAATTATAATTAGAAGAAGGCTTATGCCATATTGAAATAGTAACTATTGTTTCTATTATTGACTTTAAAATGAAGAATGAGATCAAATGCTGATGACTCATGCCTGTAATCCTAGCTGCTAAGAGGCTTGGATCTGAGGATCACCGGCTGAAGCTAGCTTGAGCAGGGAAGTCTGTAAAACTCTTATCTCCAATTAACAACCAACAACCAGAAGTAGAGATGTGGCTTAAGTGGTAGAACAAGAATCCTTGAGCAATAGAAGCTAAGGGACATCACATAGGCCTATAGTTCAAGTTCAAGCCCCACCATTAGCAAAAAAATAAAATCAGTAAAGTAAATAAAATAAAATCAGTAAAATAAATCAAATAAAGGATATAAAATATGCTACTAGAAAACATGCCACATTGGTGTAAAGATTATTTTGAAGTCAAAACAGTTGAAAAGAAGCACATATTTGCTTAAAACAGCTCAAACATTTACAAAGGTGCTTGTCCTTTTCTTTTTGTTTGAAAGGATAGAGCTTCATCATTGCTGATGACGTAGACTCTTGTCAGCCTGCAGCTTGCACCAGAGCAATCCATAACAGTTACTATTTTACCTTTGCTTACCATCAGTTTCCCTTGTTTTTTGCTTGCTTCAACTTGTGGACCAGAGAGACCAAATGTTCTTTTGCTTTATCTTGTTGCTTTTTAAAAATGTATTCTTTTATGATTCTAAGTTGTTGAGAATTAACTTTCTTGGCATTTTCTCTCTGAGATTTGCCTGTTATTAAACTGCAACCTGTTTTTCTCTTTTCAGTTTATCTTTGGTTATAGGGGGTCTCCACTAAGTATTTTAGAGTTTAGAGAGGACATTTTTTTAACTTTTCTGTGAAAATGAGAAAATAACTGTTCAGAGAAGCTAATCTTTTTTTTTTTTCAGTCAGTTGTGGGGCTTGAACTTTGGGCCTGGGTGCTGTCCCTCAGCTCTTCTGCTCAAGGCTAGCACTCTACCACTTGAGCCACAGTGCCACTTCCAAGAAGTTAATCATTTAAGAAGAGCTTACACAGTGAAGAAATGGCTGGGTCAGGATTGACCCTTGTGTAGTAACCTTTCATTGATTTTATGATTCTGTGAAGGGCCTTCAAATTATAGAACACTTTTGAGAACCATATATTATTTTTAAATGAAAGAAAACTGGACTAACTTCTTCAACAAACTTGATAGACAAGTACTATTTCTGGATGTTCAATCATGAAAGTCTAAATATTGCATCTTCAGATTAAAGACAACGTTCCACCAAAACACCTGTACCAAGCTGACTTTGTATAAAGATTGCTGTAGTTTGCAAATGGTGTGCTTACAGGTTGGGGTGCTATATGTCTAATATTTATTCTATAGGTGAATGACAATATGACATTAAATCAATCACTTCTTCTTTAATTGCTTTCATTTTCCATGTATAAAGTTTTGTGAGATATTGTGTAGTTACTAAGCCCTTTATCAATATATCATGAAATGAACTAACTGGTATGTGAGCATTGTGGAGGTGAGGTATTAACTACAAGTCATCCTCAGATTCCATATGCAGAGCTCATGTCTTTGACCCTAAGCTACTGTTCTCTGGGAGATTAAATCTTGCAGTATCCCAGAAATAAGTAGAGTCTGAATAGTCTCTGTTGCCATGGTAGAGAATATTCTGAAGATATGAATTATGTCTATATTGAGGGTCTAATTATGATCAGTGTAAGATTCATATTCTGCAACTATCTTTGTGTTGCCACAGAAACAGACAGTGTTGGTTGTCTTTCAACAAACTTTTATAGCCAATTAAACTGTTATCCTTTAACAATGTCTTTGTGGTCATCATAAAGACTTTTTATCTCATTTAAAAGGTAAGCAGTAGGATTCTTGTAATCTCTCCTACCACCATTAATGTATCTTTTGATAGGGAAAAAAGACTGTGATGGATTCTAAGAGTAGGGTGGAAATTCTGTCATCTTACTTAAGTGATATGATACTTTAATTAGAACATTTCAACTCAATTAGAGTTTATGCTATTTTTTATTCTAAAAAAATAAATTAACTAAAAACTGCCAGTTTTTCTGCTTCAAGTATGTAAACAATTGACTCAAAATTCTAGTACTTGATTTATTTTGAAGATGAAAGAGCCAGATGTTTATTTCATTTTGATTAATATTCAATGAACTTAATTGTACCTATGAAGAAACAGCCACAGTCAAGTCTATTACTAACTAAAGATAGAGGAGAGGACAAGGAGAAAAAATATCAGAGTCCTGATAATGAATTTCCACCAATTATATTTGTGACATTCATCCTGAATTTGCTTTGGTTTGAAAAACTTCTACAAAGTTTTCTATTATGTAACTACCATTTAGAAATAGTGAATTTTGGGATATAGATTAATAATCAGAAGTAACTTAAACTGAACTTCAAGTTCTAATTTGATAACCAACTATAAAAGGAAATATGACCTCCTGGGTCGTCATGGAATGTAAATGGAGCTGAGAGCTATGAAGTGTCTGAGATAGGTGGATGAACAACCAAGGAACTCAATTTCTTTTCTTTCTAAAGATACTAGCTGACATTTTGTGTGCTTAAATGGTCTAAGTGAATCATTTCATTAATTTCTTAAAACACTAAGAAGCTGAAGCTTCTGGAAATTAAATTAAGCTCTAGGTCAGCAGGTTATTAGTAAATGCTAGAGACAGCTGTCTAATTTAAATATCTCTGAAACTGAACACCATGTTCACCATTAGTATAAGTATTTGCTTCCTGTTGCTTCTGAAGTAAATCACCATAGAAATCACCATTTCTCTCTGAAATCCAAAAATCAGTTTTTGATGGTTAAAATCAATGTGTTAGCAGATGGATTCCTTCTGGAAGCTCCTATAGAGGTCACATTCTCTATTTCATACAGTTTCTGAAGTTGTTGGCCTCTTTTGCTGTAAGTTTCCCCATCTAGCCTCAGTAAGCAGTGCATCTTGCTTTCAGAATCATATTGTCTCACATTTCTGATATCAAATCTTCTTCTCAATTGTGTGGCACTTGTGATTCCATGTAGGGACCCTGACAATCTAGGACAATCTTCCCAGCCCAAAATTCTTAATTCAATCACATATCCAAAATTCTTTCTTGCACTATTAAGATAACAATCCACAAGTTCCAAATTAGGATGTCTTTGGTGGTTATTTATTTAGATCTCTGAAGTATAGTTCTCTTATTTATTTTTCACTCCTTTAAAAGAAAAACAGTGATCAAACTTTAGCTCTATCCTTTAATGGTCATTTGTGGTTGGGTTAGAGTTGGCCATTTAAAATATTTGTTAAAAGAAAAACCAAAACATTTGACTTAGAGGAAGATTCTAAATTTCACATGCTTAGAAAATTCAAATAGGACAGTTGGATTTTGGATAATCTGTAGAGCTAAGATTCCCTTGGCAGAAGTCACTCCTGCTTATATGTCAACAAGCTGGGAGCCATGCATCTGACCTCCCTTGACCCATGATGGGAACTAACCCAGCAGATTTGAGCATCTGGGGACATGGCCAAGATAAGCTCCACAGCTTCCTTCTCCATTTCCTGAAATGTTTAATTTTTGTCTCTAACTGAAAAGCTTTGGTCATACTTGGGGGATGCTTTTGGCATAAATTTGGTTAATGGCTATGGGGAGATCTCAAATTCTATTACTATTTTCTTTAAGGCATACCATATATATGTATATATATATATTCCCCCATTATCTTTTTACCCATCTTTCTATTTATTCATTCTAATTAAAGTACAGGTAATGTCATTATATTTCTAATATCTGATGCATCAAGACAGCAAGGCAAATTCCCTATACTGTTTCCTCACACATTCCTCATTGTACAATGATCTTTACCATACTTCTGTTAATTTTTCTTTTAATTTTTAAAAATTATATTTTAATATACCTAAAAATGTAAAGAATGTTTGAGAAAGTTAACTTGAAGAAAAAATTAAAATATTTTAAACATAAGCCAGTCATCCATAAAAGAAATGAAGACATTTGGTTTTCTTCTTTTCTTGGCATTTCAACTAATGATCTCAGACCCATTTCCATTTAATGAAAAGACATGTATTGTTTTTTTGCCATTCTCTAATAATGCATGAAAATTTTCCTATAAGTAACTTCTTGGAGTAAAACCTTAAATTTAGTGTTCAACTTTTTGCAATCCTCTAGCTGAATAAACAATGTTTATGGAGAAATTCCAGGAAGATATTCAATTCATATATTCTTCCAATTACTTTAACCTTATTCCTCAGATTAAGAAAATTAACAGGAAGTAGAATAAATGGACTTGATTCTTTTCCCCTTTGCAGAATTGCTTGATCTGTATTGTGCTTTGGTAGTACAACATTAGCCTACCTTAAAGAAACATTTCAGGAAAAACTGCCAATAGGCCAAATGTTGATTACATACACTCACTTTCCTTTCTTCTCAGTGTTAGTCAGGGCACAATATTCATGCTTTCACCCTAGTTTTAAAAAAAAATCTAAGTCTTTACTTTAAAGGTATTTTCTTTTGAGAATCTCTACTTGTCATAGAATGGAAAAAAAATCCTGCTTTTCCTACCCAGAACAGAGCGGCATGTGTTCTTACAGGTGGTCTCAGCATATTCATCACATTTGCAGTCTTTACATAGGCTCTCTGTTTTGTTGCCAGGACCCATTCTTGAAATCGCTTTTCTGATTTCTTTAAGGTTTTTGGCACTGTCTTGGTCCATTTGGCTTAGTGGGTTTGCCTCTACCACATCTGTTGGTATGATCGTATTCACTTGCTTGAAGTCAAATAGGCTCTGAACCTGCAGATCATGCGTGGTTTCATTTGTTTATAATTTCATGGCAGTTGGTTAAAACGTTGGCTTTTTCTGGGCCTTAAGATTTACTCATTATGGTTTTTCTCATGAAAATTAGTGTTTCTTTGGAAAAAAAAACCCAAAACAATAACTGTAAAAAAAAAATCCTGTATTTTACTCAGAATATAGAGATTCAGCCTTTAATTTACTGACTTTTAAGAGTGATTCTGGGCTTCTCCCCACTTTTCTATGTCTACATAAATATTTGTATTCTGACACAAAGCTGATCCAAATATCCCTACAAATCCTGATGTACTCTTTATCTGAAAAAATAAACAAGAAAATATTTGGAGGTCAAGTTCCTTTTTAAAAAAAAGAAAGACAACATGAAAGTGACACAAGGAAAATTATATACAAGGAGTTTTTCAATCCTGAATTATGTTACTGAGAGAGGTCAATTGAAATTCACCTCTTCCTAATATGATTTTTATTAGTTAATAGGCAATGGATATATATATAAATAGAAGGCAAAGAGTTGTTTTCTACATTGACTCACAAATCTAGCAAGTCTTATTATCTTATTACATTTCTGATAGCAATATCTTTCAGCCTGATGTTTTTAAATCTCTCATGATAAGTTTGTTTGAACAAAATTTATTCACATTCAGTCATGATACTGAAATAATAACAGAACAAAGAATATTTAGCTACTTACCATTTATCTCATTTTAGTTGGAGTTTGAGGGAGGCTAAATTTATGGAATGCATTTCCTATCATTTTTAAATTCCTAATGAAATGTGATATATTTGAGTTTTGCATCATTGAAGAAAACAGAATCAATGAAAATATGAGATAGAAAAGAATACCTGAGTGATATAGATGGATAATTTATTGTCTTCAATCTTCTAAGTCAATAAGATTCTTCCTATTTTTATCTTTTCATCTTCAATAAAACATAGGCCAATACTTTCTGGCAAGAGCAGGCAATTTTGATTTCTAATGTAATACAATATACTTAAAGGGAAGCCAACTTGATGAAATACTCAATAAAAGAATGTAGAGGTGTCGCGACCGCCTTGACCCGCAAGGATGACACAACAACAGGTTCTTCTTTCAAGCTGTTTATTCAGGACCTTGCTACAAGCTTCTTCTTCCGGAAGCCCCACATTTTACCTAATAAAGCCTCTGGACAGCCAATCCTGAGGTGCCACGTGATTGCCGCAGATAGGTCCAGGTACGTGGAAACAAGCCAGATACTAAGCCTTAGCCATATAAGGAGTTGTTTACCACAGAGAGCACTCGCCATTGGGAAGGCTGAAGGCGGAAGCCAGCGCCATCTTTAAGGTGAGGCTCCATGCAGCTCTCCACAGTTCCCCCTTTTTGTTTTGCGGACACAGATGTGAACAGAGGTCTGATCCCTGCTGTGCCAAATTTGGGACTGCATGCAAGCTCTCCCCAGAGGGTGCCTTCTCCGGGGACAGCTCAGCCTGTCTGACAGGTCCGTTTGCGCAGGGACGGGAAGTGCGGACCATACCCGTATGCAATCAAACATATTCACCTTGAGGGCGCAACCTGCACCTCTCAACTGCAGTACTCTGGCTTTGCAATCTGTGTCTATTCCTGTAAGGTGGCAAGCCATGCCTGGGGGGACTGTCCTACCTCAATGGCTGCAAAGGCTTGAATAATCATGGCTGCATTGCGACGCTGGGATCGTCTAATGCAGCAGAGGCACCACAGGCACAACAGTAAGGCAAGGACCAGAAACCTGGCCAACGCTCCCATTCCCACCCATTCCTTTAAGTTGCTGACCGCGGTTGTGATCCATGAGGAAAGGCCTTGTAGAACTTCCACGTCTACCCTCATTGAGTTGACAACAGTAATGGCGGATCGTAGCTGCCTCATGAGCACATCAAATTCTCCTGTCCATTGTCCTAAAAGATAACTAGATAATTGTCTAGACAAATTGGCAGCACGCGTAAAATTGGTATATTGAACATTGGTAACACATAATCCCTCATATTTCCATTGACATCCTAATTGCACCAACTGCCATAATGTATCCACTTGTTCTTGGACCAAATCAATTCTTTGGTTAACCACCATTAAACCTCCTTTTAGTTGGGCAGTTGCTTGTTGTAACTCCAATGCTTTAGCAGTATTTGCAGAAAGATTATTAAGTGTATGGGCTGTTTGCACAGTATGAGTCATAGCTAAAGCGGCGGTGGTGGCTCCAATAGCAGCCACAGAAATAGCAGCGTGGAGCCGCACCTTAAAGATGGCGCTGGCTTCCGCCTTCCGTTGGCCCCCCTCCCTTTTGTGCTAATTGCACCCCTGCTGCAGCTAGACCTGCATTGGTTAGGGGCCCTCCAAGCTCACGACAGATCTTCATCCAGGCCTCTAACCCCCGATTTTTGTAAGGAGTTATGGAGGCCCTGCATTCCTTTGTGCACTGCTCAAACACTAGCTGTTTAATCAGGGGCATTGCAGCATCAGGATCCCCAAAAATTCTTCTGGCTGCCTCAACCAAGCGAGCAACAAAATCCGAGAAGGGCTCTGTGGTCCCCTGCACTATCTTTGTTAAGTTTCCGCTCACCTCTCCTTTATTAGGCAAAGCTTTCCACGCCTTTATCCCGATCTTATTGATCTGCTCGTACACTTGCACTGGGTACCCTGTCTGTTGATTGGCAAACCGCCCTATGCCAAGGAGCATGTCCCGGTCCCAGGCTGGGTTTCCGGCTGCCTGATTTGCTGCGGCTTCCTCATTGGCAAAATCTACCAAAAAAGCTTTCCAGTCTAGATACTGGCCTGGGCTCAGGCACGCTCGAGTGAGCCCACTCCAATCACCAGGAGTCATGCAGTGTCTGCTCAACGCTTCCACCTGGGCCACGGTGAAGGAGGCCATCGCCGTTCTCCATGCCTCTGGGTTAAAGGACCAGCCCGATGCACCACCTCCTTCATTGTAAGGTGGGGGGGCCGGTGGGCGCTATGAGACTATTAGGAGTCCCACAGCAACACTCTTTATATTCTCCTTGCCTGAATCTCCCCTCCTTCCCTTTCATAGCTATCTTTGTCTGTCCTAACTGCTCTGTGAGGGCCTGCAGTTCCTCCGAGTCTGAGTTTCCAAGGGATTCTAACTCCGTGAGATCAGGATACAGCCTCTGCCTGGGCCTTTTTACGGCACCGCTAGCCTGGACCTCTCCTCTTGCAGTCTCTCTAGAGCTGTCTGCCCGTTCTCAACCACTTCACTGCATCGCTGGTCTTCTAGGCAGCTCCGTATCAACTTCCAAATAGGCCTCACCCCACTCCTAAGCGTTCCTAGCTCATGCGCAAAATCTAAATCCCGTCCTAACTTCTCCCATGGGGCCACTGTAAGACTCCCTGAAACTGCAAACCACGGTGCTACAGTATCACATTTATCCAAAAATCTCTCTAGGACATGTCCTCTTAATTTTAGATTTTTAGAGTGTAGTAGCTCCTTAAGAGCCAACAAAATTGGGTGCGAGGAAGAAGCGCCCATATTTTCAGGTTTACTTTCCTTTTGTCTCCCCGTCTTCCTTTTCGGTTAACCTTGTTGAGCTTCGAGACCCTGCTCTCTCTTTATCAACAGAGATGAGCCAAAATCCCTCCCGCTTTTATCGCGGATCCCCTCTTACCTGGGGACTTACCGGTGCATCCCCTGACCGCTGAAAGTTCTGAATCCTGTTGAGACCCATGTTGGGCGCCACTTGTCGCAACCGCCTTGACCCGCAAGGATGACGCGACAACAGGTTCTTCTTTCAAGCGGTTTATTCAGGACCTTGCTACAAGCTTCTTCTTCGGGAAGCCCCGCTTTTTACCTAATAAAGCCTCTGGACAGCCAATCCTGAGGTGCCACGTGATTGCCGCAGATAGGTCCAGGGACCGGGAAGCAAGCCAGATACTAAGCCTTAGCCATATAAGGAGTTGTTTACCACAGAGAGCACTCGCCATCGGGAAGGCGGAAGCCAGCGCCATCTTTAAGGTGAGGCTCCATGCAGCTCTCCACATAGAGGGACTGGGCAGGGTAGTTTGGTGAACATCAATTTGTGAGGTCTTTTGAAGAAGAAGTTTAGAGGCATTGGAAGGTGAGGGTTTATGCAGCATGGATTATAATGGGCTTTATATTTTATATGCAAGAACAGCTAAAATACCTGACACTATCCTAAGAGGAAGAAGTACTTTAAATGTTGAGATGAAATTACTTTAGTAATTACTTTATTATTTTTATCCCTCATTGAAGACATTCCATTTTTCTCCAAATAAACTGTGACCCAGCGTTAGGATACAAGATGGTTCTTTTTATCTTGAGACAAGGGTAGTGATGATTAAGTTTTCAAAGTAAGAGATCCCGGCATCTCTCACTCACCATAGACAACTTATTTTAGCTCTCCTAAAGAGGTTCTTCATAGGCAAAATCAATTTCAGCAACACTTATACTATATCTTAAAGGCCTAAGGATTAAGTAACATATATTGTGTAAGTTGGTGCCTGACATGTCAGTACTGTACTCAACATATTGTAGCTATGTCTGTATTTGTTAACTATTATTTTTGGGGGGGTTTTCCTCATTTTTATTTATTTATTTATTTTATTTTATTTGTGAACATACTGTACAGAGGGGTTACAATTACATGGGCAGGATAATGCGTACATTTCTTACCAAGCATTGCAGCCTCCTCCTTTGTTTACCTTTCACATCCCTTCCCAGCCTCCCTCCCCCCAGTCCCAATCCTTCTCCACCCCCCCCTCCCCCGCACCGACGTTGTAAAGCTGTTTTGGACATGACAACTTGTACTTCTCATTGTTGCAACAGGTCCACCTGTATGTTTATTGCAGCATTATTTATCATAGCTAAGATCTGGAACCAACCCAGATGCCCCTCAGTAGATGAATGGATCAAGAAAATGTGTTATATATACACAATGGAATTCTATGCCTCCATCAGAAAGAATGACATTGCCCCATTTGTTAGGAAATGGAAAGACTTGGAAAAAATTATATTAAGTGAAGTAAGCCAGGCCCAAAGAAACATAGGCTCCATGGTTTCCCTTATTTGCAATATCTAGTATATATATGAGTCAAGCGGAAAAGGTCAGATAATGTGATGTTAGGAAAATGAACCCTTTGATATGTATTTTAATGTTCTTTTCTTTCATGCATGTGTTTCTAATGCATTTATAAGATTATTTCTTTGTTGCTTTGTATGTCCCTCCCCCACAGTATAACCACTGCTTTCACTATATTTGATGTCAGTATAACTTGTGGAGGAGATGGGGAAAAACAAGTTGTTTAAGGATACAGGTGGACCTGTTGTTAACTATTATTTCTAAGCATTTATATAAAATTATTGTTGTGCAATAGATCTGAGTGCTATATGGTGTGGTGCTATATGGTGTGAGACAAAACATTTAAAGTGTTAAATGAATGTCAAATAATGATTAAAACAACAAGTTTTTCTAGAATGCTGATCAGACAGAAACATTTTTGTTTGCAGCAAGCAAGCGCAAAAATTAGAGTCCTACAGTGGGTTCGTAGAGCCAAAGGTCTGGGCAACAATCACCTCCAGCCCAGGTCAGAAAAGACATCCTGGATTCATGAGATGTCAGCAGAAAGTGCAGGTGCTCTCCACATCAGGAAATGTGAACCGGAAAAAGGATGTGATTCTGGAAGGGCACACCTCACTATAGTGGTAATTTATAGTGCTTGTTTTGAACCTGCAAGCATCTGCTGTTTGCAGGTAATAATGAATAATTTGAAACCATGATGAAAAAAGAGTTCTATATAGGTACATAGGAGCTCTCAATTCTAGCTTGATTTTTGCCACTGATTTTATGGGTAAGAAGAGCAAAAAAAATGTTCATAAACATTGGAGCCTCAATTCCTCATACAAAACAAAATGATTGAACATAATGAATTTTATCTGGAGCTGCACATTTGCAATTCAGGTTTTTCCACTAGAAATATAGTATTTACTAATCATATGGAAAGCACATTTCTGAGAACAATTTTTTGGCCTTTCTCACTGACTAGCTTTGATGAATATCAAATCTTTTTAAAAAGCATTTACCATATAAGCTTCAAATTATTTCAATAATATTGGCTAATGAATTGATAAAGTTCAGAATTTTGGCATACATGGTTATCCTTACCATGTCACTCACATTTATTTCTTGTAAGAAATCACCAGTTTCTAAGAACTTGGGAAAGTTATATTCCAGATCTTCTGCAGTATAGGATATAGCACGATGTTTTCTTCTGTTCAAATGAGAGAAAGCAAGCCTATGTACATATTGCCTTGTTCATAACGAAAGTCTATAGCATAATAGCAGTCAAATCTCTCCCTAAACTTGGCATCAAGGCAGAAACACACTGGTGGTTTTTTTTTTCACTTATATAGATTTTGCTCTTTCTTAAGAAATAGAGCACAAGGAGGGGGGAAATCTCTTGTTCAAATTTTCTTTGGTCATATAGTAACTACAGAATTAAGAAATAAGTGTCTGTGCTCACCACCCCTTTGTCTCCCCAGCATCCCTAGCGTGTGGAATGTTGGGATTCATACTGTGAAGGCTCTGAAAATCAATTATTGTCAGATTCTGTTTTCAGGGCTGCCAGACAATATTTTGGCTTAACTTCAGTCCATTTGGAACACAGCTGTTAAGCTGTTGACAAAAACTAAGGAAATATGAACATGTTCCACCCTTTCAGAAAAAAAAAGCAATCACTGGCAACCAACACCATGGCTTTGAAATTTTCTCATTGGAGAGTGAGTTAGTGCCACTCTGGCAACCATTTGGGTTGAACTGGTCGTTCCTGTGTTCCAACACACATGGCGCCCTTCTCTCACCACTTGAGATGCTCAGAATTCACTTTTAATCATGAACTTGAGCTTTAAGTTACTCTTAATAACTACTCTATAACTTCAGTTTTCCCCAGGAATTAGTATCTCATTGGTTTCTGGTTTTTGTCAGGTATGTTTGTTTAAAAAAAAAAACTACCATAGCAAATCAAGAATGATTTATTTCTAAAAGAACTAGTGATTACATAATTTCTTATATTTTCCTTTGGAATACTAGAAAAATTTTACTCAATAGAGCAAGATATCCACTGCTATTTATCTAAGAAAGTAGGATATTAAATATTTACTTATTTTGTTGAAATAAAATGGATGGAAAGATAAACTATAAAACTAATTAAAAGTTTACCTAGGAGGTAAGAACAAAATAAAGGGAATGAAAATCTAGGAACAAGATTTCCAGGAATTATGTATTTTTTCCAAATAACTAAAAATGAAATATATACAAAAGAAATTTCTGACAATAAATATGTCAAGAAAACGAGTGATTTGAATTACATACCTACCAATCTGCCTAGCAGAGCTTCATGTGATTCTGAACATGTTCTGTGTTAGGCATCAGTGGCTTATGCTTGTAATCCTAGCTACTGAGGAAGCTGAGATCTGATGAACACAGTTCAAAGCCAGCTTGGGTAAGAAAGTTTGTGAGACTCTTATCTCCAATATATTACTCAGAAAAGGCCAAAAGTGAAGCTGTGGCTCAAGTGGGAGAGTGCTAACCTTGAGCAAAAGGAGTTAGGGATGGCACCCAGGCATAGAGTTCAAACCCCAGGACCAGCAAAAGAAAAAGAAGTTCTATGTTTCTACATAACAGCCATTGGCCTCATATGTTTGTTGAACACTTGAGAATGTGACCAGAACCCAAATTTTAAGTTCTGTTACTTAGTTAAATTACACTCTTAATAGCTATATGTAGTTAATAGCTACTGTAACAGACAACACAGAAAGAGTAATCACGCAAGAGGGATGATTCCCCGATTCTAAAAAGCAGTAATTTCATTATATATTTGTAGTGGGATAAAATCTTAAGGAAAGAACCTAAAAAACTTGCAACTTCTGGGTGATAATATCTTATAATATTGACCCTGTATTATTCTGACACGGATAGGTATATATTGTAAGATAAAGCCATTGAATAATTATGTCAGTGATTTCAAGAACTCACCTTTTTTCAAGATTGAAAGGAAAGGCACATTGAAGATTAGTAAGGTTAAGTTAAATTTTTGGAAGTATTTGTATGAGCTCATGATATACCCTTTTTTTTTTTTCGGTTGTGGGACTGGGCCTGGGCCTGGGCACTGTCCTTGTGCTCTTCAACTCAAGGCTAGTGTTCTATCTACCACTTGACCCAGAGTGCCACTTTCCATTTTCTGGTGGTTAATTGGAGATAAGAGTCTCATGAACTTTCCTGCTTTGGCTGGCTTTGAACTGTGATCTTCAGGTCTCAGCCTCCTGAGTTGCTAGGATTACAGGTGTTTGCCACCAGCACCTGGAATTTTGTACGTTTTAAAAAGAAAATTCCTAATGCTTAGATGATGCCCTTTTACACTGAATGGAGTTCAGACTCATTGGGAAAATGGGAAGTTAAGAGTGTAAAGGCAGGGAATTACGTGATAAATCTGGGACATCGTGCTATGAGAAACAGAGATGCTTTCAAAGACTGGTAGAATTTTATATAAAACAAACAAATAACTTATAGTGCCAATTTGAAAATCTTCCAATGACCAAAGGCAGAAAAATAATGGGCCCCAGTATGAATGACAAATAAGGATTTTAAAACTTCAAAAATGTTTGTATAACAGGTTTACATTAATCTTTCTGAAGGTCAAATCTTTGAAGGATGATAGTAAAACATCTTTTGAGGAGCTAAACAACAAGCAAGTATTCTTCCTGTTGTGTAAGGAATATACTTCATGATGACTAAAGTCTTGATGTGAGAAGACATTCCTTTTCTATCTAATAAATGAAGAGTAATGATTCAATTAGAATATCTTTGAGCCTCTCATGTATCAATTGGTCTTGGTGATGATTACCAGTGAATTCCAATAGATGGAACTATATTACGATGTTTGAGTGGCACTTTTGTTTGTATATTTTATTTTTTCATGTCTTGTTTGCTATAATGCACCCTGATAGAAATATTAGCAATACCAGTTTCAGTCATTCTTGTTTTTCTCCCTCTGAAAATAATAAATGTCTTTTTTTCATAGAGCTACATTTTAATGGAAGAGAAGGAAAAATCATTAAGCAACAAAATATATATAGTGAATTAGATGATAGAATTTAGTGCTAAAACAGTACAAATTTGATAGGAGGATAAAGATGACAGAAAGGTACTGACATTTTGAGAAGCTGACAGAGGATCAACGACCTAAAGCCCAACATTCAATTTCTAGGTCTGGAAATGGAGTCAGTTTCCTATGGAGCATATGGGAAAACTGAGCAGTGTAAGGTAGCGCTTACAAGTGTATACTTTGGAACTGGTGCATGAGCTCAAATCTGAATTCTGCCACTTAGTAGCTGCATGAATTGACTCAAATTACTTTCCTATCTGTGTTTCAGTTTCCTGTGGTATATAGGAATGTTAAAATATTTTTAAAAAATGTCACTGGTATAGGAACTGATACTGAAAGTCTTAAAAAGTTATCAACCTTCTAAGTGAGTTTTCAATATTCTGAAACAGGGGTTCTCAAATTTTAATGCACATTTTTTTATTCATCTAGAAGGTTTGTTAAAATACATGCTACTGGGTCCTCCCTCCCTCACATCCCAGACTTAAATTCAAGAGGTCTGATGTGGAGCCAGATTACATCTTTAATCCTGATGTGAAGACTTCACTTTAGAAACCTCACACAAATAAGCCCTTTGCACTACTTTAGTCCATTTTGAAGGAAGCAAGGAAAAAATAAGCTTGCATAAATAATTTTTAATTTATAAAGAAATAATTCATTACCTTGTTCCATTTTCATATATGTATATTGAATTTTATAACTGTATTCATCCACCCTTTCTCTCTCCATTTGTCTACTAAGTAACTTGAGGGGATGGCCAGGGTTGGTAAAGAAGGTGGGGAACAGTAGATCTACATGTGTTGTACTCATAAATTGATATGTTAAATTGAAACCTATTTGTGCAAAATTTTTAAGTATAAAAAGAAAAAGAAAGAAAAGTATATCTGACTGAAAAGAAGAAATCATTTATTAACACAGTATTCATATAGGAGAGAAAATATCATTTCTTGGTTTGCCCCAATTTCAGAGTTTGAGTTTTCTCTTCTTGCTTGTACGACTGAATGAAAGAAAAAAGTTGTACTTATGAGGTGAAAATGACATACCAGCAACAGATTATTTTTCCTATTCTTTTCTTTAATTAAAACAATTCTGTGTAGCCAGACAATTCTCACCTACTCATCTCCATCTAAACAAGACACCATCTGCTCTTGAATCCCTTTAATAAGTATCATGACAAATTGGAACCCATTCAGATCTCTGATACCATATTTCACTCATCAGAACTTTCTGACTAGACCTTTGGAAGGTTCTGATCAGAGGAGGAGAGGAAAGCTGGCCATTAGATTGCAGCTGGATTCAATCAAAGAAGACACTCCCCTAAAGACTCCCACCAAATAAGTAGAGTCAAACATCACAGCCAGGATAAAGCTGAAAATGAGTTACCTGGTATCTGGTAGGATTCTGAATCTGATTTACTTTTCAAGAAGATTAAGGTTAGCTTTCAAAAAATGAGTCTCTTTTCTCTTTGTGTCCATCAAACTATGAGGTGAGGATGTTGAAACTTTTGCTCATGTTCCCAGTCTGTGGCTGGGCTGTCACTGAGGTGCTGACTCAGAGAGAAAAATGCCTCCACACATGGAACAGAGGGTCTAATTCCTTTCCCTGCTGGTCTGAGGTGACCTGGAGACTGAAGCCAGACAATCTGTACCACTTCAGCTATCCTCTCCAGCAGCTAACGAGGTCTTTCAGCTCTTTGCTTGCTAACAACCCATTTGAGTTCAAGAGAAAAGAAAGCAGGTGGGCATTTGAAAGGACAAGAAAAATACCAGTCAGAGAAAAGGAAACACATAAAAAAGCCATGTCATAAGAAAGAAAAAAGTAGTGTTGGAATTCATAGGCTTGCTGTCAGGGGTAATGAGGTCAGTAACTGAAGTTGCAAGAAATATTATAGGTGATTTTTTAATTTTATTTTTAGATAAGGAGAATGAAAAATGAAGAGAAAGATACAGAAAAGGGAAAAGCTATGCAGATGATACTAATGACTTTCACAGAATTTTAGGATCCATGCTCTATTTTGCATCTACAATGTATTTATCCATTAAAAAGTAAAATGTCTACCTATAAACCCACCAATCAGAAGGCTGAGGCAGAAGGAATGTAAATTTGAGGATAGTCTATGCTATTTAGAAAGACTCTTTCTTAATAATCCAAAAAGTCTGGTTAGTCACCATATCTTCAGGTACTCAACTCTCTCTAGCCGCTGACTTACATTGGCCCCCATTAGCCAGCATCCTGCTTTATTATCATCATCTCGCCATTCTATGCCCTCTACCCTTCATGCTAGTGTGTGACACTAATCATACAATTCCCCTCTCTTGTATTCCTTTAATGACTTAAAATTGTCAACTGAAGAAAATCCAAGTTTCATGCAAGGGTTAAATTGGGATGGGGAGGGTTGAGGGGTGTGTCTCTCCAGAATTCTTTCTTTCTTTTTTTATTTCACATAGGAGATTTAATAGAACAGTTACAAAAGCAAGAGGAAAGCTGAAGTAGCAAGAATGAAATGATGAGATAACAGAGCTCAGGAAACTGAGGAATCTACCACCATTTTGTGACTAGGGAGAAAGAAAGAAATGATGTTGTTATATTATCTAGGTCTATCTGGCATGGAATCTCCTCTAGTCTCCCCAAATCATGCAATTCAACATTACTTAATTATGGCTTCTGATTCATGGTCATCGGTTCTTGCCCCTGTTCTTCCCTAATCCTAGAATGACCTTTCTCAAGCTCTTGGCCACCAGAACAAAGTCCACTCACCATTTAACACTCATTCATTTTACTATAAAACTTTACAAATACCTCCCCTCATTTTTCCAATTCAACACAAAATCAACTTCCTTTCCCTTAGTTTTTGTTTTTACTCAAGGTTAGTGCTCTAGCACTTGAGCCAGAGAACCTCCAGCCTTTTGCTAGTTCGTTGGAGATAAGAGTCGCATAAATTTCCTGCTTGGCCTGACTTTGAACTGATACCTTTTTGATTTCAGCTTCTTGAATAGCTAGAATTACAGGCATGTGCCAGCAGTGCTGGCTATGTCATGGTTTATTTCTTGAAGAAGGTCATTGCTTCATCAGTATCCTGATATACTGTAAATTGTTCTGTCATTTGGTAATAGGTTCTTGTTTTCTTTTCTCTGATCAAACATGTCAACATGTTACAATGATCTTTGCCATGCCTGATAATACTTATTTGATTCCTGACAATTTTAGGAGGATAGAATAAGCTATTAGCCAGTATATGTTAGCTGACTCTTCTGGTGCCCTGGTGAAAATCACATCTTAACAAACTTGGCTAATTGGCACTCATTTTAGTGCAGTAAATAAATTAAATACAATATACAGAAAAATGGCTAAAAGAGAAAAAATATTTTCCTTTTTTCTTCTTGTCATACTTTGTCATACCTGAAAAATAATAATGAGAAAAACAAAGCTTTACTTACAGATAAAAGTGTCTTTGAATTAGTCTTGTGCAGACTCCATATGCTTAAATGCACATCTAAAACAGTAGTTAAAATGTTTTCAAATAGAATTGTTTGCCCTGGATTTACTTCTTAATTCTCACCCTGAAAAGAATAAACTTACAATTACCTGAATAGTAGGAGAAATCTGCCTGTGGCTAATTGTCTGTTTATAGAAATATGATGGTGTGAATACTCTTTAAAAATATCTGTCTTTTCTGTATTTAATGTTAGAATTTATGTCTCCTGGTTTTTGAAGCACCCGTCTTTGAGTTGTTTAAATTCAAGGACCTCAGCCATGTAGAACTGGGAATTGCCAAGATATTCATATCTGCATTTTATGACACATTCTAAAGTCAATAGGAAAGAGGGTTCTGAATAAAGGCCTTAAAATTACCTTATGAATTATTAATTCCAGGGCATATTACCTTTGAATTATAAAAGCACAGAAAAACGAAGAGGAGAATTGAAAAACATCAATCTTAGGTTCTTTAAAAATGTAATACCAATCATTTGAGCAGTGTACAAATCTTTTATTAAAGATAAAAAGGAGGTGATACTTTTTTTATTAACTGGAGGATATGTTCCATCCACATGATTAAAAATCTCATTACTAACTCAAGTCAGGAAAGTGATTTATTACTGAAACAGAATGGGAGGCTTTGCTTGTCCACAGCAGCGTTTATCAGAAGTAGAATTATCAGTTTGTAACTATTTTAGCATACTTAATATTACTTAAAGGTGGCCATACCATCTGTTTGAGAAATTGAAGATATTTTTTTCTAAAGTTGGCAAACTACCTTAAAGGAAAAATATGAGCTGTTTTTCATTTAGCTTGAAGTTTTAAATTTTAGAAGTAAAAATTCTCTCTGTGCTCTAATGAAGGTAAAGGTTTCCAGCATAAAAGAAAAAAAAATGACAGGCCCTGTTCTCAATAATTGTCATTTGTTTATTTTCAAGAAGTTTTTTTTTTTTTCTTTTTGGTCCGGTCGTGGGCCTGAACTCTGGGCCTGGGTGCTGTCCCTCAGTGATTCAGCTGAAGGCTAGTGCTCTAGCCTTGTGGCTCTAGTGAGCCACAGCATTACTTCCGTTTTTTTTTTTTTTCCTGCGCATGTGGCGCTGAGGAATCGAACCCAGTGCCTCATGCATGCAAGGTAAGCCCTCCACCACTGAGTCACCTTCCCAGCCCTATTTTCAAGAAGTTTATAGTTCATAAACATTTATTATATGAAGAGAGGAGTGGTTTTGGAAGATAAAATGTCATGTATTTACAATGGGAGAGATTTTTATTATATTTTAGATTCTTTAGCTTCTATGATTATTATACTTTTATTTTTAAAAGTAATTGTAAGCTGGACGTCTGTGTCTCAGACCTGTAATCCTAGCTACTCAGGAGGCTGAGATCTGAGGGTCACAGTTCAAAGGAACATCCATGAGACTCTTATCTCCAATAAACCACTCAGAAAACTGGAAGTGACCTTGTGGCTCAAGTGGTAGAGTGCTCTGCCTTGAGCTGAAGAGCACAGGGACCATGTTCAGGCCCAGAGTTCAAGCCTCACCACTGACAAAAAAAAAAAAAAGGAAGTGTAGAAATTACCTTTTGAGTGATTTCAGACTTCCTCAGGTTTTAATTTATAAGTTATTATACTTAGAAAACACTCCTTATTTTTAACCTAATTGTTTAGAACAGATGCTCCTTCAAATTTATCTTAAGCACAATGAACTAACTAACCCCTTTATGATGACAGAGAATTAAGAGAGGGTTGATGACCTCAGAGTGTCCTTCAAGGACAGAACTTGGAGTTGTATATTCTTTGGCTTGCATGGAGGTGGAATGGCATTTCATATAGAGAAAATGACACTATGTTCTCAGCACCCTCACTGCTTGGAGGAGAACTTGGGACTGTGGAAAGATAATGAGAGAGAATTTCCTCCGGAGAAATTATGAGGACACACTCATGATTGTTCATCAATAGCTTAATGGGACGAAGTTGGGCTGGCTAATACTGAATATTTAGGCAAGGTATAATAAGTCAAACTGAGGTTATCAGAAGTCAAGGGAAGCATGTAGGGCAGAATGTGGTGGGTAGGAAAAGTAAATATTTAAGTCAGGAGGGCAGTCTGAATAGTTCTATGATTCTGTGGGTAGATGAAAGAATTAAGATAGTTGAAAACGTTGAAAGGAGTGACATGAATACATGAACTCTTTTGTTAAACAGCAACTCCTTTATACCATTACTTAAAGATAATAATGAAAAGAAAACAATAAAAGAATAAAATAAAAATTTTTTAAAAAGATATTAGAAAATGAAAAGTAATGCTGGTAGAAAAAATATTGGAAGAAGAGTTTGATAATTTTACCAAATTCTACTTAGGGATTTAGGCTCTTACAAATGCTTAGTTGGTTTAAAGGAGTTCAGTATTTTTAAGACTGTAGATCTTGATGTTTTTCCCTCCTGTATCCTCTCTAGTGCTACAAGCACAGTCTTTTTCTGGGTGGTTATGCCAGGAGCATGAATCTCAGGCAACACTCCGAAGCTTTCTGCAGGCTTCCGTCTTCACTCGTTCTTTCATGCAGTATTAGACACCATATTCAGAAACTTCTGTTCTCCCAACACAGATCTGTTGCCTGGGGACAGTAAAGACTATGCTGGGTGTTAGTTTACAAAGGATAAGCAATCCTTCAGGGATCCCTTGTTTTAACAGGTTCTAAGATAGCTTTAATAACTTTTACTAACTCAGTATTAAACAGTAATTACTTTGCTATAGGTTCCCAGTTTCGTAAGGCAAGAGAAGGACAGAACTTGTAAATACTTCTTCCTCTCATTTAAGAAAAACAAAAACAACAACAACTAAAATTTAACTTAAGAATGGTTGCCATAGATATGGCAAACCCCCTTTCTAGGTTTTTAGCATTGAGTATATGAATATACTCAATATAAATATGGATTTATATAATGTTCTTTGTGAAAGGGGTATAAAATCTCATGTCCATTTATCTGTATTTACACATGCAAGCATAGTACACACACACACACACACACATACACACACACACACAAAGAGAGAGAAAACTATGCTTCAAATGCAAAATGCCTGTAACAAAGCCTTCCATTTCTTCAAGCTGTTTTCGCCCCTTTGAGTATTTGAGTTAGACAAATGCCTTTTGCCTGTCTCCCCTCCCCACCTCCTCCTCCTTTTTTTTTTTTGTTTAAAGCTGGCACATTCTTGTTCAATGAAAACAAGGGAGCAAGGGATTATTTTAACCATTGAAATAGAAATGGTGTGTGAATCTGACAGCTGGAGCTGAGTGTGAGATATTGAAATTTTTGCTGTTAGGGAAAGGAGATAAAATGTGGGTTTGAATTTCACAGCATAAAGGGCTACCTATATAGCAGCTGTTTGGTTTGAAATCCATGCTGACGATTAGACCATGATGGGGGTTAGGCCTTCTTAAGACCAAATAATTAGAGCTGGAAGAAGGAGAATCACATTGCTTTACTTGAAGTAAATTAAAAAAAAATTCTAACTCATAGCAATTGCTTTCTGGGTGTAGAACTGTGCATTCATAAACTTTCCTCACTTGCCTGGTCTAAAAATACTTATAACCTTAGAATTTTCATTTTGAAGGAACTGAATAATATCCACAGATTACATGAGAGGAAACATATTTTGAAATTGCTGAAATTGTTAATAACAGTTCTGTGGGTTTGGTTCCACATTTCTAGAGGGTATATTGTAGTGAGATTGACTTCCAGATGAAAATAAAGTGATTCCTCTCTGAATCATTCTCAATTAATAACTTTTTATGCATTTGTTACTGCCTCCTATTACAAATTTTGCAACGTAGCCCCTCTCTGCTACACCGTGGGTGCTGTCAACATGTTTCTTGTTTCCCTTCTACCATTATCTATCACACACCCTTCAGTGGACCAAACCACAATGTATTCTTTTCAGTTCCTCAAGCACTGCTTATCATATCTCACTCTGGGACTTCAAGGCAATAAGAAATGTAGAAAATGATTAAACTCCTTCTCTTAGTCCTCAGTGCAACTATTACAAACATGGCATAGTTTGAATGTTATTGTGGTGAACTCTCAAGCATGTCTCCTAAATTGTCAATCTAATTCAATGGTTTTTCAACTTTTTGGTAACTGTTGGTCAGGTTTCTGTTCATGTGACTAAGTACTCGAGAAAATTATCTAAAAAGAGGAAATATATATTTTGGCTCATGGTTTAAAAACATTTGTTCCTTGTAGAGCTTTGGGGGGTAGAGCTAAGATGATGCTTTGATGGCTTTCATGACGTTCAGAAAGGGGAAGAAGAAAGAGAGGGAAAGGAAGAGGAAAAGGAAGAAGAAGAAAACACAAGATATGCTTTTAAAGGCACATTCCTAATTCCCTTCTACCTCTAGTCATCCCACCCTGCTCTTAAAGCTTCCATCACCTCCCAACTGTCCATTGAGAACTCATCAATGGGTTTATCAGTTGGTAAGATTAAGTTGATTTGTCAGTTGGTAAGAGGCCATCATCCAGTTATGATTGAAAAGCTTCACCTCACAACACTCAATTGAAGACCAATCTTTCATTACACAAGCCTTTGAGGGGTATGAAAGAGCTAAGGCTTTACCCAAATCTTCTTAACAGGTTTTTGAGGGAAGCCAGACACCAATAATTTTTTCTAATCCTGGTTATTTGGGAGGCTGAGTTATAAGGATTGTGGTTCAAAGCCAGTCCAGGCAGAAAAATCCGTAAGACTTTTATCTTCACTTAGCAAGCAAAAAGCCAGAAGTGGAGCTCTAGCACAAGTGATAGAATGCCAACCTTGAGCAGAAAAGCTTAAGGGATAGTGTCAGGACTTGAGTTCAAGCCTTAGTTCAAGCCATAGCATGAAAATAGACAAAAAAATTATGTAGGACTTATTTTATTTTACCAATCTTTTTTTCATGATTATAATACAAATAGACTAATTTGGAATATTAAATCATTTAAAACTAACCTTAGTAAATCCAGAATATGCTAAAAATTATCCTAAGTCAAAGATTACTATTTTCCCAGATGGTAATTCTATATACATTTCATTCAGGTATTTAAAATTGTGTGATTCTAATCCTTCTAAATTGGTTGATTATTATTTTATGATCTAGTATATATTTTGTCCTGCAAAATGTTCCAAGTTGTTGTTTGTATGTAGAAGGTCTGTATCATACCACAGGTTTGTTATATCATTTGATTTATAGCACTGTTCAAGACTTCCCTAGACTTTTTCCATAGTGTTTCTATGCATGATGGAAATAGGAAAAATGTATCTCCTGCTGTTTTTCTCTACTTTTCTTTCAGTGTAGGCAATTTTGCTCCATATATTTTGCTGCTTTGTTCATAAGTATATATATTTTAATGATCATGATGTTCTCTGATGGATTGGCCCTTTTATCATATCGTATCTTTATTTTGCTGAAATTTCTTCTTAACATTTATTCTCTGGTAATATTTCCTTAATTTTTATTATTATAATCACTCCAAGTATTTTTATTTTTATTTAGGTAATATACCCTTTCCCAACCTTTTCTGCATTGTATTCATGCAACTGAATCAACAATGAATGTGTTTTGTAGATACATAGATTTATCATCACATGAGGAATCCCACAGCTCATTTTTTCCTCTATTACTTCCTCACCTCTGCTCCAGCCTCAGTGCCCAGAACTGTGGCTGATACAACAGTGACATTTGTGAATAAGTTAAAGTTAGCCTAAGGTACCTAGAAAAAGTTAAGGTTCAATGGATTAACAATTGTTAAACAGAATACAAATTCTCTACTTCTATACTCTCAAAAATCACAGGCAATGGGTATAGTCATGTATTAGGTACTTGTGAAAAAACACACAGAAATTGTTTTACAAAATCATAAGTAAAGACTTCTAATAAACTAATTTTTTAAACTAAATGCACTAAGAGCATTGTCAAAATAAACTTTTATTTCAGAATTCAAGAAATGAACTAAAAATTTGCAACAACTTAAGGATAGTTCACTTAAGAAATTGGGCTAAATCTTGGCAAAAAGTAGGTCGACAGTATTTTTTGCTTGACCAATTTCAATCTCCCATGCCCAAGATCCATGGTAGTATTGAAAAACCAGAGCAATGGCCAGTAGTAGGTCTCTCCCAATCAAAGCACAGTAAGACTTATGTTGAATAACTATTGATGGATTGATATAAACGAAAGGACCACTACAATGGGTACAGAGATAAAACTTGATGCTAATTTGTATGGAGCCAGTGGATCTTTGTCAATTTAGACATTATTCTGAGAGTGATGGAAAAAATTTAAGAATGTTTTGCTCACACCAATACTTCTCAAACTCTTCAGTGAAATTGAAAGCAAAAGTTCACTACCAAATTCCCAGCCAGGGACTCATCAAAGAAAGAGGACTATAGATCCATTTCTTTGATGAACATCGATGCAAAACTTCTCAACAAAATTATGGCCAATTGACTTCAACAACTCATCAAAAAAAAATCATACCCTACAATCAAATTGGATTCATTCCAAGGATTCAAAGCTGATTCAATATATGAAAGTCAATTAATTCATCACATCAATAGGAGCAAGGACAAGAACCACATAATCATCTCAATAGATGCAGAAAAAGCATTTGACAAGATCCAACACCCCTTTATGATGAGAGCTCTGGAGAAACTAGGAATCCATGGAACATTTCTCAGTATAATAAAGGCTGTGTATGACACACCTGCAGCTAGTATTATACTAAATGGGAAAAAGGTAATGCCATTTCCTCTGAATTCAGTAACAAGACAGTGATGTCTGCTCACTCTACTCCTCTTCAATATAGTACTGGAATTCCTAGTTAGAGCAATGAGGCAAGATGCAAAAATAAAGGGGATCCAAATAGGGAAAGATGAAGTAAAACTCTCCCTCTTTGAAGATGGCATGATCCTGTATTTAAAGAACACCATAAACTCCACTCCCAAGTAGGTGAGCTGATCTGAAACTTTGGTAAAGTCGCAGGGTATAAAATTAACAGTCAAAAATCAATGTATACCAATAATGAAAAGCATGCAGCTGAAATCAGGAAAGCAGCTCCTTTTGTAATAACTCTTCCCCAATAAAATACCTAGGATTAACTTCACCAAGGAAGAGAAGGGCCTCTATGATGAAAACTTTAATAAGCTGAAAAAGGAAATTAAAGCAGAACTAAGGAAGTTGAAAAATTTCCCATGCTCCTGGATTGGGAGGATTAATATCATGAAAATGGCAGTACTGCCCAAACATACCTACAAATTCAATGCAATCCCCATCAATATCCCAATATCTTTCTTTAATGAAATAGGAAGCAATCTAAAAATTCATATGGAATAACAAAAAAAAAACCAAACTAGCAAAAACAATCCTTAGCAGAAAGAACTGTGCTGGAGAAATATCAATACCAAACTTCAAACTGTATTACAAAGCTATAGTAATAAAAACAGCTTGGTATTAGCACAAGAATAGGCCCATGGACCAGTGGAATAGAACTGAAGACCCAGAAATGAATCTGCAGACCTATGGCCACCTCATTTTCAATAAGGGAACCCAAAGAAAAGAAAGACTGCCTCTTCTGTAAATCCTGCTGGAAAAAATTGGTTAAACATGTGTAGAAAACTAAAGTTAGACCCTTCTATATCACCCTGCACCAGAATCAATTCCAAAGGGATCAAAGACCTTGAAGCATTTTTAAAATTATTAAATTGGTAGTTCTAGGGATTATTTATGACCTCATCCCACTGGAGTTCTTCCTTGGTTTAACTATTTTTGGATAGAGTCTCACTGGTTTTGCCTGTTTAGGCTGTGGACTGCTGTCCTTATGCTCCTCCTGTGAAGATGACAGGCATGTGCCATCATAATAGGCTTATTTGGTCTCACTGACCTGTTACCAGGCTCTCTTGATCTCCAGCTACCAATTAGATAAGATAATAGACATGTGCCACCACTCTTGTTCTTTTTGTTTTATTTTGTTGTTTTTTAGTATATATTTTTATTGAAAAGATACTGCACAGAGGAGTTACAGTTACATGAGTAAGTTAATGAGTCCATTTCCTATGGAGCATTGTGACTCCCTCCTTTGTTTTTCCCCTACCATCCCTGTCCTCTCCACCTCCCCAACTCCTTCCCCCTGCCCTGAAGTTGTAAATTTCATTTCCAACATAGTGTCTTGAGCATCTCATTGTTACAATGGGGCAAAGTTTCAGCATTTTGTTATTTTTCTTCCTCTCCCCAATTTAGAAATATTTATGTATACAAAATGCAGGACACTGGAATCAAATACAGTGACAACAAGGGTTGTACCATGGGGGGAAAACATACAAAAGAAACAAAAAAAATCACATAGTACATTATAAGTACATTAAAAAGAACAGCAAGAAAGATAAAATCTCTTGTGTCCCTATCTTTGGAATCATGTGGCTTAGCATCATCTTAGATGGTCATATGTACATTTTAGAAATTATAGAGGGGGGGAAAGTGGTGTGTTTTGATTTATATGCTAGTGGGTTTACTTTCTGTTTATGTTTTAGTACACACAATTTTCAGCTTCATATTTTTCTTATCTTAGCATATTTTTCCACAGCAAATATATTTTCCATTTTAAAAGAGTTAGTCACCTCAATAGCTCATGACTGTAATCCCAGCAGAGGAAGGCAGAGCACAGGATAATTGTGGTTCAAGGCCAGCCTGGGCCAAAGGTTAGGCCCTGTTTCAACCAATCGGTCAAAAGCTATGTACATAAGACCATATAAGATGATGTTAAGTGAAATGAACACCAAATAGTAACACAACTGTTTTTTGTTTCTTTCTTAGTATTGTTTTTAATGTATTTAAAAGGTACTATGTGACGCTTTTTGCTTTTTGTGTATGGGCTTCCCCCATGGTATAACCCATTGCACTGTATTTGATGTTAGTGCCCTGCATCTTATATATAAATTTATCTAATTTGGGGAGGGGAAGGGAAATAACAAAATGCTGAAATAAGGATACAGGTTTATCCATTGTAACAATGAGATGTATGTGTGGAAATACTATGTGGAAAAGGAACTTTACAACTTGTTGGGGGGGTGGAGGGAGGAGTTGGAGTTGGGGAGGTGGGGAGGGAAGGGATGGTAGGGGATAAACAAAGGAGGAGGTAACAATGCTGGATAGGAAATGTACTCAATACTTTACTCATGTAACTGTAACCCCTCTGTAAACTATTTTTACAATAAAAACATTTAAAAAATCTAGTAGTGGTCACATCCAACTGTCATCCTACCTAAGAGGGTTAAGTGTAAATAGGATGTGGCCCAGTCAAGCCTAGCCAGGAATTGGAAAACTCTACCCCCCAAAATAAAGCAAAATTGCTGGGCTTATGGCTCAAGTGGCAGGGCACCTGCATAGCAAGTTAAAGGCCCTATGTTCAACTTAAATATGGCCCAAAGAGAAAAAAAAAGAGAAAAAACAGTATAGAAACACATGCTGGTATAAAACCATGACACTTGTGTAAAAGGATTTTAATTAAGACTTCACTATTTTTTTCATATTAATTTATGGAAATCCTCTTTTAGAAAATACTTATAGAAAAAGCCAGAATACTCAGACTATCTTACAACACAGTAATAATTATTTGCAAGTAGCAGTTTATTTATAAAGGCTAATTATCTCCCCTTTGGTGTTTGTATTTGTAGGAGAAAAGGCTGGATCCTGAAACATATTAGCAATCAGATAATAAACTTAACATCAATGCTGTTCAACTATAATAATGATAATATTGTGTTTTCCCATATCTTTTGGCTAAATTACATGCTGAAAAAAATTGTCTTTCACAAACAAACTCTAAAAAGTTAACAGAAACTGAGCTCTGAAGAACTTGGCAAATAGGCTTCCTAATTGAATCCTTAATCAATTGTCTCAAGTGCTCCATCCACTTATTCCAACTTATTAATAGCTAATTAATTTCTGAAACTATCCATGCTTTATCTAAAATGATGACTATGATCCACTTTCAGCGAAGAGGTCTGTAGGGGTGTCATTGCTATATTTCCTAAGCCTTCCTCTTGTGATAGCTCTGAATCACATATTTGAATATAATTATATTAGAGAACACAGATTAATTTGTTGTACATATTCAGAGCTAGAATTTTGGGGTAAATGCAATGCAAATTTATGTAAATTGGAGTACATGTTTATGTAAAACAACATGTGATTATGCATCCCTAAATTTACAAGAAAGATTCTGCTAGTCTTCTCTTAAAAGGTAGGGGAAATACAAATACATTCACAATCCCAGTTTGGATGGGGATTCTTGCTAGGATGGTTTGTCTGGCAGGCAGAAAGGCTCTCCTGTGCCATGGTATTGGTGCAGGGTTCTGTTTCCTTAGCTGAAACATGGCTTTCAGCTTTAGTTTCAGATGATGTTGCCAATTTTATTTCCCCTTCTCTACTTTCCTTTATTTCTGTGCTGAAAGATCCTGATTTCTCCTAAGTAATTCAAGATGGTTTTATAAGTTGTTATTCAATTTTATAAATAAACATACATTGGTTGAGGCCATTGCATTTGCCTTTTTGTAATGAGCTGTCATAAAGAGAATGCCATAGGCCCAACTCTAACACACATCCTCTTTTTCCCTTTATGAAATACACAGGGATGAGGGTTATTCTCTATCATTACAGTGGCTAATATAGTGGGTAATATTTGGCCAAACAAGTACTCCTCTAAGAATGACTATACGAATAGCACCAGTTTTAAGGTTTAAGGAATCCTATTCCAGGAAATCTGTGAGACCTTATTATGTTTACTGTGGCTAATTCTTTTTTTTGGGGGGGGGGGTAGGTCGGTCGTGGGGCTTGAACTCTGGGCTTGGGCGCTGTCCCTGTGCTCTTCAGCTCAAGGCTAGTGCTCTACCACTTGAGCCACAGCGCCACTTCTGGTTTTCTAGTGGTTATTGGAGATAAGAGTCTGAGTCTCAGGGACTTTGTTGCCCCGGCTGGCTTGGAACCTCGATTCTCAGATCTCAGCCTCCTGAGTAGCTAGGATTACAGGCATGAGCCACCAGCGCTCAGCTTACTGTGGCTAATTCTATGGGCTTCTCCCTCCACCCCCTTTATCATGTTTATGCACTGGTTCCATTTCATGATTTTTTTTAAATTTCAGTCTCACAATATTTATAATTAAGGTGTTCTCTAAAATTCTTAGATGATAATATTATAGATACATACCATTTATTTTAATCTTCAATTGTAGAATTCCATTTACTTTTGCAAAGTTGTTGACTTGGATAAATGTGGAAATTTTTGAGTTTTATGTTTGTTTTCTCAGGGAGTGGGATGGAGAGGGCAAGGTCAAGGTCAGAGAAACAGAAGAAAGAAAGAATGAAAGGAGGAGGGAGAGTTGTGCATTCTTATGCTTCTTTTGCTGTTGTTGTTGGTTGTGTGACTTGAGCTCAGGCCCTGGGAGCTGTCCCTGAGCCTCTTTGTGCTCAATGCTGGCTCTCTACCACTTGAGTTACCACACCACTTCCGGTTTTCTGGTGGTTAATTGGAGATAAGAGTCTCACGGACTTTCCTATCCCGTCTGGCTTCTGACTATGATTGATTCTCAGACCTCAGCCTCCTAAGTAAGTAGGATTACAGGCATGAACCACCAGCATTCCTCCACCTTCTTACTCCGCCCCCCCCTTGGTAATATTTTTTTTTATTGTCAAGGTGATGTACAGTTACATAAGTAAGATAATAAGTACATTTCTTGTCAAACTTGTTACTCTTTCCCTCATTCTTCTCCTACTTTCTCTCCTTCCCATTCCCATCTCCAAGTTGTACAGATCATTTCCAACATATTGTCTTGTGTATATTGCTATTGCATTGGTTCCCCCTTGTCTTTTGTCTCACCATTCTGTTGTTCCCTTTCCCTTCCCTAATTCAAATAAACATATATACCATACCAGAGTACCAAAATCAAATACAAGGACAACAGCGGATATACCTCTTGGGGGAAGAACATACAAAAGAAATAAAAAAATCACATAGCACATTAAAAACAACAACAACATGTCCATGTTTGGAGTTCATTACACTTAGTACATAGCTATTGAGCTATTCTTCGAATCTGCTAAGATGAGCCTAGACATATACTAATTATTTCAAAGAAGGGAAATCATGGGACCTATGTTTCTTTGGGTCTGGCTTACTTCTCTTAAACAACCTCAAGAATCAATTCCTTTCTTCTCAAATTCTATGAGTTGCCTACAGTTTCCCCCTCATGTCTGCATGTTGCCAATCTGAGAAAATGTAAGTACTGTTGTAATAATTAAACAATAAGCTTTCCTCTTGCTGGAGGTAATTTCAGTCTACCAGGATATCTGGAAAAGGGGCCTCCTCACCATGTAAGGTTGATCCATTATCTGAACTTGGTGGCTAAGTTGATATATAAATTACTAGTACTTTTTACTCAAGGATCTTTAAAATATTTTCACAATTTATCAACTATGAAAATCTTTCCACTTTTAAAAATCAAATATGACAGAATATATATGTATATGTATTCATACTATCTACATATGCACATGTTATATATATATATATATATATATGTATATGGGTATATATCTCATGCAAAACACAGAGCCAAATGAAGACATTTTCTATACTTTGTAGTGCATAAGGCATGGCTTTTGCTAATGCTAAAAGGCATGTGAATATGTGTTTGTGTGTCTGTGGGTGTTTGTGTGTATGTGTGATCAGATGACCTACCTGAAGTTAGGAGGAATAAATCAGACACTGAATGTTGAAATATATCCAGCATCAGCTTAATGTAAGCAAACACTGTTGCGAAGTGATGCTTGTATATAGCACTAATAAAATGAGTATTATTTGATTTACTCTTAATGTGTGAGTTAAGTATTGCTGTGTGGTCCAAATTTCTTCTCCTATTATATTATATTATTATATTATATTAATTATATTATAATTATAATATAATTATTATATTATATTAATAAAGATCAAGTTTATAGCGTATTTCTGCTGGGCACCAGTGGCTCATGCCTATAATCCTAGCTACTAAGGAGGCTGAGATCTGAGGATCACAGTTCAAAACCAGATCAGGAAGGAAAGTCTGTGACGACTCTTATCTCCAGTTAACAACCAGAAAACTGGAAGTGGTGCTGTGACTCAAGTGGTAGAGCTCTTGTCTTGAGCTGAAGATGTCAGAGACAGTGCCCAGGCCCAGAGTTCAAGCCCACTACCACCAAAAAAGAAAAATAAACAGTATATTTCTGATCTTATAAAAAACACTTTTGAAAGAGAAAGGCATATTAGTAATATTAATACAACAACTACCTCTCAGGTTATCATTGTATTCTGTTCTTCAACATTCATTTTGGTTTATATCAGAATATAAATTAATGCAAATAAATAGTCATAGTCTGAAGAAAATATTATGTCCACAAAATGTTAAGAACTGCAATAAAGTTAAATAGATATTTGAGAGCATCTAGGTTGCCTAATTTTTTTGAATGATGTGTTACCTAGAATTGGAACTCAAATTTTAAATGCTTATGATGATCACAATAAACACTAAACAACTAAAATTTAGTATTTGGCCACAATAAGCATAACTAAAATGTTTACTTTGATTGTCCCTACTTTTTGGATGCATGCTATTTTAACTGATTTGTAGTGAATTTCAGCAACTGATTAATGTGAATTATGATTATGGATGTCTGTTTCTGCAATATTTCTTTTTTTGGGGAGGGGTCCAGTCCTGGGGCCTGAACTCTGGGCCTGAGTGCTGTCCCTCAGCTCTTCAGCTCAAGGCTAGCACTCTACCACTTGAGCTACAGCTCCCCTTCTGGCTTTTTTCTTTTTGCTTATGTGGTGCTGAGGAATCGAACCTAGCGCCTCATGCATGCAAGGCAAGCGCTCTACCACTGAGCCACCTTCCCAGCCCAGTTTCTGCAATATTTCTAAAGCCTTGATAACCTAGTCTTTGTAAGATTCAGTTTTAATTTGTGTCACACTTGCAGAGGATATTAAAGAATCAAGAATCTTATTTAAAAAAATCAAGATAAATTTTATTCTGAATTTATTAGTTAACCCTTTTGAGAAATTTTATAGATGAATTTGCATATTTAAAGGTGAAAACACATGGAAAACACATTACTGCTTCAGCAATGTCTAGGAAAGCAGATTACATAATTCTCTTAGCCCAACCCTACTTCAATTTGGTCTGAGAACAAGGATTCCTCTTACATTAAAAAGAATGGAGTCCCATTAGGAACAATTCTTTTGCCTACAATTTGAAATTTGTACTCAAGAATGTCTATAGAAGAGGGGAGTTCTGTAATAAGATTCTCTTGAATTCACTTACCAGCGAAATTATGGAGAGGAGGGAAGAAAGTGATAGTCCTACTTCTATGATTGACCACTTACTGTAAAGAACACTGGAACCAGACAACATGGAGCAAGAGGTCGCTAGGCCTTCATGCAAAATGAGACCAAAGGAAGGTATTCTTAAGAGAGGAATACAAGGCACTGATAATATAAAATAATTTTTATTGAAATGAACTCCAGGAAATAGAAACAAGAAAGCTTTTTTCCTTTGTTGCTGTTTTGATTTTCTTTTCCTTTGTCTTGTTTGTTCGTTTATCTGTCTTTGGGGGGGATAAAGAGAGGAGCACAGAAATAGGACAAATCATGAACAAATGCAGTGATACTCACCAGACATGATGTTGAAAATGAACTACACAACTTGTGGAGTAGGGATGGGAGGGGAAATTGGGAGAGAGTGAGGGAAGAGGTGATATTGTTCAAAAAGAAATGTACTCATTACCTGACTTATGTAATTAGAGACCTCTGCACACAACCTTTATAATGACAATAAAATTTAAGTGAAGTAAGCCAGACCCAAAGAAACATAGTTCCATGGTTTCCCTTATCTGCAATAACTAGTACATGTCTAGGACAAACAGAAGAGGTCAAAAGCTGTGTGCACATGGCCATATAAGCTGATGCTAAGTGAAATGAACCCCAAGATAAGGACACAAGAGATTTTATTTTTCTTGCTGCTCTTTTTAATGTACTTATAATGTACTATGTGATTTTTTTGTTTCTTCGTATGTTATTCCCTCATGGTATAACCTCTTTATCATTGTATTTGATTCTGGTATCCTGAATCTTGTATATACATTTTTCTAATTTGGGGAGGGGAAAGGAAATATCAAAATGTTGAAATAAGGATACAGGATGACTCATTGTAACAATGAGTTGTGCAGGACACTATGTTGTAAACAAACTTTACAACTTTTGGGGGAGGGAGGAGTTGGGGAGGTGGGGAGGAAAGGGATGATAGGGGAAAAACAAAGGAGGAGGTAATAATGTTCAATAAGAAATGGACTCATTACTTTGCTCACGTAACTGTAACCTCTGTACAATATCTTTACAATACAATATACGTATTAAAACAAATTGTTTAAATGGGGATACAGGTGGACCCGTTGCAACAATGAGATATACAAGACGTTGTGTTGAAAAATGAACTTTACAACTTTGGTGGGAGGGAGGGGGGTTGGGGTGGGATGGGAGACCAGGGATGGTAAAGGGAAACAAAGGAGGAAGCAACAATGCTTGATAAGAAATGTACTCATTACCTTGCTCATGTAATTGTAACTCGTCTGTATGGTATTTTCACAATAAAAACTTATTAATAAAAAAAGAAAGAATATGGATCACTGCCACAAGGCTACAGTATTCTTACTCCTCTTAAAATGTGGCCCAGACTACCGCCCAGGTGCTTACTGTTCTGTTCATCAGGTCTTCCACAGCAGTGATATGAATAGAAGGGAAGAAGAACCTTGAACCTCAATAGAGGAAAAACAAAAAGTGGCTCCCTTTACTTTGCTTATTATTTACTTCATAATGATAGTACTTAGCAGGAGAATGTTGGTTTAAATAAACAGGATATTCTTGTCAATAGTAAGATAGGGTCCGAGATTAATTTCTCTCAGAATAACTAAGAATCATTCATAATTCTCATATAACATAAAGATTACTATAGATATGGTCTATTCCAGTGTGATAAACTTAAATTCTACCTCTCAAGAAAATATTAGATCTCTTGTGTCCTTATCTTGGGATTCATTTCACATAGCATCAGGTTATATGGTCATGAACATAGCTTTTGACCTCTTCTGCTTGTCCTAGGCATATACTAGTTATTGCAGATAAGGGAAATCATGGGAACTATGTTTCTTTGGGTCTGGCTTACTTCACTTAATATAACTTTTCTAAGTCTTTTCATTTCCTAACAAATGGGCCAGTGTCATTCTTTCTGATGGAGGCATAGAATTCCATTGTATATATATATATATATATATATATATATATATATATATATATATATAATATTTTCTTGGTCCATTTATGTACTGATGGGCATCTGGGTTGGTTCCATATCTTATCTGTGGTGAATAATGCTGTGATAAGCATGGTTGTGCTGGTAGCTTTAGAATGGCCTTGTTTGTGATTGTTTAGGTAAATACTTAAAAGTGGGATTGCTGGGTTATAGGAAAGCTCTATGTGTAGTCTTTATCTTTGTTGCTGTTGTTTTTAATGCACTTATAATGTATTATGTGATTTTTTTGTTTCCTTTGTATGTTCTTCCCCCATGGTATAACCCCTGTTGTCACTGTATTTGATTATGATGTCCTGAATTTGTATATACATTTTTCTAATTTGGGGAAGGGAAGGGAAATAACAAAAAGATGAAATAAGGATACAGTGTGACCCATTGCAACAATGAGATATGCAAGACACTATGTTGAAAACAAACTTAACAACTTTGTGGGGTGGAGGGAGGAGTTGGGGAGGTGGGGAGGAAAGGGATGGTAGGAGAAAAACAAAGGAGGGGGTAACAATGCTTGATAGGAAATGGACTTGTTACCTTGCTCATGTAACTGTAACCCCTCTGTACAGTATCTTTACAAGAAAATATGTATTAAAAAGAAAATATTATAGAAAAGTCACCTCCATTATATAGAATCCCCAAAGAAGAGATGTTGGCAAGGTGTGGGAAATAACACCCTCTCTGAAAAAAAGCAAAAAGCTCTAGTCATATTCCTGAAAAAATAAAGCATTTAACGTAAAGCACTGGAGTTTAAAGTCCAGTATATGAGAAAGAGAAAGAAAGAGAACAGTTGTTCCGCTTTTTTTGACTAACCAACATCCCTTTTTTCATCTTCATTGTGCCTTTAATAGAAGGAACCAACTAAATGGTTTGTGTCTTGAGGAATTATATATTAGGCACTTAGGACATTGCTAATTGTAGACTTGTCCCAAAATTACAGCAAAATAGGAAATTTTAGCAAAGAATATGGTTCTTTATATGTTACCCTTTGTTTTGTAACTTTGTTGCACATAAATATGCCTGACCACACATTCATGATCATTTGCATATACATGCTCAGATAGCAAACAAAATACTTTTGGTATAAGCTATTTCTTTATTAGGTAGTATGAGTTGAGTATACCAGCAATATAGTTCTATTGTAATTGTTCAAGCTCATGGAAATTTTTTCTTTGATACCAAATAAACAAAGCCAATAAGAAAAGTGAGTAGGTTATATCAAAGTGTAATTCTAGTAAGATTGCTATTGTATGAGTTTGTCAGTACTATTCTATGTTATTTCTATGGTTTGAATATGAAATGTCTTCCACTGGCTTATGTGTGAAAGCTTTTGGGAGATGGTGAAAAGTAGGAGGTGATTAGATGAAGTGGTCATGGGGTTGTACCTTGGAGATATATCCCTTCCTTGTCTCTTTATAACTCCGTCTTCTGTCCTCTTTCCTCTTCCTAGCTGAGTTAACCTATTCTACTACACTTTCTGATATGATGATCTATCATATCGCATACCCAGAAACAATGGAACCAGCAGCTGTAGACTGAAACTGTTGAAAACCATGATGCAGAGTAAACCTTTCTTCTTTTAAATTGTTTCTCTCAGGCATTTGCCACAGGCATGTAAAGTTAATTAAACAGTTATTATCTTTACTATGTTGCATATTTTAGCATACTCTAATTCTCAAACCAAGTAGACTTATGATCGTATTGAGCCATTATTAAGGCTTATACTTACTAAGGATTTACAAATTATAATTTCCTCACTAAGCTTGTTGAGAGCTGGCCACAACTGTTTCTAGATGAAGTTTTAATATCTCTGGATGATGTTTTAATATCTTCCTCCAAAGGCTTGACTGGTTAAAGAAGTATTTGTAGAGATGCTTTTGAATAAAAAATTTAGCTCTTAAGATTATCCTATATATATATATATGTATATTTATTTATTATTGCATATAAGGGAAACCATGGGACCTATATTTCTTTGGGACTGACTTACTTCACTTAATATGATTTTTTTACAAGTTTTTCCCTTTCCTAACATAACAAATGGGTGATGTCATGTTTTTCTGATGGAGGCACAGAATTCCACACTTGTGTGTGTGTGTGTGTGTGTGTGTGTGTGTATGTGCATATATATGTATATATATATATATATCCACATTTTCTTGATCTACTCATCTACTGAGGAGCATCTGGGTTGGTTCTATATCTTAGCTATGGGTGAATAATGCTGTAATAAACATAATTATACTGGTAGCTTGTTTTTATTTGGGTAATTGCCCAAAAGTGGGATTGCTAGGTCATAGGGGATCTCTATGTGTATGTACATATATCCATATAAGATGATGCTAAATGAAATGAACCTCAAGATATGGACACAAGAGGTCTGTCTTTGTTGTTATTGTTTTAAATGTACTATGGGATTTTTTTTGTTTCCATTATATGTTATTTCCCCCTATGGTATATCCCCTGTTCTCACTGTATTTGATTTTGGTACCCTGCATCTTGTATATAAATTTGTCTAATCTTGGAAGGGGAATAACAAAACACTGAAACAAGGACACAGGATGACCCACTGCAACATGATACCCACAGGACAGTATACTGGAAACCAACTTTACAATTTCAGGTAGGGGGATGGTGTGGGATGAAGAGGAGTGTGGGAGGTGGTGGAGGGATGGGATAGTGGGACAACAAGGGAAGGGGTAACAATTATCGACAGATAATATACTCATTGCCTTACTCATGTCTGTGTAACTCCTCTGTACAGCATCTTTGCAATAAAATAAAATAAAAAATAACTCTTAGCAACTTATTATTATGTTGCTCTTGTGCCAGTTTTTGTTTCCTTGTATTTTATTTCATGCATTCATTACAAATATATGGGCATTGGTTAACCTAAAAATATTTATGTGTTGGTTGATGAACTGATTAGATCTAAAAAGTATAATCCATTCCCTTTCATAGAATACTCATATGTGTATGCTTCTGTGTATGTGTGTTTTGTGGGTGCATATACACATATATCTATTTATTTCAACTTATACAATTTATCTTGAGTTGTTTTTAAGTAACAGTGCAGAGTGCTGAATGAAACAAATATTAGATTGTTAGATTCCAAGAAAGAACATAATGTTTAGCAGTTGCTAGGCACAATGGGACATTCTTATTCTCTCCAAATTTATTAAATTAATGTTATTTATTGTGCCAGCTATTTTAGATGGCTTTGAATATTGACTTGATAAATGCTTTATTAAAAAATCATTAATTTTTCCCACTCCTGAGGCCACCACATTTTTAACTTTCAAGATGAAATAAAAGTAGTCTGAATGTTGTTCAAATTAGCATCTGAGAGGGAGGAGAAAGGTCACTCATGAATGGAATCAAGTTCTGATTATTTCTCAAAATAGGAAACAAGTCAAGTTTTAAGTCATACACTGCTGCTTTTACGTGTGGGAACAATAGAGTCAGGAAGATGTTTAGCATGCCGGAGAAAGCTATGTACTTGCAGTGTCATAAAATTCTCTTTGTATTCCAATGAAAAAAAATGTTTAACTTTTGGAATAAACCCAAAATTTTGTGCAACAATTTGCTATTCATGAATTCTAAATGGTTATCTTTGGCTCTTTTGATATGAATGATTTTGTAGCAATAATTTTCCTTGAGAAATCATAAATGAACTGCCCTGAACTGGGCAATTAGCTTAACTCTTTAGTTTGGGATATTAATCTCTGTGTGGAAGGTCTCTGGAGCATAAGGGTGGTCTCTGCTGGAGGGAAGAGAAGGTGGTGCCAAGGTATTGTCAAGTAAGTGGTCCTAGGAAGGTAACAATTTAGCTTGCCCATATCCCCCTTTTCCCTTGGCCACAACAGCAATGCCCAGCTAGTTCACACTGGAGACTTCCCCTGTTATCTTTCTCTTTTTCAGTCCTGTGTTGTGATCCACTGTTGAACTTCTTTTTAAACATACTTCACAAATGTATAATACTGAAGAAAGATCAAAATCCCCACATCAAGCATAAGGTTTTTAGTGTCTGAAGAAAAGGTCTAGGGTCAGACATTCATTCATATTAAGTAAGACTGAAGTGGGTAAATTCACTAAAATGGCTTTATAATTTGGGGTACTGAAGGTGAATGACTGAAAATCTGTCTAGCCATGATGCTGAGTGCTCAGTCTTAATTCTTATGCCTCGTCTTTTCTTATGTGTTTACTCTTACTAGCTCTGTGACTCAGAATAGCCCAAGACTTTAGGTCTTTGCTTGGCTCAAATTCTGCCTTCCTATGCTAGGTCTTACTCTGGTGATTATCTCTCATTGACTTCATTCTAGAGATTAGTCCATGCTCTTCCTGCATTTCTACTCCATTTGAAGTTTGCATTTCTTATTTACCTTTCAGTGCAGAAAGCTTCTACCTGGGCTTTGCTCATCACAGATATATAGCAGAGAGCACAGTTGTAAACATGTAATATTTAGAGAAAAATTCTCAACTTAAACCAGTAGGGAATAGGGAGTTGAACTCAGGGTTTCATTTTTGCTAAGAAGGCTCTCTACTACTTGAATCATACTCTCCGCTCCTTTAACTTTTATTCTCCAGATAAGATCTTGTGTTTTTTCCTGGAGGACTACAATGCAACTACCTCTGCTTCCTGCAAAACTGGGATGTATAGGGGTGTATCATCATGCTGGCTTTAAATCTTTCTGATAACATTAAAAATGATAAAAATAAAACTAGTGCCATTTTTAAAAGGAGATAATACCAAGACTGTTTTATTTCATTTTCCTCCCTGTGGCAAGAAAGTGGGAAGAAATGGGCTTTGATTATCTGTTAATTCATATGCATATATCTATCATCTATACCTATCTATCCATCTATCTCTATCTGTTCATCTATTTACTGTCTTCTATCTGCTATATTGATCATCTACTGTGTTTGTGTTATGTGGTTGTTGTTTTAATGTACTATGTGATGTCTTTTTCTCTTGTATTTTCTCCCTGTGGTTTACCTCCTGTTGTCATTGTATTTGGTTCTGGTACCCTGAGTATTGTAAAAACATTTTTCTGTATTAGGGAAAGGAAGAGGAACAACAAAATGGTGAGATAAAGGACAAAGGGGGAACTAATGCAACAGTGATACTCACAAGAAAATATATTCGAAATGATCTGTACAACTGAGGGGGGGGCAGATGGGAGGAGGAAGGAAAGTAGGAGAAAAACGAGGGAAGGAGTAACAAGTTGGACAAGAAAAGCACCCACACAGCTCCCAAGATCAATAGAAAGCCCACAGATTGGGCGAAGATCTTCACTAGCCATACAACAGACAAGGGTCTCATATCTAAAATATACCTGGAACTCAAAAAATTAAATCCCCCCAAAACAAATTTTCAAAGAAACAACTGCCCAATAAATAAGTGGGCTAAAGACTTACAGAGAAACTCCTCTGAAGAGGAAAGAAGTGTGGCCAATAGACACACGAAGAAATGCTCACCCTCTCTAGCCATAAAAGAAATGCAAATCAAAACAACATTGAGATACCACCTCACCCCAGTTAGAATGGCTATAATCAAGAAGTCTACTAACAACAGATGCTGGAGGGGATGCGGACAGAAGGGCACCTTACTGCATTGTTGGTGGGAGTGTAAACTTGTTCAACCACTTTGGAAAGTAGTATGGAGGTTCCTCAAAAGACTCCACATAGAGCTTCCCTATGACCTGTCTATCCCACTTTTGGGCATTTACCCAAATGATCACAAACAAGACTACACTAAAGCTTCCAGCACAACTATGTTTATTGCAGCATTATTTACCATAGCTAAGATATGGAACCAACCCAGATGCCTCTCAGTAGATGAATGGATCAAGAAAATATGGTATATATACACAATGGAATTCTATGCCTTCATCAGAAAGAATGACATTACCCTATTTGTTAGGAAATGGAAAGGCTTGGGAAAAATGATATTAAGTGAAGTAAGCCAGGCTTCCAAAAATTAGGTCCAATGGTTTCCCTTATTTGCAATATCTAGTATATGTCTGAGTCAAGCAGAAAAGGTCAGATAAGTTGATGTTAGTGGAATGAACCCCAAGATAAGTATTCAAATATTTTTGTCCTTTCATGTAATTGTTTCTAACATATTTATATGATGATTTATATGTTGTTTTGTTTGTCCCTCCCCCACAGTATAACCCATACTTTCACTGTATTTGATGTTGTTATAATTTTGGAGGGGAACGGAAATAAACAAATCGTTTAACTAGGGATACAGGTGGACCCATTGCAACAATGAGATGTACAATTCATTATTTCGAAAAAAGAACTTAACAACTTTGGTGGAGGGTGGGGGGAAGATAAGGTGAGGGGCGGGGAGGAGTATGGGAAGGGATGGAAGGGGAAACAAAGAGGAGGCAACAATGCTGTGTAAGAAATGTACTTGTTATCTTGCCCATGTAATTGTAACTCCTCTGTATGGTATTCTCACAATTAAAAAAAAGAAAAAGAAAAAGAAAAGCACTCACTATCTTACTTATGTAATTGTAACCCCTCTATACATCACCTTGACAATAAAATTTAAAAGTAAATTTCTTAAAAAGACTGCATCAAAAAAAGACTGCATCATTTTACAATACGAACATCACAATAAAATGTTCAATAAAAAAGGGAAGAAATAGTATCTATGCTGTATAGATTTTCAAGAGAGGACAATAAACTAGAAACTACTTAGAAGATAGGTTAATTATATTCTAGAAAAGACTTATAGTGGAATATAATGCCTTATTATATGAAAAGATCTTGATTCCATAGGCAGTTAGAAAAGGAACTTTGTCCTTTTCCCCTAGGTAAATTAATTTTCTCTTATACTGGATGATTTTTTCTGGTCACATTCTGATAATAAAAATTCCTTTAGGTACTTTTGGTTGGGATTTAATTTTAATCACTAAAACCACCATTTTCACGGTCAAAAATTGGTGCTATGTAAGAATTAAAAATTCTTCTCCATTGCACAGTTCCCAAATACTTGTAGTGGGAGAAGTGTGGTCAACTGTCTCCTTCCCAGTAGTCTACTTCTCCCAAATCCTTATTCTCAGCTCTCAAATCTTTCTCTCTCTCTCCCTCCAATCCCTATAATATTCAACTATAATAATAGGCAATGGAATGTACTTTGACATTAAATCTCTTCGTGACAGAAAGTATTTGAGCAAAAGAGTTGGTGTTCTGAGCTAATGAGGATTACAGAATGAGATGGAATCATTATATGTAAATACTAAAAGGCATCCATCTGGCCATCAACTTATTCCTAAGAAATGGAAGAAAAAAAGGAAAAAAACATCTAACAATTTCATAATCTATGAATCTTATGCTGTAATCTGTATCTCAGCATCAAGAGGGGGAAAGAAACAAATGATTTCAGATAAGAAATATGAAAAACACACAAAATGAATTGCATAATGTGTGCACAATTCTGGTTGTTCCAAGACAGTATAAAGTCACAAAATTATTCACATATGCTAGAAACAAAAAATAAATTAAGAAGGTAACTTTACGGTGAAATTTCACCAGGATAGACAAAGTTCCTTTACCATGTTTCTTTTCCACCCACTATACTCCATGTTTTCTGATGTTTAAAATTTCTAACTATGAGAAATGCAGTGAATAGAGGGAGATTAGCATGTTACCTTTGTGGAGTTATATGGCAGGGTAGAAGAGTATACATAATTAGACAATTGCAAACAGAGTGTGTTTTTTGAAATCTCTCATTCCCTAATGTTGCTTAAAACAAAGAAATAAAGCATACTATGGGCTTTGTACAATTCTCATCAACAATCTGTGTTGTAACTACAAAAATTGTAGTACTTTGTAGTTACTCTTGCTCTTTGTTCTGTGTATGTATTTTATAATGCTGAAGGTTTTAACCCAGGGCCTCACAAATGCTAATCAAGTACTCTACCACCAAACTATATCCCAGCCCAAAATTTCATCAGTTTAACAGGCGTGTTTCACCATGTGTTAGAACTTTTCCAATGTACTTAACTTTGGATGCTCTCGTTGTGCAGGAAGGAAGGAGTTTGGTAACATAGAATCTGTAGATACAAGACAGATTTGAGCATGGAGGACAATGTAAAGTCTGATAGCAAGTTCAAAGTGCATATTATAAAAAGCCCTGGAAGCTTTAATGATACTGATATAGAACAGCTCAAAAAATGTCAAGCACTGGATAAGAAAAATATTTTTAATCTGGAATGAGCTAGTTTCAGGAATTTGACCTGGAGCAAGTGGAATATGTATTCAGTCCCCAGAAATCATGCTAAATTTTGTCACCTGTACAAGTGATGGCTTTTCTTCAATGTCTCCTGAGATTACTATTTGGCACAGTTATTCTGTGAAATGAAGAGGGAAAAAAAAAGTAGAAAACAAAAACCAAAACTCCTTTCTTATATATTATATTTTACTTCTCTACATTGACTTAATTAGAGAATTGCAATAACTGCTGAATATAATCCCACTATTTCAGTCAGAAACTTCCCCATCTGACCAAAAACAATCACAAATATGTTAAGCTCACTTTAATGAAAAGTCATTCTTTACATAGCTTACATCTACATAAGATGACAAGTCACTTACCAGATAAAAGTTTCTTTGTCTGTTCCAAACAATACACCAGCTCTTCCACACCAAGAAAATGCCATTCTTATCCGAACTGAATACATTTTCAACTAATGCTGTATTCAGAACCAAAACCAAAGGAGGACATCTGTTAGGAAGGCCAAAAGCCCATTGTGTGGCTTGTCAGTCCAGTCTGTTATGGAAATGGTCACTCTCAATCTGTTTACAATTTAAAAGTGCCTACTGAGAATTAATCTAACCTCTACTGACTAAATTCTGTTAAATATGCTATTAAGAATCCAATTTACCCTGGCATCCTCTAAAATGTGCTCCACGCACTGAGGTACAGAAATCTGGTGATAAACTAAAAGTTCAAAATTAACAGTTCAAGCACAGTGAGCATTTGGTCTCAACTTTAAACAGGGTTGTCATGGCTGTGATTAGAAGAGCACTTGTGACTGACCCCTTACATGAGCAAGGCTATAAGGCCAAGATAGTAACTATGACATCACTGTGCATATCTGGTTGTACATCTTGTGATTACAGTGAAATTTATAGAGGTTAGACCTGAGAGTGAAATCAAAGTGAGATGAGGAATTAGCTCAATTACTACATGTAGACATAAAGTCACTTTAAAGCTTAGTAAATACACTACAATTTTCATTGGGATTACTGACATGTTTATTTTTTTGCCATTTAACACAGGATTGTTAGCAAAGTTTCTTACTCACTATTTAACTCCAGTTTTCCTTCTTGAAATATTGTGAAATAACCTAAACCACTTTTATATTATATTTCCCTGTCTGTTTCTTAACTTTGTCATTTTCAATGACAATGAGATGAAACTATACTTGTTCATGCTGTTCATTAGGCTAACTGCAGTTAGCTGTTTGAAAAATGGGACATTTCAAGAAAATTATTTTACTATTAAGTCTACCAGGAGCAAAGTAGATTGTAGTAATATAGCAATTAGATGAGTACAAGTCAGAAAAATACATATTTGATCCCTAAATTAATTTTGTGGTAGTATACTGATATATAGTATTTTCTGGTGTTACCAGAAAGTTTGGGGCAGAGAAACTAAATAACCTCAGTTCTTGCATCTAGGGCAAGAAATACCCAGGAAAAATGTGAACATAAGTAAAGGAATGTTTATTAAAAAAAAATACTCAGGAGGCTGATATCTGAGGACTGCAGTTCAAAGCCAGCCCAGGCAAGAAAGTCATGAGATTCTTTTCTCCAATAAACCACTCAGAAAACCGGAAGTGGTGCAGTGGCTCAAGTGGTAGAGCAATAGTCTTGAGCTGACATTCAGGCCCAGGGTTCATGCCCGTGACCACCACCACCAACTGTATATATATATATATATATATATATATATATACACACACACACACACACACACACACAAATTAGGTGCTGGTGGCTCATGCCTGTAATCCTAGCTATTCAGGAGGCTGAGATCTGAGGATTACAGTTCAAAGGCAAGAAAGCATGTGAGACTCTAATTTTTAACTAACCATAAAATGTCAGAAGTAGAGCTATGAGCCAAGTGCTACCCTTGAACAATAATGCTCAGGGACATGGAACAGGCCCTGAGTTCAAGTCGTAGGCCTAAAGAGAGAGAGAGCGACCGACCGACAGACAGACAGACAGACAGACAGACAGATACATGCATACATTCATACATACAGGCAGAAGGACACAGAGACAGACAGAGACAGACAGAGACAGAGAAAGACAGAGACAGAGGCAGAGAGAAAGCACATGACATAAGTATGCCATAAGGAAGATAGTACATCTGCCCACATTGGCTATCTTGTTCCATCTTCCTCCGTACAGAAGTTAGCCTTGAGTTAAATCCTGTGAATTAAAGTTTTTTGAAGATAGCTTTCTGTTTGCTAGGTCTTCTTTTGTTTCCTGTAAGGTTGTGATGCCAGAGATTTATGGTCACATCCTTATTTCCTCATTCATTTGTATTTTTACTTTCTTATGCTTGTGTAGTCCCCTGCTCCCATTTTTGTCAAGCAGTGATTTATCAGCTTATCTTGCCATCATCCAGCCGATTACTCCTAAGTTTTTACTAACTTGTTATCAGTACTATTAGTTTGTGTGAACTGAAATTTGAATTGAGCTGCTAACCTGAAGTAAAACATAAAATATATTAATGAGATCCATCTTTCACCAATATCTAGAGCTACTGTTCAAACTTCAGTTTTGATGTTCATGCTTTTTATTCTAAACAAAACTGTAAATGTTTTTTGATTAGAGCCTTGGACTAACACTCCAATTATACAATTGTTTCTCCTCCTTAAGCAATTTAAATCTCTTTCACAAAACTTGATAAACTTTATTTTACAGTTTTTTGGTCATTTTAATTCTTTGCTAGGTCATAGCACTGACTTGAGACCAAACACAGATCTTAATAAAAATATTATTTTTTTAAATTTGCAGCTTTGGTTTAAATTCTAATTCTGATCCTTTGAAAAGCTTTATTACTTCCACAAAGGCATAAACTCATGGTGTCACCAACTGATATTTTGAGTACCAGAAGTACTACTATTACTACTACTACTACTAATCCAATCTGAAATTATCTCACAACCAGCAAAGAAAATTCCTACTAATGCCTCTTTGTCTCCTTAATATTTAGCAAAGTAGGAGCAGAATGGGCAGATAGACCTAATGGGAATGCTTCTGGCAATAAAAATGTAGGGGTTATCAGGGGGAAACCTGTTCTTTAGAAGATGGTGGCATTGAGTGTCACACCATAATGGTTTCTGCAAGAATACCTATTAATCAAGTATTAATTAGCTTAGAAAGAGAAGGAAATATTGGTCAACTTCCATCAAGGTGTGCCTTTATGAGCGCTAAACCAAGGTGACTGTAAGATGTGACTTTTTAACACCAGCGCCTTCCCTCAGCAATGCTTCTCTAGTACTTTCTTTCTATGACATGAGGTAACAGTAGGACCCGGTAGCCAGTGGCTCCCTCTAGCACCTCTTCCAGTGCTGCTGGTGAAGTACCTCTTCATGAATGATCTTTCCTAGCTTTTCTTATGTAGCTTAACACCAAAGTCTGGTTTTCTCTGAAGATGGTTTCCACAACTACTCAGAGGGTAGATTTAGAATAAGTCCTAGGGCAGAGCTCTACTAACTTTCCTAATACCAGAGTCATGGTTATGCTTATTCCAATGAGTTTTCCATCAGTCTGATTGGGCAGTTGTGGTATTTTTTATTCCTGAGGCATTTTAAATCTTAGCTTTAAGTCTTAGGCCACATGGACATTCCTTATATATGCAAGAGATTATCTCTTAAATTCTCCCTAGCTAATTCTTTATACTCATTTTTAATAATACTTTATGCTAGACTTTCCCTGTTCAAATTGTGTGTGTTTTCTATTTTCTTATTGGATACAGATTAATATAATGGAATCTTTAGTTTTTCCGTATCTTAAAAAAAATCGTTATGAGCATCAGTTGGTCTGGAATCTTAGGAGGACAGTGAAAGATGAATAAGAATCCCATCAAATTTCAAGTATTTGTTTATTGACTAATGAATTACAATAATAGAGAACAAATTTAGGTACTCATTCAGAAAAGATACTCAAATCTTAAAAGTGATATAAATGTTAACATTACCATTTTCTAGAGCTTTTATGTTACTATAAAGAACCTTTGTGAATATGGTAAGGCTATTAAAAATGAATCTATTGGTATTTTATGAATTGAAGTTTACCTATACCCATAAATCACAATTAAAACTTAGAGAGCAGTTACAAGGTTTTTAAATTTATAAAATGCTGTTTGTAAGTCCCTGGATATGATTTTTTTAGTAAATAAAATTAGTCATAAAATACCTCTGATTAAAAATGTATTTCAATAATTTTTTAAAGAAATTATGGTGTGGGGGATTATTTCACAACTTTATACATACTACTCAAATGGTCTAGAACTGAGTATCATTCCTGACTCTTTCCTTTTCTGAACAAAGCAAATCACTTCTTGCTGGTTCACTCCTGTGTGTGTGTGTGTGTGTGTGTGTGTGTGTGCGCCCATCAGTCCTGGAGCTTGAACTCAGAGCCTGGGTATTGTACCTAAGCCTTTTGTTCAAGGCTAGCACTTTACCACTTGAGCCACACTCCACTTCAGCTTTTTGGTGATTAAATTGAGGTAAGAGTCCCATGGACTAGCTTTGAACTGCAATCCTCAGATCTCAGCCTCGTGAGTAGGTAGGATTACAGGTATGAGGTGTTGGCATCCAGCCCTGATTCATACTTTTCACCAAAAAAAATATTGTCCAGTGTGAACAGTATAACATCATCATCACTAGGTTTAATTACTTCTAGAGTTGTTGCTTCAAACTCATGTTCTTTATTCCGGTATTTAATTGTTGACTTAGAGTACTCTGTTAGTCTCTCAGTTTACCTTCAAATGTGAATATATTTTTCATTAACCAAAAGAAATACCCATACCATATGTGTATGGGTATGTATAGAAACCCCCTAAAATCAGAGCCAGCTTACTATGGAGATACCTGTATATACAGGTTTTATCATAAAACTATTCACAATAGCTTATAAGAGTTTATAATTATGGAATTAGCACAGATGACTATCGTTCATGGATGGATATAGAAAATGTGTTGTATTCACAAAATCAAGTTGTACTCAAGATATTGTGTGTATGTGTGTATGTGTGTGTGTAACGGTACTAGGCTTGAACTCAGGGACTGGGTGCTGTCTCTTTGCTTTTTCATTCAAGACTAGTACTCTACTCCTTGATCCACTGCTCCCCTTCTGACTTTCTGCTGGCTCATTGGAGATAAGGGTCTCATGGACTTCCCTCTTCAGCTTGGCTTCAAGCCTTAATCCACAGATCTCAGCCTCCTGAGCAGCTAGAATGGCAGTCATGAACAACTGATGCCTGGCTTGAGCTCAGTTATTAAGATTAAAAAAACAAACTATGTTTGGGGATAACAGACAGAAGTGGATATCTTGAGGCTATGTGAACTAAACCTGTCTCTTCAAAACAAGCTTCATGTATTTTTAAAGCCATTAAAAGAGAGAGTATTGGACTACTATGGGATATGAGAGAGTAATGGTGGAGTAAATGTGATCAAAGTATATAGGATACACATATGACACCCTTATGTATAATTAATATACACCAATAAAAGGTGGGATAGATGAATGTGAATTGCTTTACCGTTGTTGGATAGGAACATCCTGGAGGCATTAACACAATAATAAGGGATAACGCAAATTTCCTTGTCATTCATTGTATTATAAGAATTGTATCCCCTTTTTCTAATAAAGATTTTAAGTAACATACCATATTGAAAGATACGTTCACAGTCCAAACTGGTGCTTTACAGCATCAGACAGGTAAGGTTAGCATTTGTTTCTTTGTTAGAACCTTTAGATGATGTGGCATTTCTAGCTGCTGCATTAAAGCAATATTATTTTTACTTGAGAGGTATACAGAATAGTGGTATAAGTCAGTGCTTCTCACTTATAGGACCCCTTCTGCAGTTTCTTTTCTAAATTTTCATTTTTTACTCTTTATTATAATTATAATTTTTCTTTTAACTACTCTTATTAACATTATTTAAAAAAACAAGAAATGCTTAATTTACTATAATACAGATTCTTACACCTAACGTGCCATGAACATATCTCTCAGGAAGGGTCTTTTGAATTTCATGTTGCCAGTTACAAAATAAACTTTTTAGCCTTAACTTCAATTACATCTTACTTCTTTTGAAGAGTTTCAATTCAATTTCATCATTATTCCTCTGTGGGAAATGGGTCATTTTTATTTGGCTATATGTATACATGTGTTATCTTTGGATCTCAGAAATTGAACAATTATATGCCTAGGGAGAGGGTTATTTAAATTTAACATTTTTGGCTTTCAAATTTGTATGCTTTATAAAAAGCATAAATCTAGAATGATTTTGGTCTTTATTTCTTCATATTATTCTTCTTCATTTTTCTTTTTTTTCAAATTATCCTTAAGAAGGTGTACAGAGGAGATGCAATTCACCATGTAAGTTCATGAGTATAACACATCTTGATCACTGTCACCCCTTCCATAATGCTCTCCCATCTTTCCCAACCCCATGCACCCTCCCAACATTCCTAGTTTCATATGTACCTTGACAATTATAAGTGCTCCTGCACATCTTTCCTCACTTTCCTCATTTAACCCTTCTCTTGATCTTATCATCCTAATGACTTCACAAGCTTAAGCTTTTTGGCATTAGTCTTGTTAAACTGTAAGTAGTGAAGGGAATTGCACCATTAGAATCCTCCCTTTAAATAGTTTACTTTAGTTAATATGTTTGTGTATATATGCATATGACCCTGCATATGTTTACATATGTATTTACAATTTAGATGTAACCGTCACACATGAGAACCATGTATCATTTGTCTTTCTGAGCATGACTTACCTCACTTAACATAGTTCTCCCCACCCCTCAGGTACATCAATTTCTCTGAAAAATGACAAAGCAACATTTTTCCTCATGGCTGAGTAAAATTCCATTATATATGCACAGCTCACCTTTTCTTGATCCATTTGTCCATTGAATGGCTTCTAGGCTATCCCATAATTTGACTAAGGTCAATTGTGCAGGTACAAGTGGCATTCCTCTGTCCTGACTTGACATCTTCTGGATAAATGACCAGGAGTGGTATTGCTGCATCATAGTATTATTCTATTATGCTTAGTTTTTTGAAGCATACCCAAACTGCATTCCACAGTGGTTGTACCAGTTTACATACCCACCCAACATGTATTATGGCTCCTTTATTCCAATATCCATTGTTGTTTGTGTTCTTACTAGGGTGAGCTTTTCTTTCTGTTTTCTAAAGACTTAAGTTATCTAGAGGTCATGGATTAGATTCATCTCTAAAAAATCACTTGTTCATTTCTGAGAAATCCTTTACGTCCTTTGGGACATGTGTTTTTAGATTCTCTTCTCTATTAATTACATTCTTTTATTATCTAGTTTGTTTTGTGGTTCTAAAACAGAATACATAACATAGAGTAACTTCAAGAAAGAGATATTTCTTTTTTATAATTCTTTAGGCAGGAAGTTCAAAGCCTCACCTGTAGAGGGCCTCTACATTTCCTCATCTCATGAGGACAGATACAAAACAAGAAAGCACACATGCCTGACAGAAAAAGATGTAAATTATAGTTAAGTCCCGGTGTAATTAATATTAATCCATCCATGCTGGCTGAGCCTTCAATCTAGCACATCTCAAATATTCCACTTTTTTTTAATTGTGAAAATACTGTACAGAGGGGTTATAATTACATGGGCAAGATAATGAGTACATTTCTTATCAAACATTGTAGCCTCCTCCTTTGTTTCCCCTTCCCATCCCTTCCCATCTTCTCCCTCCTCCCTACCCAATCCTCCCCGCTCACCCCCCAACAAAAGTTGTAAAGTTCCTTTTCGACATAACGACTTGTACATCTCATTGTTGCAATGGGTCCACCTGTATCCCTAGTTAAACGATTTGTTTTTCCCCTTCCACTCCACAAATTATACCGACATGAAATACAGTGAAAGCAGGGGTTATACTGTGGGGGAGAGACATACAAAGCAACAAAGAAATAATCTTATAAATGTGTTAGAAACATCACATGAAAGAAAAAACATATGAATACATATCTTAGGGTTCATTTCCCTAACATCACCTTATCTTACCTTTTCTGCTTGACTCAGACATATACTAGATATTGCAAATAAGGGAAACCATGGGCCTATGTTTCTTTGGGCCTGGCTTACTTCACTTAATAT
>NW_012267221.1:440995-554839 GCF_000151885.1 Dipodomys ordii | reverse complement strand
TAGGGAGGTTGAGCATTTCTTCATGTGTCTATTTGCCATCCTTCTTTCCTCTTCAGAGAAGTTTCTCTTTAAGTCTTTAGCCCACTTATTTATCAAATATTCCACTTTTTAACATTGCTACGTTTAGAGAAATGAAAGATTTGGGAAGCCTTCTGTATGGATATGTTTACATTCCAATTTCCTCTCTAAGAACTCTTTCTTCTTACTTTCTATTTGCTATTTTAAATTAAAATAATATGTTAATGTGTTTGTAATTGTAATCGAATTGCAATAATTTTAAAGGGCTAGAACTATGTCTTTTAAGCTATATTTGTTGGAAAACAGTATGTATTCAACAGACACATGCTTAATTTCCATGAATTCAGAGTGACAGGCTGATTCCTTTTTTCAGGTTAATATTTTACTAGAATTACTGGAATTTAGAACTCAGTTTTGTAGGCTAGAAGCAAAATTTGATTAATGTAATTTAAGTGGCCAAGTTTTAGGATTTGATTCATGTTATCAGTATAATAAAAAAGAAATGGATGAGAAATTTACAGTTATTACTGAATAAAATATAATGACAAGTAACAATTTTTAAATAACTGATCCTACTCTTTTCAGGACACAGTATTTCAGGTAGAATATTCTTTCTTTCTTTCCTTCTTCCCTCCCTCCCTCCCTCCCTCCCTCCCTCCCTTCTTCCCTTCTACTCTCCAACTTTTTTCTCTATCTTCCTTTCTGTCTGTCTGTTTTTTTTAATTTTGTTTTTGGGTCAGTCTTGGGGTTGAATGTAGAGTCTAGGCACTGTCCCTGAGTTTATTCTTTTTGCTCAGGGCTAGCACTTTACCACATGGGCCACAGATCCATTTCCAGCTTTTTGGTAGTTAACGGTTAATAGGCTTCATTAACTTTAGTGCCAGGGCTCATTTTGAACCTAGATCTTCAGATCTGAGCCTTGTGAGTAGCCAGGATTACAGATATGAGTCACAGATGCCTGGCTGTATTTGCTTTGCTTTTTGTTGTGTTGTGTTTTGTTTTGTTAAGTACAATTTCTTTCTTAGGTGGTTGCAACATGTTTAGAATGTGGGAAGTTTTGAGTTGAGGTTGTACCTCAGTGATAAAACATTTGCCTAGCATGTGTGAGGCCCTCCTGGGATTAATCCCTAGCACTGGAAAAAATAAAAAGTAAACAAAAGAATGTGGTGAGTTGGGGATACTTTTTTGACCTCTCACTATTTAAAAATAAAGAGGTGATACAAATATATTTGATTGCCATGGGAATTATGCTACTATTAGCTCTAATTTGCAGTAATAGTATGGAAGAGACAATTTTGTAAGTTTGTTCATGCTGTGTATATGTGTATGCATATGGCCCCATGAGTTTCTTTCCTCTGGTGAAAAATTTAATACTATTTAATCGATGTTAAAATATTTTTGAAATGAGTCATAAATGAAATTGTGTCTTGGGACACTGAAAGTTTGATTCTGGCCATGGATAAAAATGAAACCTAGATTTTTCATTGGTTCTTGTAATACCAGATTGTTGTGGAGCCCATTTGCAATGAAATGAGTTGTTTTGTTGTTTTAGATTAGCTTTACAGTTGAAAAAAGCTGCAAACAAATGATTGAAAGAATTTCAGAGGGGCTGGGAAGGTGGCTCAGTGGTTAAGGTGCTTGCCTTGCATGCCTGAGGCCCTGAGTTCGATTCCTCAGCACCACATAAGCAAAAACAAAAAAGCCGGAAGTGGCACTGTGGCTCAAGTGGTAGAGCGCTAGCTTTCAGCTGAAGAGCTGAGGGACAGTGCCCAGGCTCAGAGTTCAGGCCCCACGACCGGACCCAAAAAAAACAAAACAAAAAAAAAAAGAATTTCAGAGGGTCCCAGAAACAATTTGTTTCTTTCATATTTTTTTTTTGTCAGTCATAGGTCTTGAACTCAGGACCTGGACACGGTCCTTGAGATTTTTGATCAAGGCCAGCATTCTATCACTTTCTGCTACAGCTCTACTTCTGGCTTTCAGGTAGTGAGTTGGAGATAAGAGGAGTTGCATGGGCTTTCCAACCTTGGCTGTCATTGAACCAAGATTCTCAGATCCCAGCCTCTTAAGTAGCTAGGATTACAGGTGTGAGCCACTAGTGCTCAAGCCAACTTGTTTTAATATGTCGTCATTCTACTTGAACGTAGAGGACAATTGTAGAGGGTAATCTTTGCATTTTTCACAAATGACTTTAATTAATTCAGATATTGTGAGAAGAATAAACTATATTTCCTTTATGAGGAAGTTGATTTCATTTGATCTGATACATTTCAACCTATATACATCTGTAGTTTAAGAAGTCTGTATTAGGTACTATTGTAGAAAAATGAAAGAAGATGAAACTCTGTGTATATGTGTGTGTGTATGTGTGTGTGTGTGTGTGCCTGTGCGTATGCACACAAATATATGTGTCTGTGCATGTACATGTATATATACACTATACATCTTTGAATCTATATTAGTTGAGAATACAAATTCTGTGGTTATATATAATTATATATTTCTAATATATAATATATTACATTATATATCTTCATATTTAACATTGTATATATTGTATTTATACACACATATATAATGAAATATAAGAATAATTTAATTCAACTTGTAGCACTTTAAATTTAAACCCCTTAATCATACTGCTATTGTACTTATGGAGAGGAAAGCATCTCTCAAAGTACATATCAATTTATACCATTAAAGTCTAAAATGTACTTTATTCCATTTATATGTGTTAACATGTTATTTCTGAATTAGATAATTATAAATTATTGTAACTTTATTATTATACTTAATAAAGTTTTGAAAAATATTAATATATGTTTGGAAGCCATAAAAATAAGATGCCTATTATCTTTCTATCACATGAGGAAGTGACTTTCAGTTTAATTGATCAATTACAAAACATTCTATGCTTTAGAAATATTGGAATAAAACAACATATATAACTTCATAATCAATACAACTGGCTGGATTTCAAATGCAGCATCACTAAAATCAGGAAGAGAATTGATATAATACAAAGTTGATATTACTTCTGATGATTTTATCTTGGAAAAATAAATATCACGGGCAATACACAACCCTAATTTAATTTTAAGGAGTGAAAAGTTCAAACCTTTTGCGAAATTTTATGTCAAAGCAAATCAGAAATTTTAGTTCAGTAAGACTTAGGTACTTTGTACCTATAAGGTAGAACAACATGCTCAGGATTTGTAGAAGAAATAAGAGTGTAGTGAATGTATTTTAATCAAACAAGGAAATGTCTGATATCTAAGAAAAAAAATACCAGCACATTCTTCCATTTTGCTCCTTGGCCTATTTCTAATAGATTTGGACTGTGTTCCATAGGTATTATTATCCTTTATCTCTGTCTCATGACTTTACATAGTTGATTCTGAAATTTATTTGTTACTCTTAAATCTTCTTTTCTCTAAAGAGCATGTATTCTATTAGATAAGAGCATATTATCGGGATATTTTATATTTCAAGTTTTTGTGTCTCTTTCTCTCCTTACTTGGATTCCATTGCAAATCTTGATACCATCTACTTCAGAAAGCTTCACTTCTGCTAGGCCAAAAGAAAAATAAGTTTCATGGTTTCCCTCATTTGTAATAACTAGACTATATCTAGGATGTTTATATCAGGGGATCACAATAGCCCATTGCTAAGTGCATGGGGCCATATATAATGAAGCTCATCAAAATGAACTTCAAGAATTGGAAACAAGAGTTTCTGATTATGTCCTGTATGTAGTTATTTCTATTTTTCTTTCTGTTTTAGCTTTCTTTTTCTTTTTTTAATTTTACAGAGGGGTTACAGTTACATACATTACTACATAGTATTTACCTAGTGAGTGCAATTTGTTGTCGAACATTGTTACTACCTCCCTCATTATTTCCTACTATGTTTTAGGTTTCTGTGTCCTTTGTCTTACATATAAGCTTATCTAATCCATGGAAAATAAAGGGAATCACATAAACAGCAGGATAAGGGATGAACTAATGCAACAATGATACTCACCAGACACTAACTTAGAAATGAACTTTACAACTTGGAAGGGAGGGGAATGGGGAGTGGTAAGTGAGAGAAAATGAGGGACGGGTAATAGTGTTTAAGAAGAAATGTACTTATTACCTTACATATGTAACAGTAACATCCCTGCTCATCACCCCTTTACAATAAATTAAAAAAAGAAAGCTTCACTTCTGTGAAGTCTTCTTTGTCTCTGTGTGCTTGTGTGTACATGTGTGTACTATGGTTTCAACTCAGGATTTCAACTCAGGGGGGCAGTCGTGGATCTTGAACTCTGGGCCTAGGTGCTGTCCCTCAGCTCTTAGGCTCAAAGCGAACACTCTACCACTTGAGCCACAGGGCATCTTCTGGTTTTCTGGCAGTTCATTGCAGATAAGAGTCTCATGGATGTTCCTTACCCGGGCTGGCTTTGAACCGAGATCCTCAGATCGCAGCCTCCTGAGTAGCTAGGATGACAGGTGTGAGCCACCGGCGCCAGCAGGATCTCATCTCTTGTCTAGCGTTTTAAATCATGGCTGGCACTCTTCTCCTTGAGCCAAATCTCCAGTTCCAGTGCTTTTGCTGATTAATTGGAAATAAGAGTCTGAAGGATTTGTCTACCTGGGCTGACATAGAATCTTAATTCTCTGACTCCTAAGTGGCTATAAGTAGAATTCAGGTAAACCTAAATTCTTTTACCTTGTCTCTTTCATAGATGGGCATTTTGTGGTGAGTTTCCTGAACCACTATGTCCATTCAGACTCTAAGTCATAGAGCACTTTTTTATCTCCAAGTTTTGCAAAGATTTCCTTCCATATGATAAGATAGATATATTCTCTACTTTTATAATGTGAGAAAATGTGAAATTAAGTGACTTGATTAAAATTTTAAGGATCAAAGATCCAGAGCATGGTGTGTCTGATTTCTGAGTTCATTTTAATTTCTGAATATGGATCTATACTTAACCTATTTTTGCTTACAAATTTTTCCCTATGTATACACTGTAAGCTCAGAGACCCTGTAGTGTTCAGGAATATGGTATACATAATATGTTTTGTAAAATTGATTGTTTAGCATCTTTGAGGAAAAGAAGCTTTAAATCAAAGCAAATTTTCCTAGCCCAGCTTTAGCAGATAAATGTCTTATTAATTAATCTTTAGATCTGTTCTTTAAGATTTCATTTCAATATTCCATATATATATATATATATATATTGGTTTTAAGATGAAAGCAGGGCATTAAGAATGGAAAAATATGCAGCATTTTTAAAGAGAAGACATAAACATGCTACCTAGAAGAGAAAGTTACAGAATAGGAGCTTATTGAGAGGCAAGGGGCATGACTTATAAACTCTTACTTGAGGAAAAGAGGAAATCATAGCAAAAGAGAGAAGCAGAAAGTTATGATTTGGAATTCCTTTCTGCATTTGTATATTTGTAACAAGAGTGGATAGAGTAGAATCTCAGCAACCAAGTGTTTTCAGAAGTGTTTTCAATACACACATGTATGGTGATCTCTGACCATTGGTTTCCCCAATCTAAATAATATCTTGGAGGATCAGTATAGGGTAACAACATTTTCATAGGAAGCTTTGATGTTAACTGAGTTGATTGGATTAAGGATCTTGCTGAACCACTCAAAAGTTAATAATAGGATAGATATCTACTCAGGTAAAAGCAGAGTTTTCTTATTATAACCAAAGCCACAGTCTAGTTAGGCAGCTAATAGTTGTAAGCCAGAGTACTGAAGGATAACAAAGAACATGGAATAGTTCTCTCAACCTTTATATAAGAAATGTTAGTGTTAAAATAAGTTTGTATCAGATGGAGTAACTAAAGTAAACACGTTATTTATATTTTGTATAAATATAAGAGTGGCTAGAAGTACAACTTCAATGGAAGATATGTTCATCCATTAAGCACTTATTCAAGCATCATGTGTGAGTCCTATACCTAGCACTGGGGTTGTGCTGATGAAGTAAACATACATTAGCTCTCCTTCATGGAGTTTTATGCCATATACAGGCTTTTTTTACATGAACATATGTGTACTTTGTAGATCATATGGAAATTCCATCCTGAAGCTGTTGATGAAGTGCCATTATGAAGGCCTTCAAACTTGTTATTTTTTTATTGTGAAAATACTGTACAGAGGGGTTACAATTACATGGGCAAGATAATGAGTACATTTCTTATCAAGCATTGTAGCCTCCTCCTTTGTTTCCCCTTCCCATCCTTTCCCATCCTCCCCCAGGTCCCCATACCCAATCCTCCCCACTTCCCCCCCACCAAAGTTGTAAAGTTCGTTCAAACTTGTTATTATTGCCATTATTTGATTATAGCTATCTTCCAGTGTACATAGTGGTTTTGATGGATGAATATCTACTCATTTTTAAGTTCAAATTAGATTATTTTTATTGTTGAATTTTAAGGGTTGATTTTATATCCTTATGCAATTACTTAGATAAATTTTCAGATATTCTAATGTTATCTTTTCAATTTCTGGATAGTTATTGTGGAGGTATAAAAGTTATTAACTTTAGTGAAGTAAAATTTACATAGATGGATTTCTTTTGTTTTTAGTATTTTAGTGTTGTACCAAGAAGACATGGGTCATACAGTTATTTGACTTGTGAACCTGGTTATGCTACAGTTAATATATATTTTCAGAATATATTAACCTGTCACTGTAACAGAAGATACTGATGCAATTAACATTTCTAATCATTTGACTTAAAATAAAAACTATTTACTTGGAAAGCTTTAAATGCAGTATTGAAGCTTTAAATGCAGTATTGAGGCTTCTTTGCAAGAAAGAAATAGCTAAAAATGACAAATTTGATCTGTGCTGTGGACTTCCATTTTTGCTCTTGATTGTTCCTTCTTCATTGCTTTCCATGTGAATTTGGACTTTCTTAGTTGGCTCTTATGCATGTGTAAGAAATATAAATGGATACTCATATAGATAGATAGACAGGTAGGTATATAGACACATACAGGTGTATGTATGAATATATATACACATATGCACATATATATGTGTATATACACATAAGCACAAATATATAATTTACTGATTGCTCAGGTTCCTTAGCTGAACTATAACTGGTGCAGTATCAAACTGAATTGTTACCATAAGATCTTTTTTCTCTTCCTCTTTCCCCTCCTTCTTTTCTTCTTCTCCTCTTCCTTCTTTTCCTCCTCCTCCTCCTTTTTCTTTTCCTCTTCATTCTCCTCCTCCACTCTCTCCTCTTCATTCTCCTCTTTTCTCTTTTTCAGTACTGAGTGTTAAAGCCAGGACTATATGTATTCTATGTTAATTCTTTATCAATGATCTGAATCCCAAGCTTTCAATACTTTCTTATTGAATTTCTTATAATAAATTATTAAAAACAAGTGATACCTTTCTAGATTTTTATTCTTCTTCCTCTTAGTCATAACAATCCAAGGGGTTCCCTCTTACCACTCAGTCTTATTCCTCAATAATAACTTTTACTACCATTATTGGATTTAATTTGAATAAGCATTCAGTTTTCTGTGGACTGTGCTGGTGTTCATGCTTAGTCCTGGGTTTCACACACTCACCTTTTCTGTACTTCAGCTGCAGTAGAGATGAGAATCTCTTTCCATGATACCAGAAATGTTTCTTCATTTTTATGTTTTATTTTGTCATGTTGGTGACCATTCAGCCTTGGTGGCCCAAACAAGCTTCATTAGCTTACTTAGTTCATTTTATCCTTTAGGAAAAGACATGAGAGCCAATTGCTTGTGTTAATGGGCCAGTTGGTGGATTCCCTTCTACAAGCATCCCAACCCAGTTTGCAAATCTGTGGCAATTTTAGCAATGGGCCTATTAGAATTCTCATCATCAGGCTGCCAGTTAGTGACATAGGTCCAAAAATCCTTCTTAAATTCTACTTCTAAAGGGGTACAACTAACACAAATTGTTTGCTTTGGATGACCCAGGAACAGATTCTCAGGCAGGGATTTGTTAAGAGAAATGATCAGAAAACCTAAAACAACCTCAGTAGAGGAATGCGAAAGAAGATGACACAAAGAGAAGCTGAACTGTATTCCACAGCAAGTTTTCAAACGTGCTATGGGGGACTCTGTAGTTATAGGAGTCTCTTTAGCTAGGGAGTCACTGTAAAGTTGTTGAGAACTCTGCCCCACACTTTAGTATGTTAATATTTTAGTCTATTTTGAACAATCTTCTGTAGAGATTGTCTTTGAAGAGGATGTTAAGCATTGAGCAAGACGACAAATGCTTGTCTTGAAGGTTGGAAGGAAGGCTTGAAGAGCACCACAGCATCTGCTATGCCACATCAATATCCCCACCACTACTCCAGCTCATAACCTGATTCTTCTTTTTCTCACATCTCCTATCAAATCCATCAGCCTACTTGATGACACATCCAAAATACAGCCAGAAACTGTTCATCTGTCACCAGTTCCATTGTAAATCATCCATATTGTAATCCATGTTCCTTCACTGGGATGAATAACAGTCCCCAATATTTCTCTGTACATTAGCCTTTTATGTTCTATATTTTTTTCACAACAGAATGCTTTACTGAAAAATAAAGCATGTATTCTATTTTAGAACCTTCCAGTTATGTCCCGATGCAAATAGCATAAAATTGAGACTGTTTATCACAGCCAATTCTAATAACAGCTTCCCGTTTTGAGCCCATAGCCTGCTGAGCACATTACACCACGTGTTATCTTCGATAGTCCTCCCAAGGTGCTGCTGTAATCACTATTTTATTAATAAAGAGACAAAGTCTTAGTGAAGTGAAGCAACTAGCAGAAGATCACACAGTTGGGAAGTAAAGCCTGGGTTTGAACCCACTACTGCCAGATTCCACAGATTTAGGTAATGCTACCTCATCTTAGTATGTGTAGTCTCATAAAAACTCCAAGCTTTACACAAATATCTCATAAACTGTCACCTAAAATAGGGAAAGTAATGAGCATGATGGAGGAATGAACCTTCAAAATGAACAAATTAGCCAATTATCAGACCAGAAATGTAAGTGTGTCACCAATCTCTAACCAAGGACACTTCCCACCATGGCATCCTATCTCAGTCCCCTTGGGATTTTCTCCATGAGAATACTGCCTCCATTTCTTTTAACTGCATCCTAACAATGCTCTAGAACAGTGTTTCCAAAAGAGTGAAGAGAAGTGTACTTAAGAATAGCATTTTATTGTCATCGTTGGATACTTTGGAGCATGGACCACACAGAAGACAAGTTGAGTGACTTCTTAATCCTAGTGTACTTGGAAGGTTCTCCAGTCTTTGTGCACTTGACATTGAAACTTGATGCCTCTTTGTGGAAGCTTGGTTTGAGAATGAGAATTCCTTTGCACATCTAACTGAAGCTTCAAGTCTATAGTGGGTAACTCTAACTGCTCCATGAATTAAAAGAGAAGAATTAACTTCATTTTGTGGTTTTCATGTGCTCAGCAAAACTGACCCAAAGCTGCATGTAAATAATTTTAAATAAAACAAAAAGTCTGAAGAGTTGCTAGTTAATATTTAATAACCAGTTGCCTGGCAACACTGCCTATTCTAAAGATTTCTCAATCAGTTGTGTTAATAATGTTTTAACTACTGGCAAGCCTAGCTTTTCTGCCAGTTTAAATTTTAACACACAGCAGATATTTCTTGAACCTGTGAATTTTTTAAATAGCTGAAAAAGAACATGACTAGGAATGCACTAGCTAATTATTGTTATTATTTTTGTATTGTTAGCCTACAGAAGTTAACAACAAAAGCAATGCTCTTGTTTATTACTAACTAGATTACAGGAATATCCAGTATTTTCAGCATTATAAGAGAAGGTATCATATGTCAAAAATGCTGTGCTATTTCCAAATCTAGTATACATGCTATTTATTTCTGTAAAATTAGAAAAGAATCTGATCTTAAAGGAAATGAAGACATATGAAAGGAAAGATTGTTAAATTGAAACATTCCTACTTAATATTTCCACCGACAATGCAGATCCTGAGATCCATTAAATAAGTAACAACTAACACTTTTTGTGGGTCTAAGTGAAAAGAATATTTTGCACATGTGATTGCATTTGGGCATGTTAAGTTTTTGAGGATTTGTGAAATGCTATAGTAACAAGATGTAATGTTCTGAGTATGTCAAGAAGTGTGAAGTGTTGGTGTTAGTATCAAGCAACAAAACACTGAATCTTTTCCCAGGGAATTTCATGGTTTGCATTCTTATAACAACTGAGTTGGCTTAGTATTTTCCTTTTAGCTTTATTGGATAGTTTTTGGTCAGGGTTATCTATTTCTAAGTGAATATGCTATATGCACATAAAAATATTCAGTATAGGGAGTCAAATTTTAGTTACTAATTAGTATATAAAATGTGAAAGAGTAGCATGGTTAATGTGAAAAGCCATAGGGTCCCAAATGAAGAGATGAGAGTGCTGTTATGAATAATAGCAGTGAGTATTTTAGGGTTTTTTTGGTATTAGAGATTGAGCTCATGGTCTATCACTCATTAAACAAATAATCTACCACTTGAACCATACCTCCAGTCCCCTTTTTAAAAAATATTTTGTTGTAAAGATGTTATACAGAGGGGTTACAGTTACGTGAATAGGGTAATGAGAACATATCTTGTTGAACATTGTTACCCCTTCCTTTGTTTGTTTTCCTGCTATCCCTTCCCCCCCCCCGACTTTCCCCACTTCTTTCTCCCTCCCACCTTCCTTTTTTAAGTTCATTAGATATGTAAATACTCTCACTCTTTGTTTGAACTGGCCTGGGCTGTGATCCTCCTACTTGGTGCTTCCTTGAGTCTCTGGAAATAATAGATATGTGGGACTGCACCTAGCCATTGTGCTTTGTCTGCTCCTTGGATGACAGGTGCTTGCCACTCTATTCAGCCATTGTTGAGATATATTCTCCCCAAGTAGCTAGAACTATAGGCTTGAGCCACTGCCCCTGGCTCTATTTAGTTTTATATTTCATGGCAAGAATTGCTGCATGATTTTTCTATAGCTCTTTCTATAGAAAGAGTTACTGAATAGAGGAGTTAGACAACTCACTAAAGGGTACTGAATGTCAACATGAAATTTATCGGATCCAAACATTAGACTTGTAACTGCAGAGTTCCTATTCGTAAATGGTTCTGTTAAATTAGCTCTTGGTCAATGGCTCTCTTCTTTCTGAGTGATCATGGTCAATGTTCTTTACATTTTTCCCAGTCTAGTCCAGTGATCTGATACCTGACGTTGCTATCCCTGTGAAATTGTTTCCAGGATTAACTGAAGTAGTATATTTAAAAGCAGTTTAAAAGATAATGGACTCTTTAAAAAGAAAGTGATATTACATTGTATACAATGGTTAGTTACTCAAAGCATGGTCCATTAACTGGTCAGTGATGAGTGTACTTGGTATTCTAATAAACTGAACCACAGTAATAGGTTTCTTCTAGATGAACATGTGTTTCTTCTTCCTAGAATTCACAAGCAAGTCAAGGCTCAAACTGTATCCAAATGCAGCTATCTGGAGACACATCGGCATATTTCTGGAAGCAGGGAGGAGCTGCTATAATTGTTTGCACATGCAGGCATTGTCTCAAATATGATTTTGCTATTTCAGAGATTCTCTTATCATAACTATCAAAATGACACAAGCAGTACTTTTTCGTAATCTCCATATTTGACGCATGAAAGAAGACTTAATTCCTGTTTGAATAAACAACATAATAAGGTTATTGAGATTAGAGACCATTACTATATAAAATTATGTCTAAGTGGCAGATATAATTAACATTGGATTGTAATTACACTAATTACAAGTCACATTAAGACACTCCAGTAATGACAAAGTGAGAACCCTATAATTGAATGGAATAAGTAGAGAAACATGCTGCTCACACTAATTACCTAAATGAGCTAATATGTCTTCAGAGTGACAGTCATGTTCAATGTTATTACGCAGACAAGGCAGTTGAGTGAGGTATTCTTTAATTTTTTTGCTAAGGTTTTCTTCTTCCAAGGTTCTATTTCATGTCATCAGCAGCTTTCGAATTTCTCTCTTAAACTGAAGAAAACCAAAAAGATGGTGTTCTTGATAATTGATAAAGAAGAGCAAGTATAGCAATAGCAATATTCTACAACTCAGATAAGACTCCAGTCTGGATGTGGAAATGTACTTCATACCAACTTGTTTCTTGGACTGTCTACCACACTGACATTTCTCTTGTTTTGACGGTACCTTATGAATCAAACCAATCCAGTTCACCATGTCTCTTTCAGCATGGAGGATCATCATGTTGTGGATTCTGAAATATCCAACATGGCTTACAGCAGCCAGGCTCCAGAGAAGCCCAAGAGAGTAATAAAACCTGAATTATTCAAGACAATTAGTATGAGCATTGCGCTGGAACTCACATTTCAGCTCAAGCTGTTAAGTGAGAATATAAACTAATAGTGGAATATGAATTCATGGCCCTGTGAAAATTGTTTATTTTCTGTTGATTCTTCCTCCCCCACCCTCCCACTCTATAATCCCTCTCCTTTATATGCCTCCAACTGTCTAGGGGCACTGCTGGTAAGAAGGGAAAGAAAAGGGACAGACTGCAGCTATTTAAAACTTTTCTCACAAAAGAGGGTTTTTTTCTCCCATTACAGCATGGAAATCACAATATGTAGAAAACAGGATTGATGTCCTTAAACAATGCTAGTTATAGTTTTTTTTTCTGTGTTAGTGAAGAAATTATATCTAGCATGCCTTTGTTAGCAGCAGCTCTGGGACAGTTTCCGTGCATTTTTGTTTTTCCTTTTTTGACAATAAATAGAGTTCCTCACCTGTATCTAGAAACTATAATTCTGCTTCTAAGTAATCTGGCTTATGATAGAAAACAATTAATCAAATATGCAAGGTTCGTTAATAAGTGGATGCTTTATTAGTCTAAAAGTGGCAATTAGACCTTCCCATCCTGTTAGTTTTTAACATGTGACTCAGAAATAATGACCCTGTTTTCTTGAAGACACCAGTTCAGGGTTATGTAATTCTTGCGATTGTCTATATTTTGGCTTAACATAGCCTTGATGTTGAACTTGAAATTTAATTACATTCAATTCAAGTTTTTATAATCAAACATTAGGAGTTTACAGAAGATATTGATTGAAATAAATACTATGGGATGTCAGGCTTCTGCTAATGAGGTGCAAACTAGACACAGTTGGAGCCCGAGTTGCTTATCTCAGGTAAGGTGTAGGGTGATTTAGATTTTTGTCTTAGCACTATCCTGTTTTCATTGATGACTTCTAAAAGTTATCTGCTATCTTCATTTTGGTATGATGGCAATTTCATTGGTTACTTGCCACTTGTTTAAAGCCTTTGAAACCCAAAGCATCTCCAAAAGTTTTTTCATTTTATGTAAGTAATTCTCAGAATGTGACTTAGCCAAATTGGCAAAGCAGCAGGTACCTCAGACCAGGGCTGGCAAACCTTTTCTGGAAAGAGCCAGATAGTAAATACTAAAGTTGTTCTGAATCACATATGGTCTCTGTCACATATTTTTTTTCACAAGCCTTTAAAAAATATAAAAGCCCTTCTTAGCTTGCTGTATAGTAAATATATATACATATATACATACATACATACACATGCATATGTATCTACACACATATCTACACATAATTATATATACACAAATACACACAACTGTATGTATCAGATCATAGGGAGAATTTGGAGCACATGGAGTTGTTTTCCAGACTATAAACCAGACAAATGTAATTGAACATGTATAGGGAAGATTCTTCTCTATTAGAAACAGAATAATAACTACTTTGACTCCTTAAAATATTGAAAGACAAAATATAGCTCATAGATAAAGTTATAGACACAGTTCTATCTCTATGCAAGTAAATTGCTCTATTGTGGATATCCAAATTTGAGAAGGGAACTCCTCTATTGGAGCACTTTGACATAAGGCTGAGATTAGTGCTATGATTTGGTAAGGTAATCATGCTATTTATATAAGGCTGGTGATGGGGGCTGCCTACGTAGAGGGCACTGACCAGATAAGTAAGATGATAAGGATCCAAGCATGGGATCAAAATTACAAATACAGAAATAAATAAATCTAGAAGGATCTCTGAGGTTTTTAATACATATACATCATAAATGTAAATATATGTGTATACACACATATTTTATATATATATATATAGGTATAAATATGTCTGTGTATATTGTGTTATACCCATTAATTACTAACTTTCCAAGTTTTGTCTAGTTTGAGGGCCTGGGGAACAGCAAAACATCAACAAAGAGCTAACATAGTTGTTAGACCCTATCTTCTCAGTACCATTTTTTGCCAAAAAAAAATCTCCAAGACTTCTTGCAAAAAGTAATTGACTCTAAAACTGAGATGAGGAACATAGGATTCCTGGAGAATATTATAGTTTCAGGGAAAGAAGGATCAAAGAATGATTGTGCCATATATGTCATGTAGGAAAGATCCAGAAACTTGTTTAAAAAGTCTCCTACTGGCAATCAAAGATAATTTTAGAAGGGCTGACCTAGGAGAGTTTCTGAATCACTTGCAGACTATAATCTGTCATAGGAAAAGAAGTAGCCAGTACAATAGTGTGGGAATAATGCTATGGATGGAAAACATCTTTATTTTCAAAACTGGTTGGATTACCTGTGAAAACATCTTTGATAGTTCCATCTAGTGCTTCCCCTGTTACTAAACATTGTAGAAACAAACCTCAATTTTACTCCCACTCCCCCTAACTCAATTGTAGCATACACGGAAGTGTAATACTTGCAATTTTGATAAGCATATCTTCTTCATCATCCTGTGTAACTGGCTCTATCTCTAGAGAGACACAAATGTGATAAGATCACTTTATGCTGAAGTCAGTTGAATACCAAGGAGTCCCTGAAATGGGCCAATATATGATTTTATTTCAGCTACTAGATATTTACATATTCTAATATCCAAATTCCCCCAAATCAAGCAGAATTCTATGCTTGAAGACTCATTAGCCAGCCTAATCTAAAGTCTAATGAACTCAAGTTCAAAATATTTTTTTGCAGAGAACAGATCTTTAGCCAATGTTACTTGTATATAATATTATGCTAAAGGGAGCCCTAGCCATCATTACTTTACTGTGTACTAAATGTTTTTTCACAGTAGCATCCAGGTCCCTATTAGGCATCTTTTTTTGTAAATACATGTCTGATGAGTAAATGGAAGTTCAATTTAGACCTCATTTTCTCCACTCTTATTTTATCACAGAATTTGTGATGTGATCAGTGATGTCTTCTGATGTAAACTCAATTTCCTGTTTATTCCTGAAGCAACCTTGACTAAAACAGGAAATAAGTCAAATACCACCATCTATGTCTAACTATGGCACTTTGAATCAAGACCCTATCACCATCGCTTGGCTTTTGTGTTGGTCCTCTGGTACCTTTGCTACCCGTGACAAAGCCCAGAAGCACTCCCTTTATGTGTACATTCTCACTATTTCTTGCTTTTCTTTCTGTTTGTTTGTTGGCTTTGTCCAAAATCTTGCCTTTTTGCCATGGTTTCTGTTCTTTACTTCTTTCTAGACATCAGCCTCATGATTTGTGCAAAATAATTTTTATCTCTACTGGTCCTGAGGCTGGAACTCAGAGCCTGGGTACTGTCCCTAATCTTCTTTTGCTCAAAGCTGCTCTACCACTTGAACTTCAGTGCCACTTTTGGCTTTCTCTGAGTCATTTATTAAACATAAGAATCTCACATTTTTCAACATAGTGTCTTGTACATCTCATTGTTACAATGGGTCAACCTGTATCCCAGGGAGAGTGTAGTAGTGGAGGTGGGAGGGAAGGGATGGTAGGGGAAAAACAAAGGAAGAGGCAACAATGCTTGATAAGAAATGTATTCATTACCTTGTTCATGTAACTGTACAGTATTTCCACAATAAAAAACATATTAAAAAAATGAATCTCACAGACTTCCCCTGCCTAGGATAGCTTCTAACTGTGATCCTTAGATCTCAGACTCCTGTGTGGCTAGGATTATAGGTATGAGCCACTAGCACCCAGCACTGGCACTGTATTTTAAAACATGACTTTTTTCCTCATCATAAAAGTAAAACAATTTAGAAATACAGTCTGATAAGTCTCTTTCATTGGTGCTGGGGGCTATGTCTTTTGGGCCTCTGTATAGTACATCTATTATACTGACCCTAATCTTACCCTTCTAACTTGGCAACCAGCCCTTGAGCTCAGTCTTAGAGTTTTCACAGTTGGCAAGTCAGTTCTCATAGTCCCCCACAGTCATACTCCATTGATGTTAAGGTACTTTCACACACACACACACACACACACACACACACACACACACACACACACACACACACAATCTTCTGCCAACCAATCTTGTATTAATCAGGCACTAGTGGCTCATGTCTGAGATTATAGTTACTCAGGAGGCTAAGATATGAGAATCACAGTTCAAAGACAGTTGGGTAAGAAAGCACATGAATGTTCTAACAAGCAAAAAGCTAAAAATGGAACTTTGGGTCAAGTCGCACACTGCCAGCCTTGAGCAATAAAGCTAAATCAGATTACCCAGTACCAACAAATTCAAGCTGCAGTACCAGCACACACATACAAAAGAAATTGGTCTTCTATATGAGATGCAGATTATGGAAATTACTAAAATGCTCTTGTAGCACTCCAAAACATAACAATAGAGGAGTGAAAGACTTATATTTAATGCTGGGCAAGTTATTTAACCTCTGTAAGCGTAGTTGGCATGCTATGAAGGTAATGTACAGATAAAATAGGGATGAAAATTCATGTATCACAAGGTTAAGAATTGATGACAATAGCTATTTGTCAAATACACTGACATGAGACAGGAGCACTGTGATAAGAGTTTTGCATATATTATTTTGAATTCTTAGAACTCTATTGCAAGGTTATTATATTTTAATTCTATAGAGAAGCAAATAGAGGAAACTTATCTTAGGTCATCACAGTAAGTAGGACACAAAGCTGGAATTCAACTGCAAGGTTTGGCTGAGGCTTAAGCTGTAGCACATTTCACTGTGTTCGGCTGGGCACTTCTGATGGGAGGGTTTTTCTCCAAAGAAACAAAGAGACACATTTCTCTGTGGCATTTCCTGTTTTTCTATTTCAAACATCTTTTAAGTTGCCAAAGTTACCAGGATCAAAGACATAATTTATGTATTGAACTGCTGCAGGCTGGAAAGCAAAATGCATTTTATCATGTTCTATCTGTTAACTCATTCAGTCTGGTATTTAAGCAATTGGAATGAAGTGGCAGTAGGCATACTATAATAAGAAGAATTAAATACATTGGTGGGACAGAAGGGTGTGCAACATAGCAATGACAAAGTCTCATAGATCCTATCCTGTTATGTATTAGACAGTTAATTCTTCAATATTCTGGGGTAAGGAAGTGTCTTTACTGGCTGCTGAAGGTCTCCCTGGAGTAGTGATTTTTTATGATCACTAATGGTGGTTGGTAACCAACTTGTATCTCAACCTCTCTTTTTCTGACTCCTTGATAACATCTTATAAGCTCATTATATTTTGTCTTCATTTTTATTGGTCTTTTCACTAGAATGTAGGCCAGGTTCATGTTGTATGGCAATTGATGTATAGCGAGTTGCCCAGTAATTCTTTTTTTTTTTTTTTTGCCAGTCCTGGGACTTGAACTCAGGGCCTGGGAACCATCCCTGAGCTTCTTTTGCTCAAGGCTAGCACTCTATCATGTGAGCCACAGCACATTTCCAGCTTTTTCTGTTTGTGTGGTACTGAGGAATCAAACTCAAGGCTTCACGCATGCTAACCAAGCACTCTACCAGGGAGCCACATTCCCAGCCCCCAATAAATAAATAATTCTTGTTGAATCAATATGGCAAATCTCCAAAGATTCTCTCAATGTGTAGAGAAGGGTGTCATCGGGCAGGACAATAACATATATGGATTTGTTTTCATTGACACAGTTTCAGCATAGAAATGGGCTCAGTAATTTGATATGCTGGCACCTCATCCACAGGGACAGAGAGAGAGAGAGAGGAAAGGAGGATTAGGGGCGGTTGAGGAAACGGAGGTGGAAAGGCTGCCTCTGGCACAGGTTTGCTAGAGACTTGAAAGTACAGATCAAAGGTTAGGAACAGTGCAGGAGATGTTTCTTTGTCCAGCAAATTCACTCTACTAGGCATGAGGGTGATGCAGGCTATGTCTAATATTCAAAGTCACATGGGTGGTGGTGGATCGATGGTGGCTCAACCCAGCAAAGACTCGGAGTGTCCCAATGTTCAAAGCAGGCTGATAAGTAGATTACCTGCATTTTCTTGTGAGCTCCTCTAGTTACATAGTGCCTATCAGTAGCATATCATAGATTGTATTGGGTTCTGTGGCCTTTAAATCATAGATTGTATTGGACCCTGTGGCCTTTAAACCTTTTTATAAAATTTGGGTTACTAGGGAAATATTCACCATATTTCATTGAGGGAAAAAAGGGCGATACAACCATATGTACCATATGAGACAAAACTATTTTATATTTTTATCTACAACTATATGCTAACAGGAAGAGAACAGATTGGGTGGAAATATATGAAAATGTTATTAGTGATGATCTCCAGGTGGTAAAATCTCAGGTGATGTATAGTTTCATCTACATGTTTTCCAACTCTCTTGTTAATTTGAATTACTTACAGAAAAGCAAATATTAAAAATAAGCTGGGATAGACTTCACTTAGTAAAATAAATCAGGAAAATCAGAACTGCTTGTACACTTTCTCATATTTCTGTTTCTTGTTCACTGGAGAGTGCTTTATGAGTTTTCCTCCCTGGCTTTTGCCCCTGTTGGTATTTTAAGATCTGTCTCTGCTCAGAGGTCTCACTTTTCACAACCATTTGGTGTTGAAGATGCTGCTCTCTTGTTTTTTCTCTTTACTCAGCATTTGGTTGCAATGGATATAATCATTCTGGGCTTCAGATGATGAATTTGAGGCAGGAAATTAGGGTAGAGATTGCAGTTACAAGTTCTCCTTTTAATCTATGCTACACCATGTGTTACACACCTTAAAATGGAAATCCCAAGGCAGCTCCCCAGGTTTCTACATGTGTCGTGGGGGGATGCTGGCATTTGGAAAAATGTAAGGAACCAAATACTGAATCTGTTAGTGTATTTTAAGATTGCAATGGTTGCTTTAGAACCAAGGATGTGCCTAGACTCACTGATTTCCATGCAGCTGGGAAGGCAAAAGCAGAGCAACCCGTCCCTCAGATGCTTAGTTCTGCCTTGCTCTTCTGTCTTGGTCTCCTATCTACATCTCTTCTTCCAAGCGTCACAAGAAATCCTACTTTCCTCTCCAGTACAGTGCAACAAATGCCACATTTTATTCGCAGCCAGGTAGCTGATTAGCGTTTTCTTTTGCCTTTTTTCTTTTTGTGCCAACTCTGGTGCTTGAACTCAGGGACTTAGGTGCTATTCCTGAACTTTTTTCTCAATATTAGTTTTCTACCATTTGCACCCTAGCTCCATTTCCAGCTTTTTCATGGCTAATTGGAGATAAGAGTCTCGTGGATTTATCTCCCTGGGCTGGTTTTGAATAGTGATCCTTAGATCTCAGCCTGAGTAGCTAGGATTACAGGTTTACAGGCATAGCTCCACTCATATTAACCATTAAAAAAACATTCAGCTGTTGATAGTAATAGCTGATAATATCAGATGGGTGAGATGTGTTTATGTGTATGCCAATAACATTGACATTTTTTCAGTGACCTTCAGAGCCTTTGTTCTAGTGGAGATTTCAAACACCAAGTAATGTATGTGAGATAAAAAGAAATGTGGAAGTAAATAGGACTTTTATAACCACAGAGAATTTAAACTAGTGTTTAATTAAACTCAACATTTGACCCATTTTCTTTTGGAGCCATCATATTTTCAGAGTAGATCCTCTGGAACCACTAATGTTTGCTTCTGATTTTTGTGTAATACCCTAGTATTTAAAATTTAAATAAGAATGTCACTAGGTCTTTTAGAACAGTAGTTAATGTTGAATTTTGTGCAAATATTGTGTGACCTTTCTGATATGGTTTCATTAGGGTGAGTGTTGTATATTTTGTCCATCAAAACAGAAACATAAAAGGTAGCTAGCTGTAATATGGGGCATTTAATGATGTATCTTTTGGCAAGTTAATTAGGAAATAGATAACTTAAGTTGGGCAGAGAGAAATAACTATAAAACTCAGTGACAAAAACCATGATTATTCCTAAAATGTCAATTGAGATGGGCTGATTATAGTTTGCATTTAAGTGGTGCTTAACCTATACTGTGCTGCTCTCCACTTTCTCAGTGTGGTCTTGCTCTGCTGAAATTAACATTTAGAGTCCTGATTAGATTTGGGGGGTTGAGTGATATTAGAAAGAGGTAATAGCATCCCCTTTTAAATTCTAATCATGCATGTATATTTTTGTCTTTATTTCTTTGTTTTTTGTTCATCTGAGTGCCGGTACCATTTTATTTTAATGAGGCTATGAAATTTTTCTTTTTTTCCCTTTTTCTTATTGTCAAGGTGATGTATAGAGGGGTTACAGTTAGAAAAATAAGGTAAAAAGTACATTTCTTTTGAAATTTGTTACCCCTTTCCTCATTTTCTCCCACTTTTCCTCCTCTCTTAATTCCCCCGCCTCAAGTTGTACAAATCGTTTCCAACATATTCTCTTGTGAATATCGCTGTTGCATTGGTTCCCCTCTTGTCCTGTGTCTCACCATTATGCTGTTCCCCTTCCCTTCCCTAATTCAGATAAACATATATCTAATACCAGGGTACCAAAATCAAATATAGTAACAACAGAGGTTATACCATAGGGGGAAGACCATACAAAAGAAACAAGAAATCATATAGTACATTAAAACAACAACAACAAAATCAAATTTTTCTTTAAGGTAACCTGAATGTACATGACAGCAGAAATCTATTTTTGGCTATTTGTACATATATGTATATATGAATATGGTTTGAAGTTCTGAAAAGTTGCAAGATGATCAGTTTTAAGCTATGAAAATCATTTAATTTCTGGTTAGTCATATGAAAATTAAGAACAATGGCATATCTTTTATGCATATTAATAGTTGTATTGTTCACAATAACATGCTAAGAGAAAAAAAGTGTTTTGACAAACATAAAATTCTATTTGTTTACATATTTATTTACCTATTTAGTTATTTTCTTTTGAGACAATGTCTTGCTAGGTAGCCCAAATCGACCTGGAACTCATTACATAACCTTAGCTGGCCTTTAACTCAGGATCTTCCTGCCTTAGCTTCTTGACTGCTAGGTTTACAGGCATGTGCTACCATACTTTCCTCTAAAATACTGTTAGAATGATACAAAGGTATTTCTTATATTGTTTTAATGTTCACATTTATACTTTTAAAATTTAACATTTTAAAAAATATTTTATTGTAAAAATGCTATATAGAGGGGTTACAGTTACATGAGTAAGGTAATGAGCACATTTCTTGTCTGGTATTTTTACTCCCTCCTTGTTGTTCTCCTACTATCCCTCCCTTTCCCACCTCCCCCATTCCTTCCTTGCCTCGAAGTTGTAAAGTTCATTTACAACATACTGTCTTGTGAGGCTCATTGTTGCGATGGGTCATCCTGTGTCCTTGTTTCAGCATTCTGTTATTTCTTTCCCTCCTCAGATTAGATACATATATATACAAGGTGCAGGTTACCAAAAATCAAATACAGGGGTTACACATAGAGGGAAGAACATACAAAAGAAACAAAAAAAATCTCATAGTACATTAAAAACAACAACAACAAATAAAGACCTATTGTGTCCATATCTTAGGGTTCATTTCACCTAACATCATCTTATATGATCATATGTACATAGCTTTTGAGTTTTCTGCTCATCTGATAAAATTATCCTAGGCATATACTAATTATTGCAAATAAGGCAAACCATGGGACCTATATTTCTTTGAGTCTGGCTTATTTAATTTAATATGATTATTTCTAAGTCCTTCCATTTGCTAACAAATGGGGCAGTGTCATTCTTTCTGATGGAAGCATAAAATTCCAGAATGGGTATAATCAAGAAATCTAATAACAAAAGATGCTGGAGGGGATGTGGCCAAAAGGGAACCCTAGTGCTCTGTTGGTGGGAGTGTAAACTTGTTTAACCACTCTGGAAAGAAGTATGGAGGTTCCTCAAAAGACTATACATAGAGCTCCCCTATGAATCAGCAATCCTTCTTCTGGGGATTTACCTGAATGATCACAAACAAGACTATACTAAAGCTACCAGCACAACTATGTTTATCACAGTATTATTCACCATAGCTAAGATGGAACCAACCCAGATGCCCCTCAGTAGATGAATGGATCAAGAAAAAAAATATATATATATATATATAAAATGGAATTTTATGCTTCCATGAAAATTTAACATTTTAACCAATAGGGTTGGGAGGGAGAGGGTAAAATGATGAAAAGAGTAGTGATAAATTTGCATTGTATTTTTAAACTGACATATTGAAGGGTATCCTCTGTGTACAACTATTAGAGATAATTACATTTGCACATTTTAAAGATAAGAATGTTGCAAAAATGCATCTCTTTAAAATTTTCATTGTGACAATATCTAAATATCTATGTAACACATTATTATATATATACATATACATTATTATATATACATATATATATATACATATATACATGTATATATACATATACATATTCCAAGAAATATTTTCCTCTAAAATACTGTTAGAATGATACAAAGGTATTTCTTATATTGTTTTAATGTTCACATTTCTACTTTTAAAATTTAACATTTTAAAAAATATTTTATTGTAAAAATGCTATACAGAGGGGTTACAGTTATATGAGTAAGGTAATGAGCACATTTCTTGTCCGGTATTTTTACTCCCTCCTTGTTGTTCTCCTACTATCTCTCCCTTTCCCACCTCCCCCATTCCTTCCTTGCCTCGAAGTTGTAAAGTTCATTTACAACATATAGCACTTTTATTTATGAAATGGTGAAGAGCTTAAATTATGGCTCATTAAAACTAAATAATGATAAGATAGCAACTATCCTGTTTTGCCATATGGCTAGAAGACAACAGAACTTATACATTTGAGAGCTAAATAAGTAAAGCAAATTGTTCTGATACTTAGAAAAATGTCTATAAAAATATGACCATTCTGCTACTATGAACATCTTCAGTATTAATTTGTAGTCAACAACTTAAAGACTTTTCTTCTGATGGTATTTCAATTGATACGGATCAGATAAGGATATGGTCTTCCTAAGGCCTCAAGTGCTACATAATCCTTGTTCAGTTTGAGAGGCCATTTAAAATGAATGAATAAAGAAATTGTCATTTATAGATCAAGTTTGAGCCATTTAATGTCACTATTAGAAGAATTTATACTAGTGTATATGATACTAATATCAACAGAAATTGACATGCTTAAATTAAGGGATTTCTTTGGCTAATACTTGCCCCTGAAATAAATCTGTCATTTTCTTCTGAGACCATAGAATTACATGTAATTTCTAGGTCTCTGCAAATATGAACTTGTTTGGACAGATACACTGGACATGTTTGCTAGAAAATAAACAGTAAACAAATCTGAAAGTAATTTGCAAAGCCAAAAAGTTACTCTCCTTTCAAGAATCTTATTCAGTGATCATGATTCTTTCTGTCTAGTGAATATTGGTAACACTTTTGTTTGAAGACCAGGTTGCAACTACAAAGTGAATTTCAGCACCTTACAGACATCTCAGAATTACCCAGATTCTTTTCCTCCTGTCATCCTCTACCTCTTCTTGTTAAAGGAAGAGTTGTATATATTGCAAGAGACTACTTGATCATTGCAGAGACAAAATGTTCTGCTTTTCAGCACATTTTAATCCACAGCTGGTGCACAGATTGGCAGAGAGTATATGTTAGTTTTAGCTGTGAATTTTTTCAAGTTGAGGTTGCCTATATTTAGATCTCTGGAGTTTTAGGATTGCTGAAAGTAAATGTTTGAATGAGAAAAATATTGACTGGAGAAAAATACTGTTTAATAGAGGTGTTGATTTTGACCAGCCTAAAATATGCTTATGTTGGATGAACATTTGTAATAGGAGAGATAAAATTATGAGTATTATTGGGAATGCACATTTATTCAATCACCATGCATTTAAAATGAACTATGGTATTTCATTTCAAGTCTGAAGAATACTTAATTTCTTTGGAGAAAAAAGTGCTTATGCGGGTTCATTTTGGAAAATGAAATATTACCTTGTAGAGTTAGAGAAATCAACATATACCCTAATTCAGATTAGAGTGTTTATTTTCAAATTCATTAAAATTCTGAAGAAAAATTTGCTATTGCCTATTAGTCTACTTTGCAAAACAGTTTTACATCCACAGGAGAGAAAAATAAATGTTAGTATAATTTATTTCCTCTCAAACTGACTTTTAATTTATTTATATTTAATTGAGAAGCCACTAAGCAGCCTGCAGTGTACTAAGCCCTTTGGACATATGGATTTATCTTTGGTTATTACTGCTCCACAGGTTAGAAAGAAACCCTATGCATTCTTACTATGATCATATTATTTTTTTCTGTTTTCCTAGCTAGACTGCTATTTATGTAGCTTTAATTGTGGTTTTTAACTACTGACAAACCATAATGTGAAGATTCTGCCCAGAGCTCAGTTTTACTCAGTAAGATATGTGTCAAATATGGACTCAACATTACAGAAACATTTTCTACACATAAACTAAAGGGATCATATCTTATTCTCTTTAAATGCAGTGTGGAATAAATGCTTCAAATAGGAAATATTAGAGAACTTAATTAGGTTATTCAGATGTAGGGTACTTCCACCTTAACTAAACATTAATGATAAATTATTTTGCTTCATTTATACCTTAATAGCAAATTAAGAATTATAATATATTCTAAGTTAACCTGCATTGAGAGACAGCAACTGGAAATACATATTCAAAAGACAATGCTTATTATTTTCAAATTAAAAATACCTGAGCCACATGCATTTATACTAGGAAAATGATAAAAAACATAAGCCTAGATTCACACAGTAGATCAATTATTATTATTTCTTAGTAGCGTTAAATGGATATAACTGAATAGATGTTAAATATTTCTTGAACTACTTTGAACATGATGATAAGCTAAGTGACTGTTAAGATTATTTTATAGAAAATATATCACCAACATGTTTTTATTAAATTCCAATAAGACTGTTTATAAGGATTCCAAATGAGCTTTACAGAGCAAATGTGGAAGTTCCACTTTCCTATAGCTATCCATCTGGTTAATCATCCTAGCCTTCTGTGTGAACTTTGACACAACATTGTGCTGGTACATTCTGCTCTGCTGGACATGTTGAAGATCTCTAGTAATCTTCTTTTGCTATATATTTTTTCTACCTAAATAAACACATATATTCAATGGTACATGGTAGTAATATGTTAATGATATAAAACCATTTGTTGTCAGGCTTGCCCTTTTGCCTAAAATTTCACACATGCATTCAGTACCAGATGTCATATTTCTACCTACATAGCTAATCTGAAAAAAAATATTTTAAATGCCTCCAACTTCCTGGCCCTCCCAATTTTTTAAAATTTAATTTTATTGTCAAGGTGATGTAGAGAGGGGCTATCGTTATATATATAAGGTAATGATTACATTTCTTGTTGAACAATAGGTATATTTTGCATACAAATAATATTGTAATAAGAATTTTGCAAACCACTTACAGCTTTGCCCTTCTTCATAATATATTAAGATTTTATTTTGGTAAAGGATTCTTGATAGTCTTTTGAATTTTTTTCATCAGTTTCACAACACATTATTATAGGTTTCTCCCTACATCAGAGAAGGAATTGTCACATACTCTATAGTGAAGAAGATTCTAGCTCTTGACAACTATTTTTCAGGTTCTTCTGGAAATTTATAGCAGCCACCTTCTTTTTGTATTGTCATACACACACACACACACACACACACACACACACACTATTGATCTTTTGCTCTAATTGTTCCTCATTTCCTCTGTGTCTCTTTTCCTCTCCTCTGTCCTTCTCGTCTTCCTCTTCTCCATCCCTTCAATTTTTGGCATTGTTTCTTTTATTCTTCCTGGGATTATCTCTATCATTCTTGTACTTGCTACCTTTTCCCTGAAACTTCTCTACCCTGCTCTCATTAATCTAAAATTATGGAGATATAGTTGGTTTTCTAGAGTTGACATACATGGAAAAAATTTAAAGCACATAAAAGATAGAATTGGTACCTAGGACTTCAGAGGAGAGAAAGAACTCAGAAAATAATACTTTTTGTGGCCTACCTTTCTCAGGGAATGTTTCAAAATCTAAAAAGATGGAAATAAATTAAAAAGTAACTGGGCTTATGGCTCAAGAGCCCTCTGAGTTTGGGGGAACATGTAGAATTCTGTGTGAATGATAGAACAATGCCCATACATAAAGGAGCAGTTGATATTTTTTTCAAATCTTCCAAAGAACAATGAAAAGCTCTAGCAAAGTGGTAGAACACATGCATAACATGCAGAAGGCCCACAAATTGATCCTCAACATCGAAGAAAAAAGAGCCAGTGGTGGAAAACTCCTCTTGCTGTGTATGCTATGGTGACAGAGTTTGTTATTGAGAAAGAAAGAATAATGGAAGAATATCACAAGCTAGTCTTAAGCACACATGACATAATGCAGCATTCGCTAAAATTTGAAAATTGACTCTTTTGCATGGAGATGATATATCTAAATTGAAATATCATATTGCTGTAACTTCAATTGTGTCTAAATGGCTTTTGCACTAAAAAGTATGCATGCCCATTGCTTTGTTTGTTTTTATCCAGTCCTCAGCTAAAACTCAAGCCTACACATTGTCCCTGAGCTCTTTTTGCACAAAGCTAGTAAGCTACAGCTCCACTTCTGCTCTTGGTGGTTAATGAGAAATAAGAATCTTACAGACATTTCCTGCCTTGTATAACTTTTAATTTCAGTCTTCAGATCTCAGCCTCCTGAGCAGCCAGGAGTTAGCCACTGCCACCCAGCTGGTGACCACTATGTTACCATTTCTGAATTTTTCAAGTTCAAGTTATTCAGTAGTCTACTGGTTTTGTAGTTTATCTTAAATTATTTTAAAGTGCACCTCTTAGTTATTTAGCACTGTTAATGTATAAGTGTGAGGAAACTCCCTAATGCCAGGGGAAAAAAAATAAAATGAATGAGAGACAACATTATCTAAACTAACAAATAAGGATGGCAGCTAACACCAGCAGAATTGGAAAAGTTCAGAATTTAGAGGCATCAGGTGAGCATACCTGGAAGTTTGACTGAAAGTAATTAATCTTAGAACAAACTTTGGCCTGCTATTATTTAAAAATGATATCCAAATGGGTCAAAATAACTTTACAGTGTCTCAAAACAAGGTTCAAAATACTTTTTGTTTAGGCCCAAGACTGGGACTTGAATTTGGTATCTGTCACTTTCACTCCATGGCTAACACTCTCCCAACTGAGCCATGCCTCCAGCTTGCCGGAATACCTTTAAGAATATCAAATATTAGTCTCTCACAGTATTTGGTAACATCTATATTCCATATTAGACTATCAGGTCATTAAGGAGAAGGCTCTGTCTGAGACTCTCCTACAAAAATCAACAGTGTCCAACCTAAGATAAAGTACTTTATAATTTTTTGAGTAAGTGTAGTAATGGAGAGCTAGGAACACGTGTTATCATACAGCATTATAGTAAGTGAAATCAATTGCTCTGCTTCATTCTTGCTTTATCAGTGTCAATTCTCATTCACAAATGAGAGTATCCCCAAAACAGATAGTGCTTTTCTTTCTAAAATGTACTTTATGAAAAGAATACAAAAATAGAGGATATTTATTTGTTTTTTACTGGTGGAAACAACTACATTTTCTTTAACCTTTGATCAATATATATATATATATATATATATATTTCTAATTTAAATCATATTTATCAATAAATTTTAATTTGGATAAAACAAATAAGAGCACTTTACCTTTAGGGAATGCTAGGCAGAGATGAGTCAGTAATAGAAACAAGCCAAATCCAATGTTCATACTTTGCATACTTTTAAGAAATTAGTTCTGTAAGGTAAATACTATAACCATGATGGCATCTTTGGCTTTTACTTGCCAGTTTTAAAAAAGGACATGGAACTGCAAAAGACAGAGAGGAAAAAATAGGAAAAGAGAGAGGGAAGGTAGGAGGGAGAGAGAAGAGAGAGTGAGAGAGAAAAGGTCAATAGAATACTGAACATCATCAGATAGTTAACAGAAATAAAATAGGCATTAATAATATATGATTCTCTGAATAAAAACAATGGAGATGGGAACAGTGGATCTTCTGATGTAAGAGATTTTATTAAAGGCTGAATCTTCTTACTAAAAGAGTTTTTATTGAAGGCTGTGAGGGGTCAGGATGAAATAGTTAAAGGACTTTGAGTAGGAAAAACTTCCCCTGTGCTTCTCAGTTCAAGTATGAATTAAGAACAAATAGGGGATAAAAATCATAAAATATTAGAACCAAAGAGACAGTTAAATATTAAATTAAATTTGGGGGATTTATTTTGCACTTTAAGATAATACTATATCCAACATATCTAAAATACTGTTATTTTGCATCTCTCTCATTCTGTGTGAATTACCAAGTATATTCTATCAAGTGTTAAATTATAATTACTGCAATTATGATCCTGTCCATTCATTCTTGCGTATAATTTGTTTCCCTCCTCTGTAAGTTTGAAAAGATTGAGGGTATGGAATATTAACAATCTCATTACAAGAGACAAGCTCTGTATCTGAATTTGTTAAAACTTCAGCATGTGAATCTGTCCTGTTTATTTACTCTTTAATTCATTACATTCAGTTTTACCACTCAATTTAGGAAAGTTATGGATGTATTAAATTACATGTTGTAGTTATCAACTACCAAAAATAATCAGAAACTTGTGAATCCTATGATATTTCTACCCATAATGATAGTGTTTTTTATACTGAACCATGAACATAAACCTTACAGAGCTGCAGTGTAACAGCTCTATTTTATTTTGTAATGCCACAAGGTTGTTAGGATGATCTAGAGAGATGTGCTATGTGAAAATGCTTTGTAATTTTTAAGAAATGATCAAATTCCCAGATATTTATTTTATTTATTAGGTTATCCGGTGTGCTGGGCCCTGATAAACTTTATAATCAGTGTGATTTAAACTGACACTATAAAATTCCAAGTGATATTATAGGTTTATTATTTTTAACCATTCAGCCGTGATTGCATGCTTTAGAAATGGAAAAACTGTTTTTATTCACTGGTGAAGATTCATTAATTTAGTGAAGGAAAAACAATTTAAGTCTAACATATTTTATCATTTGCTATTATCCTGTGGAGTCATTTGTCTCTCTTTGGTCTTTTCCAGTGGGTATTTTCAATGTTATTATTTGATCTAGCTTGTGTGATTGTGGGAATAAGCAATAATAATAAACTTTTGTATTGGTAAGTGGACTATAACTCATTTTAATATCAATGGCGAGCGCTTGAGGTTCATTTTATGATCTGGCTCCATGCTATTGCACATATATTGAGGCAAGAGCATTTCTTTATTTCTTTATTTGCTAGTCCTTCCTTTGTCAAGCACACATGCTTGGCATCCTGGACAATAAGTGATGATGTCAATATGTTATATGCTGGAGAGGCTTGATCTTGCCCATGTAACCAAAGATACTACACCAGCCTCAATTCTACTTGCTGTATTTCCCTTCTCCAACCAGTTACATATTTTATATTTACAAACATGGATTCAAATGTTTTTTTTTCTTTCATGCGATTGTTTCTAACACATTTATAAGATTATTTCTTTGTTTCTTTGTATGTCCCTCCCCCACAGTAGAACCCCTGCTCTTTCACTGTATTTGATGTCAGTATAATTTGTGGAGGGGAAGGGGAAAAACAAATCGTTTAAATAGGGATACAGGTGGACCCATTGCAACAATGAGATGTACAAGTCGTTATGTCGAAAACGAACTTTACAACTTTCATGCGGGGGCGGGGGGGGCGGGAAGAATTAGGTGGGGGGGGGCTGGAGGAGGATGGGAAGGGCAAACAAAGGAGGAGGCTACAATGCTTGATAACAAATGTACTCATTATCTTGCCCATGTAATTGTAATTCCTCTGTTCAGTATTTTCACAATAAAAAAAATAAATTAAAAAAAAGAAAAAATAAAAAAGTGAAAAACTGCAAATACTGCTCTTTCATTCTTGTTCTTGCGCTTTTCTAAAAAATCATTTCCAAATACAAAATGCCAGTCCATTAGGACTTTTCACACAACCCCCAAATAATCTCATTTCACTCCAATGCACTACTTATTAGAGAGTAACCTTCGTGACCAATAAGAAGGGAATTGAGTCGGTGCTTTTGCTACTAGGAATCTCTGAAATTAAAAAGATATTTTTCTTTCCCATTGGATTTTGTATGCATGAATTGGGGGAAAGGGTAGATCCAAAATGAAGCAAGCCACCCTGATGGCTATGGGTTTTGCTTTTGGCTCCGGCAATGATCCCAGGACCATGGCCTGGCTGAGTAGAATCCCTCTCACACTGATGCTGACTCTTCTGTAGTGGGCTGTCTCCCTCTTCTGGCTCTAGCTTGGGTGGTCATTCCACATTCTTCTGAGTCACCTTTGAGTTGAGATTCTCAAATAAGTATTTGAGATCTTCTGTACCAAAGAGCATCAGGCAGCTGGCAAGAGCTAAACCTTAGGAGCTTCCCGATGTTACTGTGCTGCCTCACACATAATGATGTCTCTGGACCCAGGGTGGTAGAAAATCCTGCATGAGGTCTTTCCAGGGTGAAAAAGGATAAAAAAAAATAAAGTGAGAATCTCACAGTTGCATATCTGATCTCCTCTACTCCAGACCAAAGGTGCAAAGGTACTATTAGTGTACAATCATTTTGACCTTATTGCTCTTGCTTTCTTCATTTCAACGAAGATTTTGGAATATTTTTCTCATTCAACTACAACATATCCTTCTTCCTGACTTCACCAGAACCAAAATAAAAGAAAGATTTCAAGCCTAGAGTTTCAGGTGAACCAATTTCTCTAAGCTATGTTGTTAACTTGCTTAAGAGTTAAAGAGATTTCAGCGCCGTTGAAAGAGGTAACCAGCAAAGCTTGAACACTGATTTTATGTTGATGTATAAAGGTTCGTATGAATGTAAAAAGGGGAAGGTCATATATTCAGTAAAGCAAAAGATAAAATAACTTTAAAATATGTATTTATTTGCGTAGCATCTTTCACCCCTACCAAAATGTGCAGAGCATTATAGAATCTGCCAGAAAAGCTATTCAAGCCGTACACTGGTGGTCATGCTTGTAATGCTAGCTACTCAGGAAGCTGAGATCTAAAGATTGTGGTTCAAAGTCATCCCAGGCAGGAAACTCTATGAGACTCTTATCTCCAATTAACCACCAGAAAATGGAAGTGGCACTGTGGCTCAAGTGGGAGAGCACTTGCCTTGAGCTAAAGAACTCAGGAATAGCACCCAGTCCCAGAGTTCAAGCCTCACAACTGACAGAAAAAAACAAAAACTATTCAGGAAGCATTTATTTATGTCGTGTATTTATTACTTACAGCACTTTTTTCTGGGTATAGAATTAACCAGGCAGGTTTTGTCTCTTGGCTACATATGTTAACATAATTAAAAGTTATTTTATGTTTCTTATCTCTGGATTTTTTTACCTTCTTGGATTTGTTTGTTTATAATTTTCAAAGTTATAAATTGAGGGAGATTATTTCTTTAAATTTATTTTTTTCTGTCTACCTTATATTTTATCTGCTTTGAATATTCACATTTTTTGATGGATGATAGATAGATAGATTTAGATATACATATGAAGCCACTTGAATCTGCTCAGTGATGCTTGCTATTTTTTAAGTTTTTTTTAAAGATCTTTAAGCAGTTCTACATAATAATTGCCATTTAACAAAGCAGCTTATACATATAATACACCTTGAACAATGTCATCTCTTTCAACATTCTCACCCATCCCAACCTTACCTACCGGCTCCCCAACTTTTCTTAATTTCTTAGAATATATGTTTTATTCATAACTGCACTATCTCTTCTTCTCCTCTTCATTTGTCTAACATTTTCTCCTTGACCCCTCCCTAGCCCTTTCAAGTAACTACTTCTTGGTGTTTATTCTGTTGAACTTCAACTTTGCCTCTAAGAAATTACATGAGTTGAGTTCTCCCTTGAATTTACCATATTTCAGTTAAAACATTTGTATACAATTGCATGCCACCAAATGTATTTGTTTCTGAGTTTATAAGCTAAATCTATCTTGCCCATATAAGGAAAACCATACATTTTTTGTCTCTCCTGCCCTGATTTATTTTTAAAAATTAATATTTCATGGAAAGACCTCCTGTGTTCATGGATAAGTAGAATATTGTGAAAATAAATCAATAAATGGTCAAACAAGCCTAAGAGAGACTTCTCAGAAGACACAAGAATGGCAAATAGACACATGAGGAAATGTTCAACATCCCTAGCCATAAAGGAAATGTAAATCCAAACAACTCACCTCAGCTAGATACTTATTACCTCACTTATAGGACTGTACATCACACTTACAATATAAACATCACCTTAAAATAAAATTTAATAATTTGTGGAGGGGAAGGGAAAAAACAGATCATTTAAATAGGGATACAGGTAGGCCCATTGAAACAATGAGATGTACAAGTTGTTATGTTGAAAAACAAAATTTACAACTTTGGAGGGAGGGGGAGAGATGGGAAGAGATGGGAAGGGGAAACAAAGGAGGAGGCAACAATGCTTGATAAGAAATGTACTCATTATCTTGCCCATTTAATTGTAACCTCTCTATTTTTCACAATTTTTTGGTATTTTCACAATTAAAAAAAAGAAATTTTTTTTTACAAAAGTAATAAAATTTAAACTGAAAAATACTCAATCAACAAATGCTGGTGGGAATGTGAGGGGAAAAAGGAACCCTTTCTAAAAACTAAACATAGAATTTCTCTACAAACCAGTCATACCACTAATGGATATCTATCCAGAGCATTAGAAGATAGGAAACAGTAAAGACACTTGTAAATTCATGTTCATTGCTGCACTATTCACAATAGCCAAGTTATAAAGAGAGCCCAGATGCCTTGCCACAGATGAATGGATTAATAAAACACAGTATGTATACGCAATGGAATTTTACTTATCCATTAGAAAGATTATGTCATTTGAAGGGAAATGGATGGATCTATAAGAAATCATGCAAGATGAAGTTAACCAAGCTCAGAAGGACCAACAGTGTGTTTTCTGTTATTTGTGGAAGCTAGATTTAAAATATAACTGGACATATATAACCTTATATAACCTATATAAGACTCTAGGCATTCACACTCAGTCTGACTAAAGGAGGATACTCTTAGCGGAGGAACCCAAAGGTGTAACTACTCTGAACATTTAAAATGTATTGAAAGGAATTCCAGGAAATGGAAACATGTTTTTATCTGCTGTTGTTGGTGGTGGTGGTAGTCGTGTGAGGAGTAAAAGTGAGAAACAAAAAGGAAGAGAGGAAGAGTGAACAAATGCAATTTTGCTATTCAGTACACATTGTGGAAAATGACTATGTAACTTGTGGGTAGGGATGGGATGGAGAAATTTGGGGAAAGTAAAGGCATAGGTAATATTGTTCAAAATAAAGAAATGTACTCATTACCTGACTTATGAAATGGTAGCCCCTTGGCACTATACCTTAATAGTAGCCATAAAATTATTTTAAAAATTAAGATTTCTGTTTCATTTTATGTAGTTTTAATTTCTCTTCACATTAATTGATATTTTGTCTTCTTATATCCAGTCTTCTGTTAATCCTATTCAGTTACATTCTTAAATATTATAGTTTTCATCTCTAAAAGTTCCTTTTATATATCCTCTTTTAAAAACCAACAGAATGTAGCTATCATAACTTTTAAAATATGCCTGTCTGCTAATTCTGACATCTGTGTCAGTTCTGGTTTGTTCTCAACTGATTGATCTCCCTTTTCATTGTGGGCAGAATTCTTCTGTTTGCTTTTGTGCCAAAACTTCTTGTTTGGGTGGTGGATTTCATCATGTTGAATGCCTTATGTTTTGTATTCCTGAAAATATTCCTGAGTTCCAATCTTAGGTACAGTTAAATTACTTGATGGATTGCCAAGTAATTCAGATTTCACTTTTTATATTTTCTAAGTAGGACTAGAATAATCTCATCTAAAGGTTAATCTCCACTACTGTACTAAGACCTTTCTGTATATGCCATCAGAGCTATCCTGCCAAACTTATATGCTGATTCACTAGGTTTGAGGACAGGACTGCTTTCTCCAATTATTTCCCAATTACTCCAGTAGTTCTCGCCTCAATCATTGGGCCAATTTTATTGCATGTGCTCATGGTGATCGGAATGAGCACCTGAGTGATCACCTGAGTTCAACACCTGAGGTGGTTTCTCTATGTCTATGGGCAGCTCTCTCTTCTTCAGTGCTCTAACTTCTGGATTACACCTGATTTAATTTACTTGGTCTTTCACATCTACCAATTTCCCAATCTACCCTTTATAACCCACAGTGATCACTGCTACACACTCATGAGCTTTTGGAATATACATAACATATATTCATATATCATATATGTCATATATTCACATATCATATATATATATATATATACATACATAGGATGAAAAACATACATTTGTCTATGTCTGACTTACCTCACTTAACATAGCATAATGTCCTCCAGTTCCTTTTAGTTTGCTAAAAATAATAAGATGTCATTTGTTTTTATGGATGAATAATATTCCATCATATAAATACACACTTTTACTTTATCAGTTCATCTGTTGGTAGGCATCTAAGCTTATTCCTATATATGTTATTATGCCTAGCCATCAAAATCAAGAATGTTCATGTGCTTTTACACATATGAACCATTTGTTCTTTAGATACATACCCAGAAGTGGCACAGTTTGTTGAATAATCACAAAATTTCTTTTAGTCAAATTTCAATGGCTCACACTTCTAAGACCAGCTACTGGGGTGGCTGAGGATCAGAAGGATCACAATTCAAGGTCAACCAAGGCAAAATGTTATAGAGACTCATAAAACCAAATAATCTGGGTATGGTAGCTTGTGTCTATGAGCCTAGCTATTTGGGGAATAATACAAGTCTCTTATCTGAAAACTGTAGAAAGTCTGGATGCATGGCTCAACTGGTAGAGTACCTCCCAAATAAGTATGATCCCTTGAGTTCAAACCTAGTCCCACTTAAAAGAAAAAGTCTTTGTTTGAAATTATCCCATTGGTTTACTTTTTCCTTTGAAATTTCACTCACAAATTGTCTGTTTGGATGCCTTAAAGTGTTTTCCATATGTATACTTTTAGTAGTTTCATAGCTTCAGGCCATAAATTTATTCATGATTTATTTAGAATTTAATATAGATTAAGAGATCAAATTTTAGTCTTCTAAATATGAATGTCCAGTTTTCCTAAAAGTATTTAATGAAGATAATTTCCTTTCTTGGAGGTATGTTTTGAAATTTTTGTCATGAATCAGTTGTTTCTGGGCAATCAATCATGCTCTCTTTGTCTGTCTATTTTTATTGCAGTGCCAGGATGCTTTGTTTATTAAAGCTTTGCAGTGTATTTGAGGTCAGATGCTGTGTCACCAAGAACTTCTGACCAATCTATATTTCCTTACTGTACATCCATCTCTGTCATGTGGTTTTCTTCTATGCTATCTTTTCTCTTCTGTGCTTAGTCTATTCTTTTCTGTGTCATTTTATATAATCTATACCCAGAAATATTTAAGAATATCACTAGTTTTCTGGAAGTTTCTCACTTATGCTTTTCATACCAAAGCAAGAAGAAACATATATTGACATCTGAGCTGATGGACAGTTATTTTATTACTATAATAATCTGTAATTTTTCAAATACATCTGCCTCATCCAAGTCTAAAATGAGTAAGCCAAAAAGCATAGATTATTCTTCAAGTATGTTGACTTATTCTTCAAGTATGTCTAAATGCCACTTAAAGAAGAGATACTATGGGTGGAAAGGTGGCTCAGTGGTACATGAGGCCCTGTGTTCAATTCCTCAGCACCACATAAGCAGAAAAGCCTGGAAGTGGTGCTGTGGCTCAAATGGTAGAGCTCTAGCCTTGAGCTGAGTTGCTGAGGGACAGCACCCAGGCCCCACAATCAGCAAAAATAAGATGAAGGAGGAGGGGGAGGAGGAGCAGGGGGGGAGGGGGGGGAGGAGGAGGAAGACCACAATGAGGAAGAGGAGGAGGAGATACTAAATTTGGATTGTTTAAGAGAAAAATCTTGATCTTTTTATGTTTCTTGACTAGATCTTGAGAATTTATCCCCTAGAACATATTGTCAAGATGATAATTTAGATGTGGGAAAGTTATTCATGTTCATATGAAGTGTAACTTAACTGTTTTAAGTGTAAATGGGATATATACAGGGGTTTAGGTAGAGTGTTTGAAACAGCTCTTTTCAAAGTGATGTACTCAAGCTGGGTGCCAGTGACTCATACATGTAATCCTAGTTATTCAGAGGGCTGAGATCTGAGGATCATGGTTAAAAGCCAATTAGCCACCAAAAAAAATCTGGAAGGAGTAGTAGAGTGCTAGCCTTGAGCAAAACCAGTTCAGGGGAGTCTGGAGGAAGATGGCAGAGGAGAGGCTGGGGGCTAACCAAGCTCTTGCATAGAAACCAGTTTTAGTGTTCCCATGAAAAGTCCAAGGCTAGAGAGGCACACTAGGTGCCATCATAATACACAGAGTTTGACCAGAGAGAAAAAATTCCAGCAGCTTGGTTAAGGAGACAGATTTGAGTACTCACCAGTGTTCAGGGCATCTGTAGCATCAGCACCCACCATATCAACCGAGAAAGCCTGGGACAAAGATTCCAGAAGCGGTTTGTGAGCAGATTCTACTCATCGCCAGCAAGAACTGACAAGGAAGGGAAATTTTCAACCTGTTGACCAAAGAGAGTCCCAGACCATGGGCAGCCCGGAAATCAAGGGAAAGGCGTGAGTACCACACAAAACATCCTCACTCCTTCTCACACTACTTTCCCTTCTCACACTACATCTCACATAGAGCTAAAGACATTAATTGTTGGGGACTTTAACACACCACTATCCCCACGGCATAGATCACCCTGCAAAAACTCAACAGAGGAACCTTGGATCTAAACAACTGCGTAGATATATTACACTTCAGACATGTACCATATTTTTCACCCAGCAGCATCAGAATACACTTTCTTCTCAGCAGCACATGCAACATTCTCCAAAATCGGCCACTTTTAGGTCACAAAGCAAATTTGCTCAAATTCAGAAACATTGAAATTATGCCCTGCATACTTTCAGACCACAAGGCAATAAAATTAGAATTTAACACCCAAAACCGCCACAGAAAATCCTATAACACATGGGAGTTGAACAACACAATGTTGAAATTCCAGTGCGTCATGGAAGAGGTTGGAAGGGAAAATCAAATGTTCATGATATTTAACAAAATTGAACACACAAATTATCAGCTCCTCTGGGACACAGCAAAGGCAGTTCTCAGAGGCAAGTTTATAGCTCTGAGTTCCTACATCAACAAATTGGAGATATCTGAAACCAACAATTTAATGAGGTACCAGAACCTCCTTGAAAAAGAGCAACAAGTAGACAGAAAAAGAGCAATGCAGTAGACAGAAAGAAATAATTTAAGTGGAATCAGAATTAAATGAATTAGAGTCCAAAATAACCAAAGAAAGAATCAACAAAACAAAGAATTGGTTCTTCGAAAACATTAACGAAATTGACACACCTTCAACAAATCTTATCAGAAAAAGAAGATAACACACTCAAATAAACAAACTCAGAGATGAGAATGGAAACATCACTACAGAAACAACCAAGTTTTAGAACCTTATAAGAGAATATTTCTCAAAACTTTATGCTAATAAGTTTCTGGAAGTAAAGGATGAATTTCTAGCAAATATTGACATGCCCAGAATAAACAAGGATGATTTAAACCAACTTAAAAGACCCATATCCAGCACTGAAATAGAAATAGTAAAAAGAGACTTCTCACCCAAGAAAAACCAAGGACCAGGTGAATTTACAGCTGAATTTTACAAGGCCTTCAAAGCAAAACTCACACCACCAATACTCCTCCAACTCTTCAATGAAATTGAAAGGGAAAGTTTACTATCAAAATCTTTTTATGAAGCCATAATAATCCTCATCCCAAAACCAGGCAGTGACTCATGAAAGAAAGGGAACTATAGAACCATTTCTTTGATGAACATCGATGCAAAATTTCTCAACAAAATTTTGGCCAATTGACTTCAACAATTCATCAAAAAAATCATACAGTATGATCAAACAGGATTCATTTTAGGGATGCAAAGCTGGTTCAATATATACAAATCAATCAATATAATTCATCACATCAACAAGAGCAAGGACAAGAATCACATGATTATCTCAATAGATGCAGAAAAAGCATTTGACAAGATCCAACACCACTTTAGGATGAAAGCTCTGGAAAAACTAGGAATCCATGGAACATTTCTTAATATAATAAAGGCTATGTATGACAAACCAACAGCCAGTATTATACTTAATGGTAAAAATCTAAAGCTATTTCCTCTAAATTCAGAAATGAGACAAGGATGTCTACTCTCTACACTTCTCTTCAATTTAGTATTAGAATGCCTAGCTAGAGCAATAAGACAAGATGCAAACATAAAGGGGATCCAAATAGGGAAAGATGAAGTAAAACTTTCCTTCTTTGCATGACATGATGACATGATCTTGTATTTAAAGCACCCTATGGACTCCATTCCCAAGTTACTCAAACTGATTTGAAACTTCGGCAAAATGGCAGGGTATAAAATTAACCCTCAAAAATCAATGGAAGAAAGACAGTCTCTTTAGTAAATGGTACTGGAAAAATTGGTTAAATGCCTTTAGAAAACTAAAGTTAGATCTTTATATCTACCCTGTACCAGAATCAACTCCAAATGGATTAAAGACTTCAGAGTCAAAGCAGACACCCTGAAAACATTACAGGAAGGTAGGAGAAATTCCTAGGAGAACATTTCTAGCAAGATCAATAGAAAGCCCACAGATTGGGAGAAGATATTCACTAGCCATACAATGGTCAAGGGTCTCATATCTAAAATATACTTAGAACTCAAAATATTAAATCCCCCCTAAAACAAATTTTCAAAGAAACAACTGCCAATTAGTAACTGGGATAATGACTTAAAAAGAGACTTGTCTGAAGAGGAAATAGAACGGCCAATAGACACATGAAGAAATGCTCAACTTCTCTAGCCATAAAAGAAATGCAAATCAAAACAACATTGATATTCCACCTCATACCAGTTAGAATGGCTATAATCAAGAAATCTAATAACAGTAGATGCTGGAGGGGATGTGGCCAAAAGGGAACCCTGCTGCATTGTTGGTGGGAGTGTAATCTTGTTCAACCACTTTGGAAAGTAGTATGGAGGTTCCTCAAAAGACTACACATAGAGCTCCCTGTCACCCACTAATCCCACGTTTGCACATTTACCCAGTTGATCACAATAAGGCCATACTAAAGTTACCAGCTCAACTATATTTATTGAAGCATTATTCACCATAGCTAAGATATGGCACCAACCCAAATGCCCCTCAGTAGATAAATGGGAAAATGGGATATATATGTAATATATATAAATATATAATATATAATACATTATATATAATATACGTTAATATATAATATATACTACATAAATATATATATATATATATATATATATATGTAATGGAATTCTATGCCTCCATCAGAAATTTGTTAGGAAATGGAAAGACTTGGAACAAATCACATTAAGTGAAGTAAGCCAGACCCAAAGAAACATAGGTCCCCTGGTTCCCTTATTTACAATAACTAGTATATGTCTAAGACAAGCAGAAAAGGTCAAAAGCTATGTACTAGGAGGGGGAGGAAAGGGGGGAGTGTAGTTGTGGAGGTGGGAAGGAAGGGAGGCTAGGGGAAAAACAAAGGAGGATTTAACGATGCTTGAAATGTACTCATTACCTTGCTCATGTAACTGTAACCCTTCTGTACAGTATTTTTACAATAAAAACATCTTTAAATAAAAGATGATGGTAAGAGAATTGAACCCCAATGTAGGGACACAAGAAATTTTATCTTTGTTGCTGTTATTTTTAAGGTACTTATAATGTATTGATTTTTTTGTTTCTTTTGTATGTTCTTCTCCCATGGTATAACCCCTTTTTCACTGTATTTGGTTCTTGTGCCCTGCTTCTTTTATACACATTTTTCTAATTTGGAGAGGTGAAGGGAAATAACAATAAGGATTCAGGTTGATCCATTGTAGCAATTTTATGTGCAAGACACTATGTTGAAAATGAATTTTACAGCTGCAGGGGTGCTGGTGGAGGGAGAAGTGTGGGAGATAGGGAGGGAAGGGATTGTAGGGGCAAACCAAAGGAGGGGGAAACAATGCTCAATAGCAATTGTACTCATTACCTTACTCATGTAACTGTCACTCCTTTGTACAGTATCTTTATAATAAAAACATGCATAAAAAACAAGCTCAGCGACAGTGCCCAAACTCGGCATTCTAACCCCAGGACTGGTATACACACACACACACACACACACACACACACACAAACACACACACTCTCTCTCTCTCTCTCTCTCACACACACACACACACACTCACACACACATGATGCAGATAAACTCTGAAGAAAGTATATGTTTAGCACTAAAAATGCTCTCACCTCACTACAGGAAAATGAGAAGACGTGTGTTTTCTTTGACAAACTTTTAGTTTTTAATTACTTGGATTATGATTGTATTTTCAGTTTGGGCCTTCATAAAACTGAGAAGTTGAATTGTACCTGGAAGCTTTAAGAGTGGTATCAGAAACAAAACATTTGGCATGTCAATATACAAATGATTTCCTTATACTAGCAAATGGTCTACTAGGTTTTAAGACAATCTACTTGATAATAAAGGCTCCTGTGCTAGAATACCATAGAATAAGAAAATCCATGCCTTTCCTTCTTCTCACTGGGGAGACAATGAAAAGCAAGTATAATGAGAAGCAGTCTGAGGAAATTTTTAATGCTTGTAAATGATAAAATTGTGTTGGGTACACTATACTAATAATGGGTAGATTTTGAGAAGAAACCAATGAAAAACAGAGTGAAGTTACGTTTTCTGCAGCAACTAGGAAAAACCTGAAAGTAGAATGTGGATTAGAGTTTTTGGTCCTTTGGGGACAATTGTAGGTTTACTGCAATGTTAAGGAAGTTGATGATTCCCTGATCTCATTTGCCTTAACTTCAAATTTCAAGATTCTTTTACTTCTAATGGTATTCAAGAGTGGAGAAGTGAAGTTGTGTACTGAAAGTATACTTTCACATGGACTGATACTAATTTGCCTAAAAAGGATCAAGTCTCCATTTACCTATTGTGCTTTTTGTCATTTAAAGTAAAAATACACATTTACAGATTTTTCCATCTAAAATTGTATACTGTTTCTTAAAATGTTCACTAGTTATATACTTCAGACTTCATAAGTTCAGGGAGTGATTCGTGTTTGGAAGGTAGTCAGGGAATCTACATTTAGAGGCTAATTCATCGCAGACATTTTTGATCACAGAGGCCGCTGACTGTAGCTGTCAGGAGCAGAACTGATAATAAAACTTGCATCTCTTCCTTTCCAGTTATGCAGTCTTTATGATACATAGCAAAATTGGTATAGGAATCACCTGCAGGCATTCTTCATTTGGTTTATCTAAGGCATCTCAATCTGATCTGATAAAATGGGACTAGGAATTATGCCACTGATCTAGTGAAATCCTTCCAATCTGCTGTATGAAAGGCTCTAGCAGAGCCCACCTTTCCTCTGCAGATATTATAGTTTCTTAATTACTACCCAGCTGAAGTGCCTAGTGTTTAGAAATTGGAATGAGTTCACATAAGCACTTACATTATCAGGAAACACAAATAGCTCATTTATTCATGGTAGCATTACTGTGTTCCTAATATAGTTTTTATTGATGGGCACTTGAACTGTATCAATCCACTTAAAATTCAGAGCAGTTCTTTTGTGCATGGCTTTATGGTGAGAGCAGTATAATTTAATTTAATATAATCTTTTAAAAACAATGATGTTTGTTTCATAAATGAATATTTTATATGTTGTGTTTAATTAAAATAAAACTATGCTACTGATGTAGAAAACACAAAACAGACTTGAGTTGATATTTATGAAGTGCAGCAATATTGGCAAGGCACGACTTATCTTGTTTATGAGACATGCCTGCTATTACTTGTACAGATTGCAGTCATTTTATTGCTGAGCTTAACATGCTTTACAACCCAACAAATGCAATGAAACTGTCAGGAGGAAAATAAGCCTATAAAATTTTTTTTTATAAAAAGAAGGTGGCACTCACAGATCAAAATGCACTGTTTGCTGGAAAGATTTTGAACTGTTATATTTATCTAGGCAGTAGATTTTCTGAATAGATCTCTGTATGAGAGGGAGGAGGCTGAGATAAGGTACCAGGCTATTTTTAGTGCCTCTGTATTGAATATCACTCCTGGGAGATACCTTTTACTCAATACTGGGTTCTAGCATCCCAGATAGGCACATTAATGTTTCTGACAAAGAAACTGTTGGGAAATGAGGAAATAGAATTTATATGTCAAAGCAAAGATGAAACTTCACATCTCCTTATTGCATTACATTATTGCATTGTGTATATTGAGTTTTGATTTGTCTCCCAGTTTTGCATATTTTTATTGGGAGCAAGAACATGTCATAAGGATGTCTGGAGGATGGTGTCATCTCATCTACAGATGCATTTCAGGTGATTCTGATTCCTTTCCCTGCCATTTCAGGAAATACAAAGAAGCCTCACACTGAATTCACTCCCAGTGCAGCATTTCTTGTTTGTCCAACTGTTCAGTGTTCAACCAATCCACACTTGCTATGGGCTTCCTTTGTGACACAGTCACAGGAGGGGTCCAGCAATTCCCTCTCCCTGCTATTAGAAGATATGCATGGGGCACCTAAGTGCTTATATGGCAGGGCCTGCCAACGGTGACAGGTCTGATTGTTCCAGCTCCCTTTACTTGTTTAACACAGCTGGAATTCAGTGTCCTAGATTCTGGTGCTCTGCTGCACTGCTTTCTCAGGTCAGCATCCTCAATATGGGAAAATATATCTCTTCTCATTCCAGCTGCCCTTGCATTCCTGTGTTGTCTTCCAGACTTATTCAGTACCAAATGCAAGCCTATATCCTGCCTCAGATGGAAGCTTTCTGGGATTGTATTGTAATTATTATCTCTTAGGCTTTGATATCAGTTTCACTGTCCTGTTTCTTAGGGTTTTTTTGTTCATCTTTTTCTATCTCACTGCTGTCCTATAGTACTTATTAATTTATTTATTTTGTTGGTTGTGGGGCTTGAAGTCTGGATCTGCTCTCCCTGAGCTCTTCAGTTCAAGGCTAACACTCTACCACTTGAGCCACAGCACCACTGCACGTAGTACTTATTAGTGATATATATGTATATATATATATATGTACATCTATATCTATATATCTACCTACATATATGTGTATCTCTCTCTCTCTCTCTCTCTCTTGGGGCTTGACTCAGGGCTTGGGCACTGTCCCTGAGCCTCCTTGTGCTCAAGGTTAGTGCTCTACTACTTGTTTCACAGTGCTGCTACTTACAGCATCTTCTGAATAGTATGTTGGAGATAAGAGTCTCAGAGATCTTAATGCCTTGGCTGGCTTTGAACTCTGATCCTCAGATCTCAGCCTCCTGAGTAGCTAGATCACAGGCACAAAGCTTATTAGTGATATTCTAAGCAAAGCTATACTTGGAATTGTATAACCCTCATGTTGTAACATGACATGATACCACAAGGAAGCATCTAGAGGAGTCAGTTTTATGAAGTCTTTCCCATAGATTTATAGCAAATATTCAGCTTTAACTAAAAGTTTGATATTTGAGGGTCTACTGTTTCCATTAAACAGTAGGCAAATTGAAATTGTTCTTCTTATACAAGGAAAGGAGTCACTGAGTTACTTTGTGTATTATATTTTATTTTAGCTATGTTGTTATGAAAGAACAATGTACTTAGTTCAGTTTTCAAAGGTTCCAAATTAGATGATGTTAGTTTTCCTGTTTGTTTTTCTGAGATATGCTCCACATTACCCCATACACTTAGTTAATCCTGTAGATACAGCCAATCTTTCTGCACTAGTATATTCCTTATGTGCATATGATGAGTACATGCCTACTTATGTGTGTGTTATGTCTATAAATCACATACATACACATATACTTTACCAAAACACAGGCATATGACTATGTTGTTCTACAGATTGTTCTTTAATAATACACTTTAATACTAGTTTGTATCATATATAAATTTCATCTCACTCTTAATGATTAAGTGATTTGCCATTGAAGGACTATCATCTATTGATAGATATTCAGTATTTGCCCTGTTTTAAAGTGCAAACAAAGTTACAAGTATTTGTCAATTTTGAATGTGCTGGCAGAGATGTATTAAGAGGATAAGAATGTAAAATGATGGTCCAATATATCTATGTACTAATAATTTTGATGATTTTTTTGCTAATTTCCATCAAGTTAAGCTGCAGTATATTATTTTAACCACAAATTCATGAGGATATTAATGTAGCCTCAGGAGCAAAGCAGAGAAAAACAGACAAATACAATAATTGAATGAATGAATCACTGATAAATATGGACAGTACAGAAAAGTCCCAACACATGCTCTGATATTCCCAGGCCAGTATTGGGTGACCACTCTTGTACCTCTTTAGTTCTTTCTGGGACCAGAGAGATTTGTGAAGACCAACTTAAAGGGATTGTGGTTACTGATTAAAAAGACAGGCAGCCAGAGCAAACCATCAAAAAGGAAGCCTGGAGAGGGAACTTTTCTCATGTGTTGCTGATGCTTTCCATTGCCCAAACTTGTCAGTTGGTCAGAGGCAAATTAAACCCTTGATAGAATCTACACAGGGTATAGAACAGTGTGGACAAGCATTGGTAGAAATGTAAATAGATGATCATAAGCTTACTCCTTTGTCATATATTTACCAACACACTGCTCCTATGTATCTGAAAGCTGAGATAATGTGTATGGAATTATCTTAGTGTGACTAGGAAAGGGATACTATTAAGTAAGAGCTACTTATATTCTTTCTGTTGTCTGTGTAGTATTTATTTCTAACCTCTTCTGTTACCTATATACATTATAAATTTGCATTTTCTATTTAAATGATTTCAGCTTTCAGAAGCATTGCAAAACAAGAGTTCCTATATAGATTCCATCATATTTGCAAACTATTAGCACGTAACATATCATCTGGATCTCTCTCTTTATCTCTTTACCACTTCATCCCCCACTTTCTCTCTCTGTGTCTCCATATGGTTTGTATGGTCATCAATGGATCAGCCTAATATATATGCAAATACACACAAACATACACATTTTTGTATATAATCACTTGATAATGAGATGTAAATACAGTACATTTTCTAAAAAAAAGTGTTTTCTACTTAGTAACAATTCAAAACCTGGGAATTTATATCATTCTGTCATTATCTAATCTCAGACTTCATTCAAAATTTTGCTGTTACCATCTACACATTGTTGTCTTTGACCCTTCCGTATTTCCTCCCTTCTTTCCTTTCTTTTATTTTCTTTCTTTTTTGGTTTTGCTTTTATTTTTAGGGGAGTGTGTGTGTGTGTGTGTGTGTGTGTGTGTGTGTGTGTGTGTGTGTGTGTTGGCTTCAAGCTCACAGTCCTTTTGTTTCAGCTTCCTAGTATTACCATTACAGATGTGAACTGCCCTGACTGTTTAATTGTAATTTATGTTTAGTTTCCTTCACTTTCTACCATGGTTTTCCCTTTTCCATGACTGTTTTCTAGATAAAGAGAATCAATAGAATATATCTGTATAAAGGGACATAGTTAAAGTGTTGGCTTATGTGAGTAAGGAGGCTAAGAGGTCTCATGATCTGCTGTCTGCAGTTGGGGATTTGAGGAAGCAGGTGCTATAGATCAGAGTATGTAAGTCAGAGGGCCAATCCACACTAGTTAGATTCTTGTCCAGGTCAGAAGGCCTGCAACCAGGAGCACTAGCAGGAGAAGGTAAATGATTCCGTTCAAACAGTCTAAAGACAGATTGAAAATATGACTTGCCTCCACCTTTAATTCTTTCATCTCCCTCCTCCCTGAGGGTGACCATTTCACAAATTTCTCATGCCCAAATGTTAATCTTTTTTGGAAACACAATCACAGATCCTCACACAAACAATATTTAATCAAATATCTGGATATTTAATGAATGCTTCAGTCAAGTTGACAGGTAAAAATAGCAATCACAATTACATCAGCATTTTACAAGAGTATAGGCCAATGAGTTATAAAATGTCCCTTAATTTGGGTTTAGCTGATATTTTCTTTTGATATGTACTTATTTTTGTCTGGCTTACCTGAGAAATGATTCTGAATTTGTTTCATTATATCATATCTGGATTGTACAATGTCAACTACTTCACTATTGGAAGAGTGGTATCTCTTTGCTAGTAAGGTTACATTTTGTGGTTTGCAGAACTCAGTTTCTACTAGGCTTCACTATAAATTTAAGTACTAAGAATTTATAGCCATTAATTAATAAGTATCTTAGAGAAACGTATCCCTCCTCTTTCTCTCTCTCTTCTTCCTTCCTCTTTATTCCTTCTTTCTTTCTCTCTTTCTTTTCCTTCCTTCCTTCCTTTCTTCCTTCCCTCCTTCCTTTCTTTCTATAGATGTGTCAATCAGGATTTGGACAGTGAAGCAAGATCACTGGTCTGACCTACATATAATAAGATATTACTTAATGTGGTAGAAGCTCACTGTACATTTTGTTTCAGTATCTGGACTCTTAATCCCTAGATATAGACCTTTAGGTAAGGACAATGAGCATAAAGATAAGGAAGCACGGATAAGCTCGAAGCTATGAGGAAACACTAAGATTCAATTTCTCTTTCATCTTCAAGATCCAATTGATGGTTTGGAGTGTAAGGCAGGTTAGGCCATTATAGATTATTACAGAGCAGAGCTTGCCCCTCTTCAAGTACCAGAGAGGATAAGACAAAAGACACAATAAGAGTAGGTGTTGAGCAAAAAATGTGATTAGGATGGAACATCATCTGGACCATTCACTCTCTTTTTGAGTGGAAAGGGATACCTATGGTGCCTTCCAAATATTGTGCATGGTATGCAAGTGTATAGAAATGTATTGAATGAAATATGGTAGATTTGGGAGAGAACTCAAATAGTGTAATTCCTTAGAATAGCTAACTTACAATCCAACAAATAAACACTAGGAAATGGGTACTTGAAGGGAGAGAGGTAGACAAATGAAGAGAGGAATAAGAGAGAATGTAGTAGCAAAAACCAATGCCTACAAAATTAATAATTTAATAGTAAAAAACCCAATACCCTACAAAATTAAGAAAATTGTGGGAAGAGATAGGGTTGGGAGGGATGGGTGATAATGTTGAAAGGGGTGATATTAATCAAGACTCATTGTATTCATAAATTGCTCTGTTGAATGACAATCCTTTGAACTAATTATAGATAATAAAATTGTATTTTAAAATTATGGGGGGATGGGAATTCTTGGACATGTAGTTACATATTAGCTATGGTATTTAAAGCAATGTAAGTTAATGAATTGCTCCAAAATTTACTTTCTGTAACAACTAATACTGTGATAGATTTATGCAGAGAAGCTTTTCATAGTATCCATATTCCTTAGATATTTTACATTGAGTATTTCCTTATTTTCTAGCATAGGATGTTCTATCATCTTGATATTTTACTGCAATAATCCCAGAATCAATACCTTCTTCCATGGATTTTGTCACTGTCATGATAGAATTGAATTTTGAAAAAAAATTGGAAGATATTTGTTCTATTAGTTGATCAAGTCTCATTTGGAGTTTCTCTGAAAGCTCAGAATGCAGGAGATGAAGGAGAAAGGCCTCTTTGCATGATATTTTCATATAAGAGGGTTAGTCTTAGCATGAACTGAATTTTTGGAGCTCTGTAATATATTAAAGAAATTTGTTCTTGTATGAGTGATGTAAAGTATATTCCTACAGTATTCCTTGTGATGTAAAGTATATTCCTAGAAGACAATTTGTTTATGGAGTTTAGTAGTGATTGATCTCTTTTGATTTTTCTATCTCTTCTGGGGACAGTTTAGCAATATATGTGAATCTTGGACATGAATATATTGTCCATTCTAGTGATTATGTGGAAAGCAAGAAATATCTAAAAATAACTTACAGTCAAATTATTCTCTAAATGCAAAGTATGGCTGTTACTGTATCTGCAGAATGCAGAGCTAATAACAAATAAGAAGGAATTTTTTCTTTGGGGGAGGCGTCTGGTCGTGGGGCCTGAACTCTGGGCCTGGGTGGGTGCTGTCCCTCAGCTTTTCAGCTCAAGGCTAGTGCTCTACCACTTGAGCCACAGCGCCACTTTTTACTTATGTGGTGCTGAGGAATCGAACCCAGGGCCTCAGGCATTCAAGGCTCTACCACTGAGCCACCTTCCCAGCCCCAAGAAGGAATGTTTTTGATTATTATCTTTCTTTTTTTTTTGCCAGTCCTGAGGCTTGAACTCTCAGCCTGCGCACTGTTCCTGAGCTTCCTTTGCTCAAGGCTAGTGAGCTACCACTTGAATCACAGCGCCACTTCCATTTCTTTCCTATAATTTAATTGGAGATAAGAGTCTCACAGACTTTCCTGCCCAGGCTGGCTTCAAACCTCAGCCTTCAGATCTCAGCCTCCTGAGTAGCTAGGATTACAGTCAGGAGCTACCAATGCCTGCCTATTATCTTTAAGTACTTGTACAAAGCAGTTTATGAATACATTGCATCTGATCAATGTCACTCCTTTCAACATTCTCAGTCACCCTCCCTGGCTTTTTTCCCCCACTGTCCTTAATTTTGTAGGGTATACATTGAATTCTTCTTTATTTGTCTGCCCCTTCTCTCTTGACCCCACACCATCTCTTTGAAGTACTCACTTTCTGATGCTTATGTTGTTGAACTTTGACTTTGCTTTTCTAAGAAATTATTGCAACAATGAGATGTATAAGACACTATGTCGAAAAATGAACTTTACAATTTAGGTGGGGCAGGGGCAGGGTGGGGGGAGTGTAGTTGTGGAGATGAGAGGGAAGGGAAGGTAGGGGACAAACAAAGGAGGAGGCAACAATGTTTGATAAGAAATGTACTCATTATCTTGCTCATGTGACTGTAAACCCTCTGTACAGTATTTTTCCAATAAAATATATTAAAAAAGAAATTATACTATTTGAGATCACACTTGAACCTATCATGTTTCAGTTAATACAGTTTCTATACTTACATACCTCTCTAAATACTCTACTTAAAGTTTATAAGCTGAATTGAGTTTATACATATGAAGAAAAGCATGCATTTTTTTGTCTCTCTGGGCCAGGCTTACTTCACTTAACATAATTTTTTCAGGTATTTTCATTTCTTTACAAATGGTAAAGTATCAATCTTTCTAAAGGATGAGTAAAATTTCATTGTGTGTATGTATAACATTTGCTTGATCTATTCATCCATTGAGGGGCATCTGGGCTGATTCCATACTTTGACTATGGTAAATAGTGCTTCAATAAACATGGTTGTTCTGATGGCTTTAGTGTATTCTGGTTTGTAGTCTTTTGGATAAGTGCCCAGGAGTGGAATTGCTGCATCATAGGACAATTGCATGTTTTATTTGTTGCAGACCCTCCATAATGTTTTCCAGAGTGGTTGAACAAGTTTATATTCCCAGAGTTTAGTAGAGTTTCCTTTTGCCTGCATCCTCTCTAGCATCTGTTATTGACTGTTTTCTTGGTCATGGCGTAAGATGGAATCTCAGTGTTGTTTCCTTTTTTCAAAGTAGAGTATGCTTCTTTTACTTTTGAATTTTTACTATTCTTTTATTTAAAATATTTTAAATTTTATTGTAAGGTTGATGTACAGAGAGGTTACAGTTACATAAGTTAGGTAATGAGTACATTTCCTTTTTTTAATTGTTATTTTAGACTTGTTATACAGTATCCATAACTATGTGCAGATGAGCACATAAAATAATATTTTATGAAATGAACTCCAAGAAAAGTAAAATTTTAGTTGCATTCCTACTGTTTTTATTTTCTTTTCCTTTTGTTTGTTACTTACTTTGTATTTGGGAGAGTAAGGAAAGGCATATAAGAAGTGGAACAAGGGTGAACAAATACAACTGTGATACTCACTAGACACTGGAAAATGAAACAGATTTCTTGTGGGTAGGGATGGGAGGGAAAATGGGGAGAGATCCATGGAAGGGGAGATATAATTCAAAAAATTATACTCATTACTCATTACCTGATTCATGTAACTACAACCCCTCCATATATCAACTCAGTGTTGCTTTGATTTGCATTTTTATGGTCAGAGATGTTGAGCATTTCTTTATGTATGTGTCTGTTGGCTATTTTTACTTCTTCTGAGAAGATGTTCTTTCATACACAAGTCCATTTATATTAATTGGACTCTTGGTTTTTGAGGGTTTAATTTTTAAGTTCTCTGTATATTCGAATGTTAGGACATGTCTAATGTGTAGCAGGAAAAGATTTCTCCTATTATGTAGGTTATCATTTTAGCTTATTAGCTATATCCTTTGCCATTCAGAAACTTGTTAGTTGGATACAGTCCCATTTATCAAGTCTTTCTTTGATTTACTGTGCATCTGGGTCTTTATTCAAAACATTCTTTCCGGTGCCAAGTAATTTAAAAGAAACAGAATTTATTGAAACTAAAGAAAATGAAATGTTTGTTTGTTTTAGCCAACTATTCAGAATGGTCCTGACCTGTGACTCTTACTTATGATTTAGACCATATTTTTCTGTGTTTCCTGTTTCATTATTATTAATTTTTGATAATTATTTTATCTTGAATTTATTGGTTCTTTTACTAAGTAACTCCTTTCAATGAAGATAGAACGCAAGTAACTTTGAGAAATTTTGGAAAATGATTGATGCTATGAAATTTGTTGCTTCATTTAGAGAATGAAAATAACAGCCTATACAAAAATACAAAGTTATAACATAGCATGATAAATAAGTATAAAATACCTAAGGCAGACCTTAGACATTTTATGTCCAAGTTGATATGAAATACAATTATTTATTTGTTTAAAATCTCTTAAGGCATATGTGTATGTGGACAGTTGGTGTTTTGTGTTGCAGAATTCAGGGTGGAAAAAATAGAGTGACATAATATTTGAAAATAGTTTGAGAACTCCAATCATAGGTCACAGAATGTCATCTGTCTGATAACCTGGCTTCTTTGAAGTCAGTCATTTTCTGTTTTATATCTCCTAATATATGACCTTGTATTTCGTATCCACAGAGTGAATACTACTCTCAGGTTCAAATTAAAAGGCTCATTTCCTGCAGGCAACCTATACAAATCCTAGCCCTAGTGAATTATCAACAAATAATTCTATTGTATCCAGCTCTTTTTTATACTTCTTTCTCTTCTTTGACACTATATTTTACTTATGTGTTTTATAATTAGTATTCTTTAAGCAAGCAATTTAACAGAGGACTGGCATTGTATCTTATACACCTTTATGTTTCCATTTTTATGACAAGTATAATGCCTAGTAGTTAATAGGTGTGCAATAACCATTTGTAGGATAAATACCTGAATTCATGAACATATTGATTCTCCATCTTCAATATTATGTCTTTGCTAGTGACAGAAGAATTCTGTTTTTTTTAGTTATTTTCCAAAGTTGGTACTTTTATCCCCGATACTTATTAGTGGTGGTGGGCTTCATCATATTGGTCTTATTAATTAATGTAGTTGATTTCTGGCACAAAAAGGAAGAAAAAATGAGTTTCTGATGCTGTTTTTATCCTGTCCATCAGACATCTCCTGTCCCATGCCTTGTACAGACACATTCTGTTCACCAGCTGCTGGTTTCAGCTTGTTCCCACCAGGCTGCTTCTTTGGCCAATGGTACTGCTTCTCCTGGCCTCTGTTCTACTCCAAAGTACTCTATCACACATAGATTTAAAATGTATCTATACTTTTTTCTGTTCTGTTCCCCCCCCCTAGAAAATGATAGGCAAAGAAAAATACACCATTCATTTGAAACATTACCAGTTCTTGTGATTTACACTCTAGATCCTCTCTGAGGAGGATTTGTTGATCCTTGGAAAGAGCACCACGATCCAGAATTATAGTTGGTTCTTGGAAGAGAGCATATAAGCACTCTAGGGATTTCAATTCGTATCAATTTGCATATGGACGTTAAAGGATTTTATTTTCAACCCTCTAAACAGTACATTATAATTCATTAAGGCAGCTATTATATGCATAGTCTCATTTGCTGATAAGGAAAAACAAAGAGATAGCATGGAACTTCAAAATAAAATTTTTATGTTAGTCATAACTTTGTTTATGAAAATAACCGTATGATTTATTAAAATCATATTATTAAAATCACTTTGATTTATTAAAACTCTTATCCAATGAAGTCCACCTGTAATTTTTACCACCTTGGAAACATTTTTGTAAGCAGAGTATCTGCCAGATCTTGAGTGGAATTAACTTACTTCCAGTCTGCTTTCAGGAAGTGAATTAAAGATACACTTGAGACGTTCTCTTAAATACTAAAATAATGTTAGGTAAGAAGATGTCCCATCTACATTTTGCCTCTAATTTCAGGGTAAATCTCTATTGACATCCTCCATCTCACCTTAAATTCAACCAGTTGTTATTTTTATGAGTATCAACTGGCACTGAACTTATGCAGAGACAAAGTAGGTTATCTGCCTGAAAAATCTGCAACCTGGAGAACTCTAGGTATGGCCCACCACAGAGATTAAATTTGATCATGATCTCTATAGCTCAGGTAGAGTGACAATAGAACTGGGCAGTTTCTTTCACTTAAGAGGCATGGCAGGGGTCTTCCTCCAGAAAATGCACCTAGGCTTAATTGTCAGAAAATGGGTAAGTGTGCAATTATGTGACATTATGTGTAATTATGTAGTAAGTGGTATTAAGATGTAGATTGCTCAGGATCTGCAGATCCATCAGTTTTTTTGGCTTCAGGGAAGAACAGTGGTTAATATTTATTAAACACTTAACACTAGATCATTTTCTATGTTACCTTTAATTCTTCCTCAAAACTTCCATGGGTGGCTATCATTAATATATTGTACTTTTTTTTTTTTGGTCCAGTTGTGGAGCCTGAACTCTGGGCTTGAGCACTATCCCTCAGCTCTTCAGCTCAAGGCTAGTGCCCTACCACTTGAGCCACAGTGCCACTTCTGACTTTTTTCTTTTTGCTTATGTGGTGCTGAGGAATTGAAGCCAGGGCCTCAGGCATGCAAGGCAAGCGCTCTACCACTGAGCCAACTTCCCAGCCCCTATTGTACTTATTTTTAAAGATAGATATGTCCAAACTAGTTTAAGAAATTGTCTAAGGAAACAAAAATTATGTATCTAGAACTTCAAATTACAAATATTTTGTTTGTGTGTGTATAATGATTACACATGTACATATATAGATAATGTAAAATATGTAAATACTATATTTAAGTTGTATAGATATTATCTATATAAAATCTAAGGAAAAGCTTTAAAAGAGAGTGGATGATGAAGAGAAATGAGATAGTAGAGTGTGGCAGACAGTTCACATTAAGTATTTTGTAGGCCAAATGGATAATCTAGGCTTTTACTCTGTGACTCCTGAAGTGTCTCTGACGGGCATTTATCTAGGGAGTGGCATCATCAGATTTGCATTTAAAAATTCAATTTTGGTTATAGGATATAGGAGGGCCAGGATCATGTAAAAGAAGACCTGTCATTGAGTTGTTGAATGGATCCACTTGAGACATGATAGATGCATTTACACAGCTCATTAGTAGCAGATGAGCCACACCAAGAAGTCATCTGCTTCTATAATCATCTTGTTGCTACTTCCTTTTCAGGTCCTTGGTATCAGCTGGTTTCTCTAATTCCATCCCAAGTCATCCCTTCCAGATTTTAATTGACTTTCTTCCAACCGGCTGCACAGCTCTTGGTTCTGGATCTCGAATTGAACTTCCTGTAATTTAGCATTGCCAAACCAGCTGTTGCCATTTTGATAATTTAATAGTCAGTCATCTCACTTAAGTGACCTAATATTTGACATCTAGGTTGAATATTATTTTCATTTTAAAATATGTATTGACAATGTATTTCAAAAGTGTGCTTGCATAATTCTTCCAATGTTATTATATATATATATATACACATATATACTATTTGTTACTATATGTACTTGCACTTACAGCTTGTGCAGTACAAGGAAGGTCACATTCCATTAGTTCAATCTTTTTCAGGTAGAATAATAGGAAATTATTATTTTGAACATGGGAAGTGAAAGGAAAAAGTCATACAGCATAGTTTGTCAAGGATAAGGTCTATAAAGAAAAGTGAATAAAGACAGTAAATATGTGGGTGAGTCAGGTTTGATGCAGAGAGAGAGCCTTAAAAATGTCGGCTATAGATATTCAAGCTAGCAGTGAGTCCAAGTGCAGAATCACATAATTATTGAAGTATTAGGAAGAAATTGGTTGACCATAAGACCATAAGATCCATCTAAAAGAGAAGCTGTGGAAAGTCTTTATAGAAATTTGACTCAAGAGAGTGTATCTTACTTTGTTTCCTCTTTTACATTTTATGTTGCCTCATAAGTTGTTCAGGGTCTACTGCTGTGTTCAATGGCCAAGTGAAAATAGTCTTCTTGTAATTTGGTATTTATCCAAAGAGATTTAGAGCTCTTGAGTGTTTGGTCAGGAGGCCAAGGTAGATGGCCTTATACTAAAAAGGCACAAATGAACATCCTAAACAAATGTATGATAATTCGCAAAGGCATTCCTATATAGCAGTGCGTTTGCAGCAGTCTCTCTACAAGTCTTTAGCCCACTTATTAATCAGCTAATTGTTTCTTTGAGGATTGGTTGCTAGGGGGTTTCATTTTTTAAATTCTAAGTATATTTTAGATATGAGATACTTGTCTGTTGTATGGCTAGTGAAGATCTTCTCCCGAACTGTGGGCAAGATAATGAGTACATTTGTAAAGTTCGTTTTTTGCATCTTATCTTATTGTTCTAGCAAGGCATTCTAATACTAAATTGAAGAGAAGTAGAGAGAGTAGACATTCTTGTCTCATTTCTGAATTTAGAGGAAATAGATTTTCACCATTAAGTATAATACTGGCTGTTGGTTTGTCATACACAGCCTTTATTATATTGAGGAATGTTCCATGGATTCCTAGTTTTTCCAGAGTTTTCACCCTAAAGGGGTGTTGGATCTTGTCAAATGCTTTTTTTGCATCTATTGAGATAATCATGTGATTCTTGTCCTTGCTCTTGTTGATGTGATGAATTATATTGATTGATTTATGTATTTGAACCAGTTTGTATCACTGCAATGAATCCTGTTTGATCATGCTATATGATTTTCTTTTTTGATTAGTTGTTGAAGTCGATTGGCCAAAATTTTGTTGAGAATTTTTGCATCGATGTTCATCAAAGAAATAGTTGTATAGTTCTCTTTCTTTCATGAGTCCCTGCCTGGATTTGGGATGAGGATTATGATGTCTTCATAGAAAGAGTTTGGTAGTGAACTTTCTCTTTCAATTTCATTGAAGAGTTGGAGGAGTATAGGTGTGAATTCTGCTTTGAAGGCCTTGTGGAATTCAGCTTTAAATCCATATGGTCCTGGGATTTTCTTGGGTAGAAAGTCTCTTATTCCTATTTCTATTTTAATGCATAATATAGGTGGGTTAAGTTGTTTTAAATCATCTTGGTTTAGTTTGGGCATGTCAATATTTGCTAGAAATTCATTCATTTCTTCCAGATTCTCAAACTTATTAGCATAAAGGTTTGAGAAGTATTCCCTTATAATGTTCTGAATCTTACTTATTTCTGTGGTGATGTTTCCATTCTCATCTCTGAGTTTGTTTATTTGAGTGTGTTCTCTTCTTTTTCTGATAAGATTTGTTAGGGTCTGTCAATTTTGTTAATTTTTTCAAAGAACCAATTCTTTGTTTTGTTGATTCTTTCTTTTTTTTATTCCATTTCATTTTATTCTAATTTAATTTTAATTATTTCTTTCCATCTACTGGATTAGGGTTTAGCTTCTTACTCTTTTTCAAGAAGTGTAAGGTGCTTCATTAAATTGTTGGTTTCAGATCTCTCCAATTTGTTGATGTAGGAACTCACAGCCATAAACTTGTCTCTCAGTAATACATTTGCTGTTTCCCAAAGGAGCTTGTAATTTGTGTGTTTATTTTGGTTAAATACCGTGAACATTTAAATTTCCTTTCTAATCTCTTCCATGACCCATTGATGTTTCAACAGTGTATTGTTCAGCCTCCATGTGTTATAGGATTTTCTTTGATGGCCTTTGGTGTTGAATTCTAATTTTATTCCCTTATCATCTGAGAGAATGCAGGGCATAATTTCAATATTTCTGAATTTGGACAAATTTGCTTTGTGTCCTAAAATGTGGTCTCTTTTGGAGAATGTTCCATGTGCTGCTGAGAAGACCATGTATTCTGATGCTGCTGGGTGAAATATTCAGTAGATGTCTGTTAAGTCTAGCTGTTCTATTATTTAGTTCTGAGCTTTCTCTGTTGAGTTTTTTCAGAGTAGATCTATCTACTGGTGATAGTGGTGTATTAATATCCCCAACAATGAATATCTTTGGATATATGTGAGATTTTTTGGGAAAGTAGTTTTTCTCGGGTAAATTTGGGTGCTCCATTATTTGGTGAATAATATTTCATATTGTAATATCCTCCTGAAGACAAGTTCCCTTAATTAATATGTAATTACCTTCTTTATCTCTTCTGGCTCATCTTAATTTGAAGTCTATTTTATCTGATATTAAGTTCACAACTGCTGCCTGTTTATGGGGTAGTTTGCTTGGTAGACTTTATTCCAGCGTTCCATTATCAGAATATTTTTTTTGTGTGTGTGTGGCAAGGTGTGTTTCTTGAAGGCAGAAAGTAGAATGATCTTGCTTTTTGATTCAAGTAGACAGTCTATGTCGCTTAATTGGAGAGTTAACTCCAGTGATATTGAGAGTTAGGACTGATTGCTGTTTGATAGTTCTGACAGGTTATTCACCTTCTTGGGGGCTGAACCAACTAGGTCCTTCCTAAGCTTCTTGGATTCTGTGTTTGGGGTCTGTTTCTTGGCTTTTGTCAGGCTCTTATTGTTTTACTATGCATATGACATCTTTAAGGATCTTTTGTAGGAATGGTTTTGTGGAGATATTCTGTTTCAATTTTTCTTTGCTGTGGAAGGATTTTATTTGTCCTTCTGTTATAAAGGAGAGTTTATCTGGGTACAGTAGTCTCAGTTGATGGTAGTTTGTCTTTATGGTGTGGCATACATCATTTCAGGCTCTTCTTGCTTTCATGATCTCTGCTGAGAAATCTGCAGTTATTCTTATTCCCTTTATAGAGGATTGATCTTTTCTCCCTGAAAGCTTTAAGGATCCTTTCCTTGGTGTGAATTGATCCTGTGCAGATTACAATGTGGCAGTGGGTTTTCCTGATCTGGTCTGGTCTATTTGGATTTTTAAAGCCTTTTTGTATCTGAATGGACCTACCTTTTACATGTGTGGGGAGTTCTCTGCTAGGATCATGTTAAATAAATTTCCTAGACCTTTCTCTCTAGGCCTTCCTCTACACACATTAGCCTGAATATAGGCTTTTTGATGGTATCCTCTAAATGTGGAATAGTTCTATCATTTTTCTTGGATTTGTCTTGAATACTTGTCTGTTCTTTCTCTGTAATGTCTATTCAGTCTTCAGTCCCAGAGATTCAATCTTCTGCATGGTCCAACCTACTGTCAAGACTTTCTACTTTGTTTTTTATTTCTTTTCCTTCTAATTGTCAAATTTTATGGCTTCAAATTCTTTGTTAGAGCTTTGTTTAAGATCTTGTAGGGACTTCTTTACCTGCTTAATTTGTTTTTCAGTATTCATTCTCAAATCCCTTGTTTATTGTTTATAGTTTCATTGGACTCCCTTTCCTTCTGTTGGGCTTCATTCAGCATTCCTTTGGTGGCCTCCATGGATTCCTCCAGCTTTGTGTTTGTGGATTCCATGAATGCCTCTATTAATCTTTGTTTATTCTCATCTCACTCATGCAATTCCTCTATTAGTCTTTGGTTAACCTCCTCATGCTCATCAAATTCTTGTACTAATTTTTGGTAACCTCATCACTGTCACACATTTCCCTATCATGCTAACAGAGTCGTTTGAAGGCTTTCAATCTTTTCATTCAGCATGTTTACCAATACTGTTTCTAGGGCATTTTGGGAACTCTACTATATATTATTCATTAATTTCTCTGTTTCCTAATTATCATTAGGTACTTGGACTTACCATTTTCTGTGGTTTTCCTGCTTTTTCTGGACATTTGGGTATGGAAGAAACCCATTTCCAGGCTAGAACACTATTTTAAAGCAAGTTTCAACCATAGCCCTGAAATTGGGCAGATTGTTTAGCACAGTCAAAATGAGTACAGATAAAATCTATTTCAACAGATACAATTTAATTCAACAACAAATGACTAGCTATCAATGGACTAAGAAAATCAAAGAAGGAGTCAGTAAACCAAAAATTTATAGGTTTAAGGAGAATTGTGAGGAGAAATTAGGATTAGAAAAATATAGGGGGGAAAACAGAGAAGGAATATAACCAAGGTGTAAATTCAGATAGAGGAGAAGGATAGTAGGAAAGGAGAAGAGAGATAAAGAAAAAGGAAAAAGGAAAAATAAAAAATAAACAATTTGAAAATGAAACACGTAAAATTATATAAGTATAAAGAAATAATACTACAATTAAGGGAGTTAAGTCTAACAGTTTGTGAACTGAGTAATGGATATCTAAATTAAGTATGCACACAATGAAGGATAAGGTATAATAATCGAAGATTTATAACTGGGGATGAAGAGAACAGCAATTAAGTAAAGCAAAAAACAAAGCAGAAAGGACCAAAAGAGGAATGAGTATAAAGAGAATAAAAACAAACAAAAATAAAAAAATAATCCCAAAATAAAAATGATAAAAAATAGAAAAAAATTATATATATATATATATATATATATATACATATATATTTGGTAGAAAGAAGAGTTCTTCGATTTTTTGGGGGGTGGGGGAATCTTTTGTGCCCCTGTGTCTGGAACCAGTCTCTTGATGGAGCCTCTGGTTTGCTTGTGGTGTTTGGGTTTTCCTGTGGCTTGACTGGTTCCTTAAATCAGTTTGTTTGAGCAGGCAGAATGAAGCTCTACATTACCATGGACTTTATGACCCTCTTCCTACTCTAGTTCAGTGGGAAGGTCATCTGCTTTGAGTATCACAAAAGAGGGAGATGGCTGTTTCCTCTAGCTTGGAGTTGCTGTGAGGGAGCTAGGTTGTAGGTAGGGATGTGGCCTGTTACCAAACTGTAGCTTTACCCTGATAGGCTAACTCCTAAGAGACTCAAGCAACCCAAACTGGAGCCATTCTCAGAATTTATGTGTAATGAGTTTCCAATTGTTTTTCTTTTCCGCTTCAGCAGCTGGAGTTGCTGCCTGAGCTGCAGAGTGGGTGGAGTAGACTCTGGCTCTGTTTACCCAATGAAGATAGTTGTCCCCCTCGTGGAGCTGCCTCTGTTTGGAAGGGCAACTTTCTCCAGAGGTGGAGCTTAGTCTCATAGGTCAGGTTCTTTTGACCTGTTAAATGGCTCCTATTGTCTTCTTATAAGGCCTGAGTTACTTTTTAGCTACTCTGGCTTGGTTTTTGTCAGTATCAAAGATGAAGTTCTTCTCTGGTGGCAGGGGAGGGCTGCATTCTCACTGCTGCTCTGTGTAAAAGAGTGAGAGGATGTCTTGTGTGGTACTCACACCTTTCCCTTTGTTTTTGGGCTGTCCACAGTCTGCAACTATCTGTGCTCAGCAGGATGGAGATTTCTGCTCCTTGTCAGTTCTTGCTGTTGGTGACTAGAATCTGCTTGCATGCTGCCTTTGGTGCCTTTGTCCCCAGCTATCTCTGTTGATATGGTAGATGTGGACACCGTTGAGTCCTCGAATCTGTCTTCTTAACCAAGGTGCCTGAATTTTTCTTTCTGGACAAACTCTCTGTACTATGATGGCACTCTTGATGTGACTCTCTAGCCTTAGATTTTCCACTGGAACACTAAAACTGGTTTCTATAGGAGAGCTTAGTCACAAGCTTCTCCTCTGTCATCTTCCTTCAGACTCTCCTGTCATTATTTTTAATCTGTCATGGAGTTTGAACTTGGGGCCTAGGTGCTGCATTTGAGCTGTTTTTATTCTCAAGGCTCTGCTCTACCACTTTGAGCCAGAATTCTACTTCCATTTTTTTTTTTTGGTGGTTAATTCAAGATAAAAGTCTCATAGACTTGCCTACCCAGGCTGGCTTTGAATTGTGATCTCCTGAGTAGCTAGAATTACAAGTGTGAGCCACCAGCACCCACTCTCTCATGTCATTTTTATGTCACAGCTATAACAATCTCTAATGTTCATGCAGTTATACGAATTCAAAGTTGGATTTAGATCTGCTAACTCAAAATCACATTTATCTGAAGAGACACAAAACTTTCACTATTATGGGTGCTGAAGGAATATTGATTGGTCTTCCTATACCAGGACAATTCCTTTGGCTTCTTGGATGAGTTTTTAACTAAACTATCTCTGATTGAAGATTGGAGATACTTACTCATGTACTATATGCTTTATACTCTAACAAGTTACTACTCAGAAGTGATGGCTCTTCTATAGCATACTTGTCCATGGCAATTACCTTATCTTGTTGTGTGTAATTGGTTTTGTATAATGTCATCATCCAAATACTCTTTACCTTTACATAAAATCAAGACTTAGTGACAATCTTATGTTTACGAATGCATATCAGGTATAATCAATAAGTATTTATATTAGAAAGTTCCTGCTGTATTTGACTCTACTGGAGTTGAATTTGAGCATTAAATATTAAAAGACATCTGGGCCTGTAATCCTAGCTACTCAGGATGCCAAGATTTGAGGATCACAGTTCAAAGCCAATGTGGGCACAAAAATCTGGATTAACCAATTAACTACCAGAACATTTGAAGTAACATTGTGGGTCAAAATGGTAGAGCATTGGCCTTGATTAAAAAGAACTTCCAGGGGCTGGGAAGTTGGCTCAGTGGTAGAGCGCTTGCCTTGCATGCCTGAGGCCCTGGGTTCAATTCCTCAGCACCACATAAGAAAAAAGCCGGAAGTGGTGCTGTGGCTCAAGAGGTAGAGTGCTAGCCTTGAGCTGAAGAGCTGAGGGACAGCGCCCAGGCCCAGAGTTCAGGCCCCACGACCGGACCAAAAAAAAAAAAGAGCTTCCAGCCCAAAGTTCAAGTCCCATGACCCACACTCCACTCCCCACAAAAGTCCCAAAACAAGAAACTAAATGAAATGTGAAAATGTATTCACCCAAGCACACAAAGTTAGAGATATACTCATTAAAATGTTGACTCTTTTATTTCTATACTTCAGAGATTTGTTGTATTGTCTTTCAGAATTTAATAAACTTATACTAGCTCATGCAGACTTAATGCACACATGTGATTAGTTATATGAATTATATTTTCATTATGTTTAGCAGTATTCTAACTTCCATTAGCTTGGCAAAGGAGACTGAGGCAAGAACAATTCATATTAAAATTCAGAGAGAAATATAGAAGTGATGGCAGAGAGGTTCTGAGAAATAATTTTTACCTAAGAAATTCATAGGGAAAGGTTACACTAATGGGGACCTCAATGCTGCATGAGAATAATCTTACTGCAGAAGCATGGATATAGACTTCCTGTCTGGCATGGCTGTGTGTGCCATAAGGACAAAATGGTCATGACCAAATTGGTCAACACACAGCAGAGATCAACAGATCATCAGCTCCTGGTTAAGGTCTTTGGAATCATCTGAGCTGCTTACATTCAAGTGAGGTAAGACTTTCTGCCTGTTTTCTGTTGTGAAATATTTAGTAGTTCTTAAACCATGATATCAGGATGGGCAGTTTCAACAGTAACTTGTTAGAAATATGAATTCTATTTATGTATTCAATTATTTTTCTTTAGGTAGTAGTACAAGAGTTGCCTTTAAATGAAGTAGAAATTCATGAGTAAAAGACACCTTGACTAACATCATCTCTTTCAAAATTCTCAATCACCCCTCACAACTTCACACACTTACTTTTTTTAATTTTGTAAGATATAATTACATTTTAGAATGTATTCTCTTTTCTACCTCTATTCATTCATCTATCCCCCTCCCTTTGGCCCCACCTTACTCTTTCAAGTACCAACTTCCTGTGCTGATTTTGTTACTGTGATTTTTGCCTTTCTAAGGAATTATACTTTGTAAGTCTTCCGTGAGTCTACAATATTTCAGCTAATATATTTATATACACTTGCATACCACCCCACATATTTACTTCCAAGTTTATAAGCTAAATCTACCTTGCACATAAAGGGAAAACATGAATCCTTTGTGTGGGCCTGACTTCCTTCACTTAACGTAAATTTTTCAAGTCTTTCCATTTCTTTGCAAAGAATGCAATGTCATTCTACATTTTCATTCTTTCTAGTGAATGAGTAAAATTCCATTGGGTATATATAGCACATTTTCATGATCCATTTATCCATTGAGGGAATTTGAGGTGATTTCCATACCTTGGCTATGGTGAATAGTGTTGCAATAAACATGGTTGTTCTGTTGGCTTTACTGTATTTTTGGTTTGAAATCTTTTGGATAAATTCCCAGGAGGAGAATTGCTGTGTTATAGGCTAGTTCTATGTTTTATTTGTTGATGACCCTCCATTCTGTTTACCAGAGTAGTTGAACAAGTTTACATTCCCATCAACAGTGTAGTAGAGTTCCCCTTTGGCTGCATTCTTGTCAACATCTGTTATTGTTTGTTTTCTTGATAAGTGGAGTAAGATGGAATCTCAGGGTTGTTTTGGTTTGCATTTCCTTTAGGGCCAGAGATATTGAACAAGAAATGTAAATTACTTGCAGCAGATCTATGGAATCAGTGAGAGGTCTTGTAGTTAGTGATTAATGAAAAATACCTTTAGTGGTGATTTTTACATTCTCCAGAGCTAAAAATTACTGAATTTAAAAGATGCTAGAAGAGAATGTTGAGGAAAGGAGAAAAAAGGTTAGCAGGAGATTCATGGAAAAAGTTTTAAAGAAATGAGACTATATTGCTCTATTCCAAGATGCAAACCATACCACTTAATACTTTTAGATACTTTAATGATGCAAACACCAAAAGCATGTTGAACACTGGTGTCTCAGGATTGTAATCCTAGCTATTCAGGAGGTTGAGATGTGAGGATCAGGGTTTGAACACAAACTGGGCAGGAAAGTCCATGAGACTTTTATCTCCAGTTAACCATCAGAAAATGGGAAAAGCCTTGATCACTGATCTAAATAAAAGTGAAATTTGGATCAGAACTTCCATGGAAGTATCATAGTAATACGTATAAAATGCATTTTTCTTGCTGTTGACTTCTTAAGATTAAATCTGCTCACTCACCAAGTATGACACATCCCAGGTACCAGAGAAAGAATTGATGTTGGGGAGAATACTTGCCGCTGTCTTTCTTGTAAAAAATAACAAAAATAAAATGGTTGGAGATGTTTTAAATTTTAGCTTGATGGGGTGTCAGAGATGAATAAGTTCAGAAATATTTACATAGGAGAGTCAGAAAATAATTGAAATTGAAATACCCTGGCCCTTACACCTTTCTGACAGCTGCTCAGTCATTTCCCAGTAGCCTGAAGTTTCTGTATAGACAATCATCTTGCTAATGACTGTAATTTATCACTGGAGATGTTTAGTTTCAAAAATGAAATATGACTACATATTTTGGAGATTGATAGTAAGAGCTTGTTTATTGATTGTCCTTCTATGTTAAAAAAATAAAAAGAAATACTGCTGACAAAATTACATTTTTCACCAGTCTATCACAGTAGCTAAGTTCTTGACATAGAAAATGTCTTAAAATTATATTTTTGCCTGGAAGGTTATAAAAAGGCAATAACAATAAACTTTGGCTTTAAGTATGCTCTCTTTCCTTCTAGTTTTGAGAAGATGTAAATATACATATGTCAAATGAATGTAAGCTATAGGAATTATATACAAATATACAACTATACACACAGACATATATGGACAATTCACTTACATTTATTTTTAGGAAAGCAGTTTAAAAACCACATTAAGCCTGGAATATGTCAGAGAAAGTATTGATTAAAATAGTGTTCCAACAATAAAAGACCTAATAACAAAAAATGATCTTTAATAGAAAGAACAGTCCTTTAGGATTTTCAATACCAAATTTCAAACTCTACTACAAAGCCATAGTAATCAAAACAGCTTGGTACTGGCACAAGAACAGACCTCAGGACCAATGGAATAGAATTGAAAACCCAAAAAATGAACCCACAGACTTATATTCATCTAATCTTTGATAAGGGAGCTAAAAAAATAGAATGGAAGAAAAACAGTCTTTTCAGTAAATGGTGCTGGCGCTGGCAAAATTGGTTAATCACTAAAGCTAGATCCTTATGCATCACCCTGTACCAGAATGAAGTCCAAATGGATCAGAGACCTCAGAGTCAAAGCAGACACTCTGAAAACATTAGAGGATGGAATAAGAGAAAATCTAGGGCTCCATTGCATAGGCTGAAATTTTCTTAATAGAGACCCAGAAACACAACAAATCAAAGAAAGGTTGGACAAATGGGATTGCAAGGAATTGCAGGCCTTCTGCATTGCAAAGGACATAGCTAGCAAGATCAATAGAAAGCCCACAGATTGGGAGAAGATCTTCACTAGCCATACAACAGATAAGGGTCGCTTATCTAAAATATACTTGTAACTCAAAAAATTAAATCCCCCCACAACAAATCCTCAAGGAAACAACTGTCAGATAAATAAGTGGGCTAAAGACTTAAAGAGAAACTGCTCTGAAGAGGAAATAAGAATGGCCAATAGACACATGAAGAAATGCTCTACCTCTCTTGCCATAAAAGAAATGCTAATTAAAACAACATTGAGATAACACGTCACCCCAGTTAGAATGGCTATAATCAAGAGTTCTAATAACAACAGATGCTGGAGGGGATGTGGACAGAAAAGAACCATACTGCATTGTTGGTGGGAGTGTAAACTTGTTCAACCACTTTGGAAAGCAGTATGGAGGTTCCTCAAAAGACTCCACATAGAGCTCCCCATGACCTAGGAATCCCACTTTGGGACATTTACACGAATGATCACAAACAAGACCATACTAAAGCTACCAGCACAACTATGTTTATTGTAGCATTATTCACCATAGCTAAAATATGGAACCAACCCAAATGCCCCTCAATAGATGAATGGATCATAAAAATGTTGTATATTTACACAATGGAATTCTATGCCTCTATCACAAAGAATGGCATTGCCCCATTTGTTAGGAAATGGAAAGACTTGGAAAAAATTTTATTAAGTGAAGTAAGCCATGCCCAAAGAAATATAGGTTCCATGGTTTCCCTTATTTGTAATAACTAGTAGATGTCTGAGACAAGCAGAAAAGATCAGATAAGTTGATGTTAGGCTAAATGAATCCCAAGATAAGGACTCAAATGGTTGCTATTGTTTCTGACATATTTATAAGATGATTCTTTTGTTGCTTTGTATGTCCCTCCCCCACGGTATAACCCCTGTTTCACTGTATTTGATGTTGGTATAATTTGTGGAGGGGAAGGGCAAAACAAACCGTTTACATAGGGATATAGGGGGACCCATTGCAAAAGCAAACCTTTGGGTTGGGAAGGTGGCTCAATGGTAGAGCACCTGCCTTCCATGCATGAATTTGATCCCTGGTTTGATTCCTCAGCACCACATAAGGAAAAGAAAAAAGCTGGAAGTGGTGCTGTGGCTCAAGTGGTAGAGCTCTATCCTTGAGCTGAAGAGCTGAGGGACAGCGCCCAGGCCCAGAGTTCAGGCCCCATGACCGGACTCCCCAAAAAGCAAAACAAAACAAAACAAAATAACCTTACAACTTTGAGGGGGGGAAGGGTGGGAGATGGGAAGAGATGGGAAAGGGAAACAAAGGAGGAGGCAACAATGCTTGATAAGAAATGTACTCATTATCTTGCTCATGTAATTGTAACCCCTCTGTAGTATATTTTTACCAAAAAACTTATTAATAACAATAATAACTAGTTTTCCAAGCAGTGTTTCCTACCTTCTTAATAGAAAAATCAACATTTGCTTTTATATCAACAACTTTTAAGCAATTCTTTTCTGTCCACTGGTCAAAAGTTAGCTTTATTTACTTGGTACAGTGAAAGCATCTTGGTAATCTTGGGTTGGTGAGAAATGCAAACATGAGTTTGGGGATACTCAGAAAAATCAAATCTCAAGTTAAATCCCCCAAGAATTTCATATTTACCAAGTAAGAGCAGCTTCCTCATCAATGACTTTTATTTCCCATAGGCATTGAAAATCATCCCGTCTTAAAGAATGTTCCAGGAAATTTAAGGAATTGTCAGTAAGATTCTTAACTTACTAATTAGTGGTACCTTGTTACAAAAGAAAAGAGCTGAAATATTTTGTTCTGATGATTGGAATGTTCACCTTTAATTTGGCAAACAAAATTCAAAAATATATTGTGAGAAAATGCTGCAGGCTTTTCAGTGTGGTTTTCCACTGGCTGAATATTAGAGCAGGAACAAATGTTTATTAATTCTTTCTGCCACACAGCTAATAGAACTGTTCTTTTAATTCAACAAACAGAAGCCTGTGTTCTTTGGATGATTCTTTTATTTCCCATGGCGTCTGCATGCTGTTGGCTGACAATCACAATGGTTATGTATCTAAGTTGGCTCTAGATGACTGTATTGAATAAAAAAGAGAGAAAGCATTCCTTTAGTTGTTTTTGCAATAGTTCTGAAGGTATATACTCAAAATTCTTGAGAAAGTTTCTGCAAATAGTTTTTCATCCCTGAATTCTTTTGGTTTGCACAAGATTGGTAAAACTACAAGGTAAAGACTAATTGTTTGATGTATAAGTTCTAACACAGTCCAAGAGACCTTCTTACTGCATTTGAAATCTCTCTATCACCTCTCATTGGTTATTCAATGTATACTTTTAGACAGACAACAGATAGGAAGACAGACAGGAAGACAGACATACATACAGATTGACAGATAGATAATAGACAGATACAGAAATATTCGTATCTTTTCACCCCCACTATATCTTATTCCTGTCTTAGGTAAGGATGATGCAAGTAATTAATAGGAGAGCTGCCAAGACAGGATAATGAATGGTAAAATATGTAGTCTCAGGCCCAGATCTCTATGTTCTGATATTCTCTTTGCCTTTTCAACCTTCTGATCTTAGGTAACTCACTAAATCCCTCCATGTTTTATTTTGGTTTTCTGTAACATGAGGAAGAACATACTTATGATTCTTCTATAAGTGTGAAATGAAAACTAAATTAATTCAAGAAAACCACTAGAATATTACCTGACCTGATTTGTGATTATGATTCATATCTTTGAGAGGCCTTTGTTGCTTTTTCACTTTTTAACTTTGCCTTGATCTTTCTATCTTGATGGACCTATTCATTGTGTGTGTGTATGTGTGTGCAGTGTGTATATATGTGTGTTCACATATATACTCAAGAACTAAAGGATTGACTAATGGCCTTGTGCTCTCACTTGGCTTTTTTGCTTACGGCTGGTGCTCTACTACTTGATTCACACCTTCACTTCCTGATTTGGACTAGTTGGTTGGAAGTAAGAGTCTGACAGATTTGCCTTCTTGGTCTGGCTTCCAACCCCTATCCTCAGATATCCATCTCCTGATTGGATAAGAATATAGGTGTGAGTTACCAATGTCCAGGAGTGTACCTATTCTTAACAAATCATTGTTATTTTAGAGATACTTCAATATAAGTACATTAAAGTCATTTGACTTTAAAATTTTCTGCCTGCCTTTGTGTCTACTTTTTGTCTCTATTTTTTCTCTGTTTCAAACTCTTAATTTTTACTTAATGTTTCCTATATAAATCAATGCTCTGGTTTGGGTGAATGTCCCCAAAGGCCCATATATTAAATTCTTAGTGTTCTACAGGAGTAGTACCATGAGATACAATGGAACTATAAGAGATAGGGACACAGAGGAGGTCCTTAGGCAATTCTGGGCTTAGGGCCAAAGTCTCTCAGTCTCTCTGTGGCTTAAGAGGTGAGCAGTCATTCTGACATACATGTCTCCATTATGAACCAAACCAAATGGGCTGCACATTTTTCAAAATGAGATTCTAATCACTAAGGGAAATGCATCTTTTGTGTTTATGAGCTCCAGGCATCAGGTAGTTCGTTGTAATAATTGAAGCTGAGTAATATAATCAATCACTTCTGCTGCAAACCAAGAAATAAAATTAAGCCAGTTAGAATTTGAACTACAACAGAACTCAAAGTAAGAACTTGGAGTACTTTCCCTGAATAAAACAAGTCCTCTTGGCCTTACAGATTTTCAGCTTGATATTATTCATTTTCTTGTTTTCTCAGCACCCCTTGCTCTCAAAAATGAAGTTGTTAGATAAATCAATTTGAAGAAAAGAAAGTGTCACATCAAATTAAATTTCATTTGAATGTCAGGATTTTCTATGTTTGTAGAAAGTTTGACTAAAGAGTATGATAGAGTATATTTTACAGGAAGGAATGAGGAACCTAAGGAATGAATGAGCTTAAATCTTCTGGCAATAGACTACTATCGGCAATTTTTAAGCAACTACAACTCCTACAGGGGTCACTATAAGAGTTCTCATATTGTGTTCCTATATTAAATTGAAACTCTTTGATAAAATTATTTAAAAATAATAAAAATAGTACTCCCCTCCCCATAAAGCCAAACCAACAAACAAAACATTGATCCCTGGAAAGACAGACATTACAAATAGGAAGTCTGAATGGTATAAGAAGGAAGCATAATACTTCTTTTTCCCAAATGGTATACCTGCCGGAAAGATAACTCTGTGGTCAAGAAATAAAAGTGCACTTACAACAGGAACTAAATTCATATTACTGTAGTTACAGATTAACTATTATATCAATATGGTTTCCAAATCTTTGTCCATTAATTTCCAAAATTTAGAGTATAGAAATTATAATAACTGGTAATAAAGTAGGTTGAAAATAGAGACATATGGAACTCATTATTGTGAGCTATCCGGTATAAACTGAGGTTAAAACTCCTAAATGACCAATTCGAATACATTGCTCCAATGATATCTTCCCTTCCTTCTTTCGCTTATCTTCCCATCCTTCCCCTTCCCTCCCAAACCTTCCTTCTTCCTTTCTTCACCTTTCTTCATGTCATCATTTCATCTTCAAGAAGCTTTTATTTTGTACAGTTTTGATTGTAAAAATGTAAAAATACTATACAGAGGGGTTACAGTTACACGAGCAAGGTAATGAGTACATTTCCTATTGAGCATTGTTGCCTCCTTTTTTGTTTTTTGCCATACCATCCCTTCACTCCCACCTCCACAACTACTCTCCCACACCCTGCCAAAGTTGTAAAGTTCATTTTCAACATAGTGTCTTGTACATCTCATTGTTACAATAGGTCAACCTGTATCCCTATTTGAACATTTTGGTTTTTTTCCCCTTCCCCTCCCCGAATTAGGGCACTGACATTAAATAAAGTGAAAACAGGAGTTATAACATGGGAGACGAATGTACAATGAAACAAAAATATCACATGGTACATTATAAATATGTTAGAAACAATAGTAAGAAAGAAAAAATATGTTTGTGTCCCCTTCTTGGGGTTCATTTCACTTAACATCATCTTATATGGTCATATGTATATAGATTTTTACCTTTTCTGCTTGTCCTAGACATGTACTAGTTATTGCAAATAAGGGAAACATGAGACTTATGTTTCTTTGGGCCTGGTTTACTTCACTTAATATATTTTTTTCCAAGTCTTTCCATTTCCTAACAAATGGGCAGATGGCATTCTTTTTGATGGAGGCATAGAATTACATAACACACACACTCACACACACACACACACACACACACACACACACACACACATACACATATTACATTTTCTTGATCCATTCATCTACTGAAGGGCATCTGTGTTGGTTCCATACCTTAGCTATGGTAAATAAGGCTGAGATAAACATAGTTCTGCTGGTAGCCTTAGTATGGCTTTGTTTGTGATCATTTGGGTAATTGCCCAAAAGTGGGATTGCTGGGTCATATTGGAGAAATATGTGGAGTCTTGTGAGGAACCTCCATACTACTTTCCAAAGTGGTTGAACAAGTTTACATTCCCACCAACAATGCAGTATGGTTCTTTTCTGTCCACATCCTCTCCAGCATCTGTTGTTATTAGAGCTCTTGATTATAGCCATTCTAACTGGGGTGAGGTGTTATCTCAATGTTGTTTTGATTGGCATTTCTTTTATGGCAAGAGAGGTAGAACATTTCTTCATGTGTCTATTGGCCATTCTTATTTCCTCTTCAGAGCAGTTTCTCTTTAAGTCTTTAGCCCACTTATTTATTTGGCAGTTGTTTCTTTGAGGATTTGTTGTGGGGGGATTTAATTTTTTGAGTTCCAAGTATATTTTAGATATGCAACCATTTGATTTAATTTTTTGAGTTCCAAGTATATTGTAGATATGTGACCGTTGTCTGTTGTATGACAAGTGAAGGTCTTCTCCCAATCTGTGAGCTTGCTATTATCTTGCTTGCTATGCCCGGGTCTCTATTAAGAAAACTTCAGCCCATGCAAAGGAGCCCTAGACTTTTTCCTATTCTGTCCTGTAATGTTGTCAAGGTGTCTGCTTTGACTCCGAGGTCTTTGATCCATTTGGAGTTGATTCTGGTGCAGAGTGATAGAAGCTTTATAGTTAGAGAGATTCATGGTCATACACTATTTTTATGATTAAACACATAGACTTATATTCAAAATATTTTTCCTCATGTGAACAGTTCATATGTATATTTGTTCTATACACAGAATAGTTGCTTGATTTTTATGACAACTAGGTTTTTTAAAATTGATAATTCTTTTTTTTTGGTCAGTCGTGGGGCTTGAACTCTGGGCTTGGGCACTGTTCCTGAGCTCTTCTGCTCAAGGCAAATGCTCTACTGCTTGAGCCACAATGTCACTTCTGGTTTTCTTGTTGTTTATTAGAGATAAGAGTCTCATGGCCTTTCCCACTGGGGTTGGCTTAGAACCATGATCCTCAGATGTCAGCTAGGATTACAGGCATGAGTCACCGGTGCCTGGCTTAAAATTGATAATTCTTTATATACTGCTACCCAAGCTATATTTAAAATTGAAAGTGTTAGCATAGTTTCAGTAGTATAAAATGTAATATCCTTCTTATGGAGCTTCTCAGATAATAATTTAGTGCAACTATCCTGAAGGTTATGAATAGGGAAGGATATTCTAAAAGATAGCTAGCATTTTTGTCTTTAAGCAAATTATAAGTGATCTAATGAAATGTATTCACTGGCAAGGGGAAAAAATGAGTGCAATTCTTCTACAATTGTGCTGTTTGAACAATAAGTTTGCAAAATACATTTACTATGGAATAATGTGACCAGATCTAGAAACCTAATTGTGCCCATAGATCTTTGAAAGGTAGTGGCCAATGATATTTAGGCAAGAATAGGAGGAAAGATTTGATATTTTAAAGATATGTTCACTTATTGTTAAAACCAGAATTCTTACCTACATATGCTTCACTATAGCATATTGGCATGCCTACAGTATGGCTCATTTTTGTCTCAAGGAAGTATTCTGGGAGATTTTCCTCTGGAAGCATTTTCTTTTGCCAGTGTTAGGATTTGAATTCAGTCTTGTGCTTGCCATGTCTGCTTGCTTAGCTTGCTTAGCCTTCTACCACTTGAACCATGCCTCTAGCCCTAAATTTTGCTATTTTAGAGTTGGACTGTAGTGGAATTTTCTTTCCAGGCTGGCCTCAAACTACCCTTCTCTAGACTTCAGCCTCCTAAATATCTAAGATTATAGGCATATGCCACCAATACTGGTATTTTTTCTTTCTGTAGTTTCTACTAAAAGCTAAAACACTGTAATGGGCATGTCATTTCATAGATTTGTTGCAAAAGGCCCCTATGATCGAGTCACTTCCTGAACTGCACATGAGTTGATCAGAGCTGGCTCATATATTTGGCATTGAGAACTTTTTTTTTAAATTCAGATGAAAAATAAGTCATCATATTCACTCAGAAATTCAACCTTGTCCTCATCCTCAGTTACTGTATTCAGTATAGAGATAGCATAGAAAAAGTTGCCAAGTTTCAGGTCCCCAGGGAAATATCTCTAGTAGAACACCAGAATATTTCCTAATTTCGACACTGTAAAGCAGTTAGTATTCAGCTCAGGCTGATAGGCGATTCCTGTGTTCACGCCATACTAGGTGTTATGCTATAGAAGGCATAAAAATGCTTCGAGCAGTATGTTCTCCTTCCTGGCATTTAGGAAGAACGAAACGTGGGGAGGTGTGAATGTCACTCTGGATTTGCTTGTTTGCTGCAGCAGAGGGTTATTTGTTAGGATCACAGAAATACTTTTGTGAATGGTACCTTGTAAAAGAAAAGAAAATTACTACCTCTCATTCTGTTACTGTTCTTCCCTTTCAGCAATAATATACTTCTGATCTTGGTGTAAATGTCATATTGCGTGAATATGCAAACATCACGTCCGCCTACATATGTTCTGTTGCTTAGTAATTCTTGGCACCAGAGCACAGTAAATTCTGTCCCTAATAAATGAGATATCCATCAGAATGAAAAATGAACTATGCTAGTCTTTTCAGTATGATGTCGTTATTTTAGATTTTAGTTTTGGAAGTAGGTTGCATAATTGTGCATGGTATTAGAAAAATTGGAAGGGAATCAAACTCAGGGTTGACATTCATTCACTTATTCCTCATAATATGTCCATCATTTTCCAAGCCACACATAGGTCGATGTTGCAGTGTTCATTTAATGATACCCAAAATTTAGATATAAGTTTATGTTGTATAAATTTATAAATTTTATGTAAAGGGAATATATTTTCAGAATCTTTAAAAATTGCTGACTGTATTAAGAATTCGATATTTCAATAATGAGAAAAGATCAACAAACTGCCTTCATTTGAAAAGAATTATCGTACCCTCCCTTTTCAACTGTGAGCTCATGTTTTCTTTTATCCTTCTCTTTTCTTCCTGTGCTAAATATCTCCAAAGAGTCTTGTGCAAGTGAGCTTGCTTTTCCTTCACAGACATACTGAGCTCAAGATTTTAAAAGGCTCCAATCAGTTTGAAGTTTGGGAAAATCACTGATATCTGGAGTCAGCCCTGGGTGGTTATATATTTTGTGGTGGACCTCCCTTCAGGAGGGTAGACACATGGACGAACCACCCCCTTTCCCCTCTTACCATACCAGTGATGTAGCAGCTCTCACTCTCAGGATATCAGATGTGACCATCTTCGTCTATAGGGCCTTTTAAATAAATTATCAATGTTAACAAATCAATTGAACAGATTAATGGGTTTCAGTTTGCATTTTTAGATATGAGTATTTTGTCTCTTAATCCTTTCAGCTTTCATTCCCAGTATGTTTCCTCTCATTCCACATCTCCCTGGACTCCTTCTTTCCTTCTTCTACTTTCAGGTTACCTTTGTTCTTTTTAGTTCCTACATATGAAAGAATATATACTTGTGTTTTCCTGAGCCTTGCTTATTTAATTTCATCCATGTGATTCTCTCTGTATGTGTGGATAGTGGGTATATGTGTACCCAGATATCTGTTCTATATTATGTTGACTTCATCCCTTTGGATATTTACTAAGGAGTGGGATATCTGGACACATGGTAGCTATCCTTGTAGTTTTATGAAGAACCTTGCATTTTTCATAATAACTTTGTTAATCTATATCCCTAGCAACAGTGTGTAAATGTTTTTTTTCTCATGTCATTACCATCATTTTCTGTTTTCCTTTTTTATAGTAGCCATTCTGATGGTAATAACATGGAATCTAAATATAGTGGCTTTTGGAATATTTATTGGCTATCTTCTGCTCAGCTAGGTGCTGGTGGCTCACTCGTATAAGCCTGCTACTTAGGAGACTGAAATCTGAAGATAGTGGTTTGAAGCCAGCCCAGGGAGAAAAGTCTATGAGACACTTATCTTCAAGTAACTAGCAGAAAGCCACAAATGGATTAGCTGGTAGAATGCCAGCCTTCAGCAAAGAAGCTAAGTGAGAGCCTGAGGCCCTGACTTCAACCTAAGTACTGGCACAAAAGAAAAGAGAGAAAGAGAGGAAGGAAGAGAGAAAGAGAGAGAGAAAGAGAGAGAGGAAGTGAGGAAGAAAGAAAGAAAAAGAAAGAGAAAAATAGAAAGAAATGAAGAAAGAGAGGAAGAAAAAGAAAGAAAAAGAAAAGAAGGATCTGTTCAGAACATTTGATCACTTATTTGTTTATATTATTTATTGTGTATATCTTATTATGTATTTGATATCTTGGATATCAAAATAGTAAATTCTTATATGAATATATTATGTTAGATGAATAAGTTTTTCCATTATATAGATTGATTTTTTTTGCTTTTAAGTATCCTTTTCTATTTAATTTCTTTTTTTTAATTTTACAGTTACATGAGCAAGGTAATGAGTACATTTCTTATCAAGAATTGTTGTCTCCTCCTTTTTTTCCCCTTCCCATCTCTTCCCTTCTTCCCTCCCCCCCCACACCTGGCCAAAGTTGTAATGTTCATTTTTTGACATAATGACTTGTACATCTCATTGTTGCAATTGGTCCAACTGTATTCCTATTTAAATGATTTGTTTTTGCCCTTCCCCTCCACAAATTATACCAACTTCAAGTACAATGAAAGCAGGGGTTATACCGTGGGGGAGGGACATACATAACAACAAAAAAAATCAATCTTATAAATATGTTAGAAACAATTGCATGGAGGAAAACACATTTGAATAATTATCTTGGGGTTCATTTCACCTAAGATCAACTCATCTGACCTAGTCTGTTTGTCTCAGACATTTACTAGTTATTACAAATAAGGGAAACCATGGGACCTATGTTTCTTTGGGCCTGGCTTACTTCACTTAATATATTTTTTTCTAAGTCTTTCCATTTCCCAACAAATGAGGCAATGTCATTCTTTCTGATAGAGGCATAGAATTGCATTGTGTATATATACCACATTTTTTTGATCCATTCATCTACTGAGGGGCATCTGGGTTGGTTCCAGATCTTAGCTATGGTAACTAAAGTTACCATAGCTGGTAACTAAAGTTACCATAGCTGGTAACTTTAGTATGGTCTTGTTTGTGATCATTCATGTAAATGTCCCAAAGTGGGATTCCCGGGTCATAAGGGAGCTCTATGTGGAGTCTTTTGAGGAACCTCCATACTACTTTTCAAAGTGGTTGAACAAGTTTACACTCCCATCAACAATGCAGTAGGGTTCCCTTCTGTCCATATCACCTCCAGCATCTGTTGTTATTAGAGTTCTTGATTATAGCCATTCTAATTGGGGTGAGGTGGTATCTAAGTGTTGTTTTGATTTGGATTTCTTTTATGGCTAGAGAGGTTGATCATTTCTTCATTTGTCTATTGGCCATTCTTCTTTCCTCTTCAGAGGAGTTTCTCTGTAAGTCTTTAGCCCACTTATTTATTGGGCAGTTGTTTCTTTGAGGATTTGTTGTTGGGGGATTTAATTTTTTGAGTTACAAGTATATTTTAGATATGAGACCCTTGTCTGTTGTATGGCTAGTGAAGATCTCCCAATCCGTGGGCTTTCTCTTGATCTAGCTAGCTATGTCCTTTGCCATGCAGTAGCTCTGCAATTTTATGCAATCCCATTTGTCCAACCTTTCTTTGATTTGTTGTGTTTCTGGGTCTCTATTAAGAAAATTTTAGCCTGTGCCAAGGAGACCTAGGGTTTCTCCTGTTCCATCCTGTAATGTTTTCAGAGTGTTCTGCTTTGACTCAGAGGCCTTTGATCCATTTGGAGTTGATTCTGGTGCAGGGTGACATATAAGGATCTAGCTTTAGTTTTCTACAAGTGATTAACCAATTTTGCCAGCACCATTTACTGAAGAGGCTATTTTTCTTCCATTCTATTTTTTAACTCCCTTATCGAAGATTAGATAGCTATAGGTCTGTGTATTCATTTCTGGGTTTTCAATTCTATTCCATTGGTCCTGAGGTCTGTTCTTGTGCCAGTACCAAGCTGTTTTGATTAATATGGCTTTGTAGTAGAGTTCGAAGTCTGGTATTGATATTCCTCCAGCACTGTTCTTTCTGTTAAGGATTTTTTTTTTGCTATTCGGGGTCTTTTATTGTTCCATATGAATTTTGGATTGCCTCTTCTATTTCCTTGAAGAATGAGGTTGGAATATTGATAAGTATCACACTGAATTTGTAGATAGCCTTGGGAAGTATTGTCATTTTCACAATGTTGATCCTTCCAATCCAGGAGCATGGGAGGTTTTTTTCACTTTTACTTTCTAAGTTCTGTTTTGATTTCCTTTTTCAGGTTTTTGAAGTTTTCATTAATAGAGGTCCTTCACTTCTTTGGTTAAGTTAATTACTAGGTATTTTGTTTTTTGTGGGGCTATTATGAATGGAGTTGCTTTTCTGATTTCAGCCATGCTCTTCTCATTGGCATAAGGAAGAGCCATTGATTTTTGAGGGTTAATTTTATACCTTTCTACTTTGCCAAAGTTTTGAATCAGCTTGAGTAATTTGGGAGTAGAGTCCATGGGATTCTTTAAATACAAAATCATGTCATCTGCAAAGAGGGAGCGTCTTACTTCATCCTTCCCTATTCGGATCCCTTTTATGTTTGCATCTTGTCTTATTGCTGTAGCTACACATTCTTTTTTTTGGGGGGGGGTCTGGTCGTGGGGCTTGAAGTCTGGTCCTGGGAGCTGTCCCTCAGCAATTCAGCTCAAGGCTAATGCTCTACCACTTGAGCCACAGCACCACTTCCGGCTTTTTTCTTTTTGCTTATGTGGCACTGAATAATCGAACCCAGAGTCTCAGGCATTCAAGGCAAGCACTCTACCACTGAGCCACCTTCCCAGCCCCTGTAGCTAGGCATTCTAATACTAGATTGAAGAGAAGTGGAGAGAGTGGACATCCTTGTCTCGTTCTTGAGGTAAGAGAAAATAGCTTAGTTTTTCACCATTAAGTATCATGCTGGCTGTGGGTTTGTCATATACAGCCTTTATTATATTGAGGAATGTTCCCTGGATTCCTAGTTTTTCCAGTGCCTTCATCATAAAGGGGTGTTGGATCTTGTCAAAGGCTTTTTCTGCATCTATTGAGATAACCATGTTCTTATTCTTGCTCTTGTTGATGTGATGAATTATATTAATTGATTTGCAAATATTGAACCAGATTTGCATCCTGGAAATAAGTCCTGTATGAGTTTTTGGAGGAATTGTCAAAGGCGATTGGCCAAAATTTTGTGGAGAAGTTTTTCATCAATGTTCATCAAAGGAATGGGTCTATAATTCTTTCTTTGTTGAGTCCCCGCTTGCTTTTGGGATGATGGCTTCATAGAATGAATTTGTTAGCGAACTTTCCCTTTCAATTTCATTGAAGAGTTGGAGGAGTATTGGTGTGAGGTCTGCTTTGAAGGCCTTTTGAAGGCCTTTGAAGTTCTGCTGTAAATCCATCTGGTCCTGAGCTTTTCTTAGATGGGAGGTCTCTTATTGCTGTTTCTATTGCTATGCTTGATACGGGCATGTTAATTTGATTTAACTCATTTTGGTTGAGTTTTGTCATGGAAACTCAACGGCATGGAAACGGCTAGGAAAAGGTCCATTTCTGCCAAGTTCTTAAACTTATTAGCATAAATGTTTGAGAAGTATTCCCATATAATTTTCTGAATCTTAGTTGCTTCTCATTCCCATTCTCATCTCTGAGTTTATTTATTTGGGTGTGTTCTCTTCTTTTTCTGATAAGATTTGGTAAGGGTCTGTCAATTTTGTTAATTTTTTTGAAGAACCAACTCTTTGTTTTGTTGATTCTTTCTGTGGTTTTTTTGGATTCTAATTTGTTTAATTCTGATTTAATTTGAATCATTTCTTTCTGTCTACTGGATTGGGGTTTATCTTGCTGCTCTTTTTCAAGGAGGTTCAGATGTCTTATTAAATTGTTGGTTTTAAATCTCTCCAATTTGTTGATGTAGGAACTCAGAGCTATAAACTTGCCTCTGAGTACTGCCTTTGCTGTTTCCCAGAGGAGCTGGTAATTTGTGTGTATTTGTGTGTTCATTTTTGTTGAATAGCATGAACATTTGAATTTCCTTTCTAATCTCTTCCATGACCCACTGGTATTTCAACATTGTGCTCTTCAACTCCCATAAGTTATAGGATTTTCTCTGGTGGCTTTTGGTGTAGAGTTCTAATTTTATTCCCTTGTGGTCTGAGAGAATGCAAGGTATAACTACAATGTTTCTGAGTTTGGACAAGTTTGCTTTGTGGCCTAAAATGTGGTCTATTTTAGAAAATGTTCCATGTGCTGCTGAGAAAAACGTGTATTCTGATGCTGCTGGGTGAAATATTCAGTAGATGTCTGTTAAATCTAGTTGATATATGCAGTTATTTAGATCTGTGGTTTCTCTGTTGAGTTTTTGCTGAGTTGGTCTATCTAATGGGGATAGTGGTGTGTTAAAGTCCCCAACAATTAATTTCTTTGTATCTATGTGAGATTTGAGGGAAAGTAGTGTTTGATGCTGTTTAATTTCATGTGAAAAGGTCTGTTAATTTTTTATTTCTTGAGTTATTAAAATCCTATTTAGGAAATCTTGTTTTTTGTTTTTTTTTTAGCCCATCCTGGGGTTGAAGTCAGGGCCAAGGCACTGTCCCTGAGCTTCTTTTGCTCAAGGCTAGTACTCTACCACTTGAGTCACCGAACCACTTCTGGCTTTTTCTTTCTATATGGTACTGAGGAATTGAACCCAGGGGTTCATGCATGTTAGGCAAGCATTCTGCCACTAAGCCATGTTCCTAGCCCCAGGCAATTCTTATCTGTGTCTGTATCTCAAAGTGTTTCTTCCAGGTATTTCTATAGTAACCTCAAAGTTTTAAGTGTTCAAGTAGAGGACTTTGATCTGTTTTGGATTGAATTGTGTGTGTGTATGTGTGTGTGTGTGTGTGTGTTTGTGTGTGTGTGTGTGTGTGCATGCCAACCTTAGGGTTTTAACTGGGCACTGTCCCTGACCTATTTTTGTTCAAGGTTAGCTCTCCACCACTTGAGCCATAGCTCCACTTCCAGCTTTCTTGTTGTTAATTGTAGAGAAGAGTCTCATGGACTTTCCTGATCTGGCTGGCTTGAATTAAATCTCAGCCTCCTGAGTAGCTCAGGTTATAAGCATGATCCACTGGCAGCCAAAAGGATTGATTTTTAAAAAATTTTTATAATGATGAAAGATAGAGAAAGAGAGAGAAAGAGAGAGAAAAAAAGAGAGAGGTTTAACCTTCTTCATATGTATACAGTTTTTCCAGAACCATTTGTACAGAAATACTTTTTCCCATTTATTACTATTGGCACCTTTGTGGACAATCAAATGGCTGTCATTGTGTGGGCTTCTTTCTGCATCTTTGAATCTATTCCATTAGTAAATGCATTTGGGTTTCTTTCATCTGTTTGTTTTATTTTTTCCAGCATCATGTTGTTTTTGTTTCTATGGCTCTGTAGGATAATTGGAAACCAAATATTCTAATACTTTCAGCATTATTACTCGTTTTACTCAGAACAGCTTTGGCTATTCAGGATCTTTTGCACTTTTATAAAAAATTTTAAGGTTTTCTTTTTTAAATTTCTGTGAAAAATTGATTAGGATTTTGATGGGGATTTCAGTGAATCTTAGGCCACTCTTAATGATATGGCCATTATTACAAAATTACTTCTTCCAATGTATGAGTCTGAGGTCTTTCCATCTCCTAGTGTGTTTGTTTTTTTCTCCAGTGTTTCATAATTTTTATTGTGGTAGTTTTCTGCTTTGTTGAAAGCCTATTAACAGGACTTTTTCATGATTTATTTTTCCAAAAGTTGGTTATTAATATGTACAAAATATATACATTTATTTAGTATCATACTGCTTTGTTGAATTTGCTTTAGGAATTCTAAGGGGTTTTTGATGGAGACTTTAGGGGCCAAATATAGAATCATCCTCTGCAAACAAGGACAAGATGGTTTTTTACTTTTCTTCTTTTCCATTTCCTTCTTTCTCTTTCTTCATTAATCTGGCTAAGATTTCAAAAGCTACATTGAATTAGAGTTGAGAAAGTCAATTCGTTGTCTAGCTCGTTCCTCAGATTAGAAGAAAGGCTTTCAACTTTCCCCCTTACATTATGATGTTCATTATATGATGTTCATTACATTGATCTGTAATTGTTCTATACCTAAGTTCACCTGGATTTGCAGCAGGAAGTGTTGGTGAATATTTTTAAAGAAGTTTTCTGCTTATATTGAGATGATTGTGAGACTTTTTAGTTCTTGCTATTGTTGATGTAGTATAGTATGCTTATTGGTTTAAATAATGATGTATAATCTTTTTGCCATGATTGATTTGTAAGTATATTATGAAGCATTAGAATCAGTGATCATTACAATTGTTTGTATACAGTTTTCTTTGTGTTGTATCATATCGAGTTTTGTATTAGGGTAATATTACTTTTGTAAAATATTTGAAAGATTCATTTTCTTTCTTCTTTTTAGAATAGTTTGAAATACATTGACTTTTTTATATTACAGTTGTATAATATTCAGTGGTAAATTTAATTGGTCCAATAATTTTCTTTGTTAGAAGACTATTCTATTTAGCTTTATCATTTTATTTTTAATTTTAGCAATTTTTGAATAGCATATCATATTTTTGAGTAGGACTGCCTCTGACACCATAATACTTCAACATATACCATTCAGACATATACTAGATATTGCAAATAAAGGAAACCATGGGATCTGTGTTTCTTTAGGCCTGGCTTACTTCACTTAATATAATTTTTTCCAAGTCTTTCCATTTCCTAACAAATGGAGCAATGTCATTCTTTCTGATGGAGGCATAGAATTCCATTGTGTATATATACTACATTTTCTTGATCCATTCATCTACTGAGGGGCATTGGGGTCGGTTCCATATCTTAGCTATAGTAAATAGTGCTGCAATAAACATAGTCATGCTGGTAGCTTTAGTATGGTCTTGTTTGTGATCATTTGGGTAAACACCCAAAAGTGGGATTTCTGGATCATAGGGGAGCTCTATGTGGAGTCTTTTGAAGGAACCTCCATACTACTTTCCAAAGTGGTTGAACAAGTTTACACTCCCACCAACAATGCAGTAAGGTTCCCTTCTGTCCACATCACCTCCAGCATCTGTTGTTATTAGAGTTCTTGATTTTTGCCATTCTAACTGGGGTGAGGTGGTATCTCAATGTCATTTTGATTTGTATTTCTTTTTATGGCTAGGGAGGTTGAGCATTTCTTCATGTGTCTATTGGCTATCCTTATTTCCTCTTCAGAGCAGTTTCTCTTTAAGTCGTTAGGCCACTTATTTGAGTCAAGCATAAAAGGTCAAATAAGGTGATGTTAGGGAAATGAACCCTAAGATATGAATTCAAATGTTTTTTTTTCTTTCATGTGATTGTTTCTAACACATTTATAAGGTTATTTCTTTGTTGTTTTGTATGTTTTCCCCCACAGTATAACCCCTGCTTTCACTGTATTTGATGTGGGTATATTTGTGGAGGGGAAGGGGAAAACAAATTGTTTAAATAGGAATACAGGTGGACCCATTGCAACAATGAGATGTACAAGTCGTTATGTCAAAAACGAACTTTACAACTTTGGTGGGTGTTATGTCAAAAACGAACTTTACAACTTTGGTGGGAGAGGCAGGGGAGCGGGGAGGATCTGGTGAGGGGGCAGGGCAAGGGTGGGAAGGGGTGGGAAGGGGAAACAAAGGAGGAGGCTACAATGCTTGATAAGAAATGTACTCATTATCTTGCCCATGTAATTGTAACCCCTCTGTACAGTATTTTCACAATAAAAAAAGGAATATGTCTTGATCCATTCATCTACTGAGGGGCATCTGGGTTGGTTTCATGTCTTAGTTATGGAAAATAATGCTGCAATGAACATTATTGTGGTGATAGTTTTAGTGTGGCCTTGTTTGTGATCATTTGGGTAAATGCTGAAAAGTGGAAATGTTGGGTCATAGAAAAGCTCTATGTGTCTTTTGAGGAACCTCCATACTGCTTTCCAGAGTGGTTGAACCTGTCTACATTCTAACCAACAGTGTAGTAGTGTACCCTTTTGGCTACATCCCTTACAGCATCTGCTATTAGTTTTCTTGATAATGGTCATTCTAATTGGGGTATCATGGAGTCTCAATGTAGTTTTGATTTCCATTTCTTTTATGGCCAGAGATGTTGAAAATTCCTTCATGTATCTATTGACCATTCTTATTTCCACTCCAGAGAAATCTCATTATTATTATTATTGTTGTTGTTGGTGGTGGTGGTCATGGGGCTTGAATTCTGGGCCTGGGTGCTGTTCCTCAGCTCTTCAGCTCAAGGCCAGTGTTCTACTACTTGAGCCACAACACCGATTCTGGTTGTCTGAGTGGATTATTGGAGATAAGACTCTCATGGACTTTTCTGCCCAGGCTGACTTTGAACCACGATCCTCAGATTTCAGTCTCCTGAATAGCTAGGATTATAGGCATGAACCACCAGTGCCCAGCTCCTTTTAATTCTTTAACCCACTTATTGATGGAGTGGTTTGTTCTTTGAGGATTTGTTTTGGGGAGGTAATTTTTCAGCTATCGTTATATTTTTCATATGAGGCCATTGTTATGTAGCTAATGAAGATATTCTCCCAGTCTGTGGGCTATTTATCTTGCTAGATATATCCTTGCCAAGCAGAAACTCTGAAGTTTAATGCAATCCCATTTATCTAGCCTTTCTTTGATTTGTTGTGTTTCTGGATCTTTAGGAAGTTTTGACTTGTGCCAAGGAGCTTTAATATTTTCCCTATCCCTTCCTGTAATATTTTTAGGGTATTTGCTCTTACCTTGAGGTCTTTGATCCATTTAGAATTGATTCTGGTGCAGGGTGATATGTGAGGATCATTTTTCTACACGTGTATAGCCAATAATGACAGCACAAGTTGTTGAAGAGGCTGTCTCTCTTCCATTTGATGATTCTAGCTCCCTTGTCAAAGATTAGGTGGCTATAGGTCTGTGGGTTCATTTCCGGTTCTTCAAACCTATTGCATTGGTCCTGAGGCCTGTTTATGTGCCAATACCTAGCTGCTTCTGTAACTATGGCTTTGTATATAGAGTTTTAATTTTCATATTCATATTCCTCCAGAACTGTTTTTTCTACTAAGGATTTTTTTTGCTATTCAGAGATCTTTATATTCCATATTAATTTTTGGATTGCTTCTTTTATTTTAATAAAAAATGTTGTTGGGATATTGATAGGTATTGCATTGAATTTGTAGATAGCTTTTGTCAATATTGCCGCTTTGACAATGTTAATTCTCCCAATTCAGGAGCACAGGAAGGTTTTTCACTTCCTTAAGTCTGATTTAATGTACTTTTTTAGGTTTTTATAGTTTTCATCATAGAGGTCCTTCATTCTTTCATTAATTCTTGTCTATTTTTTGAGGCTATTACAAATAGAGTTGCTTTTATGATTTCAGCTTTGCTTTTCTAGTCATTGGTATACAGAAAAACTACTGGTTTTTGTGGGTTAATTTTATGCTCTGCTTTTAAAACCACTCTTCTTCTTGTTTTTCCTTTGACATTCCTTTCAAATAGAAAAACAATTACCTATTTACTTATTCTTTTACCTGTTGTTCTAAAAATGATAGCATAATGTGAAAAGTTGACTGTTGCCATGTGGCAGTGGCTAAGACCTGCAGTCCTAAGTACTCAGAAGGCTGATGTCTGAGGAGTGAGGTTTGAACCCAGTCTAAGCAGGAAAATCCTTGAGACTATTCTTTCCAATTAACCACCAAAAAGCTGGAAGTGGAGGGTTGGGTTAAGTGATAGAGTGCTAGCTTTGTAAAAACAATCCCTCAGATACAGTGACCAGGCCCTGAGTTCAAGCCTCAGTAATGGTACAAGAAAAAGTTGTCAGCCATATCCCCTTGCTTTCCTTGTAATTATTGTAGTTGCACATTTAAAATCTTTTGCCTATACTCTCAATAATTTGTTTTCATTCCTATCTCACTAAAACCTATATTTAATAACATATCTGCAGTTGGTCTATCTAAAACAAAAATATGAGCTTGTAATTCATTCATTAAAGAAGACTCAGGAAACTGCTAAACCCAAATTTCTTGAATTTACTACTGCCCACTTTCTAGCTAGATCTCTATTTATCTTTTGCCTGCTATTTTATGTTTGTGCATAAAATAAAGGCAGTTTACAACTTAAAATTAGTTATTTTGATATCAAAGGCAATTATGATACCATATTATATTGATACTATAGCTATCAATGCCATGTACATTATGGAATGCCAGTAAATAGTGCTAACATTGACTCTGAATATATATATATATAATTATAATTCCCTTGTTGAAAATGTATATATACTTGCTGAGCCTTCTTTCAGTCCATGCTGCTATTGAATCTTTATTAGAGCATCAAGTATGCGATGAATGAATAAGTAAATAAATGACTTCTAATCCTTTACATGACAGGGTCAGCTTGGGTAATGTTTGAACTAGTAAACAACAAAGACATTCTCCACAATTGGTCAGATTAGATCGGTATGCTATACTATGATGGAAGTGATATGTGAAGAATTGAAATGTAGAAGTTATTTATAATATGGGGAAAAGAATGGGATATGAGTCATAAATGACAGTCAGGAAGGAGATCCTGGTAGCTGACCAAGGTGAGTATATCTAATGTTAGAGTGGAAAAGGAAATGGGTAGCTAAGTGAAATCAACTCCAAGACATGGACACAAGAGGTTTTTCTTTGTTGTTGTTGTTTTTAATGTACTATATGATTTTTCGTTTCTTTTGTATGTTCTTCCTCCTATGGTATATCTTCTGTGGTTGCTGCATTTGATTTTGGTACCCTTGTATATTATGTATGTTTATTTGAATTAGGGCAGGGAAGGGAAACAACAGAATGGTGAGAAAAAGGACAGGGGGAACCAATGCAACAGCCATATACACAATACAATATGTTGAAAACAATCTGTACAACTTGGAGGGCTTGGGGGTGAGGGAAAGTAGGAGAAAATTGAGAGATGGGGAAACACAGTTGACAAGAAATGAACTCATCACCTTGCTTACATAACTGTAGCTCCTCTGTACATCACCATGACAGTAAAATTAAAAGTAAAAAAAAAAATCAACAAAAATCCTTGGCAGGGGGGCATGGGAAGAAATGGCTAACTAGAGAAATCAAGTATATCAGTTATGAGTACTAGTGAGAAAATATTCTTAAATATAGAAAAGACAATGATAAAGCCTGTAACATCTAGTCAGGGCTGAAAAATTCAGTGGGTTCTAATTTCCCTGGCCTTGGGAAGCTCTAACAAAATTAACATTATTAGACCTTGAAATTTACAATTGTACTTTTGTTGTGATGGAATTGCAACAGAAAAGTGGGCTGAACACCAAGATGACACGATGGAGACCCCTAAGAGAAAAGAAACAAATGAGGTGAGCTCTTTCATATCCCTGGCTTCTTGCAGTCACTCTCTGAGTAGAAGAATAGGAGGAGCACAAGAAAAATATCTTAATTTGGGGAGTGGCAGTGGTTATCATAGTAAGGCAGCATGAATGTGTAGAAAAGAACCATAAAGCAAGCAATTAAAAATTAAATGGGATCTCCTAATATGAAGATAATTTGCCTTTAAACCTGTTGCTGAATAAAGATACTCTGGTTATGCTTGTTTTCCATGTGTAGACATTGCACATATTATCATCCTTCTGCTTTATTGTTTTCTCTGTTTACAGCATGCATACATGTGGATAAGCAAGCAATATCCTTATGGTTTATAGAAGACATGACTTTCTATTTCCCCACATGTTTTCAGGGTATAATTTCTAAATGGGCATTTTCATACAACAACAGCACATTATCCATATAAGAAAAATCTAACAAGGTAATCAATGTGTATTATTATCACCTCATCTATATTCTTGGCTTAAATTGTTAATTGCTCCAAAAATATCCTTTGGAACATTTTCCCTCTTCCCTAAGTATCCATCTGCAATTTCACATTTGAAGTGACTTTACTTTTTCATATGTTCTTTCTAATAGTTATGTCAACATTTCATTTTATGTATCGTTTGACATTTTTTGCCATGTACAAAATATGGAAAGTTCCCTATAGGTTGCTTGATATTTTCTTATGAATAGATTCAGATTGTGTATTTTTGATAATAAATCGTAAAGTTGACATATTTTTATTAATGAATCATATCAACAAACATCACGATGATCTTTTGTTTTATCTGTTATGTAAACTTTCTATAATAGTTAAAGGTAATATCTCTTTTGTAAAGATTTTGCTTTAGCCTTTAAAAATATTTATTTACCACTGCTTCCTGGTAACATATTAGCTTGGCAGATTTTTGCTGTTTGCCTATCTTTTTTTATTATGAAAAATACCATACAGAGGGGTTACAATTACATGGGCAAGGTAATGAGTAAATTTCTTATCAAGCATTGTTGCCTCCTCCTTTGTTTCCCCTTCCCATCTCTCCCTATCACACTCCCCCACCATGCGCTAAAGTTTTAAAGTTCATTTTTAACATAACATCTTGTATATCTCATTGGTTCAATGGGTCCACCTGTATCTCTATTTAAACAATTTGTCTTTTCCCTTCCCCTCCACAAATTATACCAACATCAAATACAGTGAAAACAGGGGTTATACTGTGGGGGAGGGACATACAAAGCAACAAAAAAAAATCTTAAAAATATGTTAGACACAATACTGTTTGCTTATCTTTAATCATAAAATGTGTATTCTCCTTATTTGTACTCTTTCATTCTATATTGTTTATGTGATCCCTTCATATTGTTCTTCCAATTGCTTATTTTGCCTATTATAATTTCCATGGGGTGGTATGCCAGTTATTTTCCCTCATTTTATAGTGTGAACTTTATCTTTTTACAAACTATTGGGTAAATTTTCATTATTAAAACTGCTCTGAAATGATTTTTGCAAATGTCACCAGGAGATTCATTTGATTATTCATGTTGTGTATATCATTTCAAGGTCAGCTGTTGAGTCATACATTACATGCCATTACATTCAGCATAGGTAGATCTTACTTCATAAACCAAGTTGGCCTGGAGTTCATAATCCTTTGGCCTCAGTCTTCCAAGTGCTTGGATTATAAACGTGTAACACTACACTTAACCCAAAAATATCATTTTAAAATTGTTTCTTGGGCTGGGAAGGTGGCTCAATGGTAGAGTGCTTGCCTTGCATGCATGAGGCCCTGGGTTCGATTCCTCAGCACCACATAAGCAAAAAGAAAAAAAAGCTGGAAGTGGTGCTGGGCTCAAGTGGTAAAGCGCTACCCTTGAGCTGAAGAGCTGAGGGACAGTGCTATGGCCCAGAGTTCAGACCCCATGACTGGATACCCCCTAAAAAACAACAACAACAAAAAACAAAGTAAAACAAAAATAAAAATAAAATTGTTTCTAATTATGCTACATTTTCTCTCTTGTTTTATTGCATTTCCTAGGATTTCTAAGAAGAGAGCATTTTAAAATTATAACATGTTATTTTTGTAAGTTTTTTTTAATCTATTGATAGAGCAAAGTGACTTTTTTGTATTTTTCTTTTAATGTGAAAAATATGTTATTTAATTTTAAGATGTTAAGCTAACCTATCATTTAATACATTGAAACTATCTGTAAATGATAAATTATCTTTTTATATACATCTGGATAATATCATGCAGGTACTAGACACTATAGTCTGATTTTAAAGAATTTTTGTATCTAAAAGCAGATCAAACACTTTTAAAAATAGATTATTTACACCTATGAAATGGAGCAACAAATCTGTAGTGAGCACTGTTTCTTAGAGAGAAAGATGCAGAGAGTGATGCAGAGGGTGAAATTCGTTGGATACAGCCTTAGAATGTATGGAGATGGAACAATGAAATCTAAAAAAGTTTGGGATCTAAAATTTTCTTATAATGTCTTTGGTGGTATTTGGTGTCAAAGTTATGCTGAGTTTCATAAAAAGAATTAGGAAGACTGTCTCTACTTTGCAAACTGTTTAAATTTGTAAGAATTTACTGCTCAAATTATTTGAGCTATGAATTTTATTTAGAAGATTTTAATAATTGACTCATTTTACTTGTCAGGCACAAGAATATTATACCCAGATTTATAATTCCTCTTTCTTCCAATTTTCATGAGATATCTTATTAAGGAAAATTTAAACCATTGAAGTTTATTTCTTATAAATCTTACCATGAAACATCCTTTTGAAACATGTATACATGATGATAAAGTTTATGTCATTGCTCCTGATGTTGTTAATTGTGTTGTTCTTTTTGTTTCTGGATTGTTTATACTGATTAATTATCAGACTCATTGATTCAGTCATCTTTCTCCGTTGGAAATTTACTTTTTTGATTAATTTCTGGTTTATTATTTCCCTCCTTCTTGTATATATAATTGGCACTTATTTTCTACATTCTATTCATTTATCTCTGATATATTTTTTTGGGGGGGAGTCTGATTGTGGGGCCTGATCTCTGGACCTGGGCGCTGTCCCTCAGCTCTTCAGCTCAAGGCTAGCACTCTACCACTTGAGCCACAGCACCACTTCCGGCTTTTATATTTTTTGCTTATGGTGTGCTGTGGAATTGAATCCAGGGCCTCAGGCATGCAAGGTAAGCGCTCTACCACTGAGCTACCTTCCCAGCCCATCTGGTATTTTCATTTAAGATCATACCTTCTTTGTTAAACTGTATCCACAAGATTTTCAAATAATGCATGATGTTATTTTTTTATTTTTGTTCCAGTGGTTAACAATCATTGTAATTTATTTCTAGATAAACACACAGTCAGATGTATATTGTGTAATTCTCAGCTTTAATTTCTACTTTCTATAATAGCAGGTATTTTTTGTTTCTCCATCTCCATTATAATGACTTTAGCCATTTGTGGTCACTGGGTGCTTGATGTATGGCTAGGAAAAACGAAAAGCTGGATTTTTAGTTTTTTTTTTAAATTTAATTTGCTTAAATATAAACAACCACATATAACTGTCTCTTCTGTTTAACAGTATAGCTTAGGCTCTCCACAGTCTAATTTCCATATTGCATAGCAGGAAGTACATTGCTGAATGGAAATAAAATGGAAACAACAACTGATGGTTGAAATCTCTAGATATGGAAATCACATCATCCATTACATCCAAGATGGGGGTAATAATGATCACAATGGAATAAGAAACCTCTGACCAAATCTTAGTTATTCTCCTGACTGTGCAGTTGACAACCTTGTGAACACTAATGGCATAAGAAAATAATATCTATTTCATTAGAATTCTCTGATTACATTATTTATAAGACAACACACTATGATAAACAGAGATATACAAATAAAGTCTCCTATCAACCCAAGAATGACCACTGACAAAGAACTAACAATCATTTTATTTGTATGCTTTTCCCTTACTTCTAAAATTTGACACGTACTGGATGGATAGTTTTTATTTCTGTCTCAGGGTAGGAAAATATGATAATAATATCCAAGGAAAAGAAGAGATAGAAAAAGGGAATAAGGGACACCTAAACCAGAGCAATAAATAATAAATAAGTTTGTACTTGGGAACTATGACATTTCTACTGAATATAAATTAGAATCTAATGACTGAGTAAAACATGATTACAACCCTCATACTTTATAATTATCATCATAGTTTTTCACAAATTTTGTTACATATTTTCATGATCTTTTTCCTTTAGTTTATCCCCTGTTGTCACTGTTTATGATTTTTCTGCCCTGTATCTTGTATATATGTTTATCTCATTTGGGGAAAGGAAGGGGAATAACAAAATGGTGAGACAAAGGTTAAAGGGTGAACCAATGCAGTAGTGATACAAGACACTATTGTTGGAAAATAAGTTTACATCATAGACTTAGTTTCAGTGCAAAGAAAATAATTTTTAAAAATCTGTAAGAATACTTTTGATCAAAGAAATCTTTCAGGATAAAAGTTCTTGGGATATCATCACATTGGTAGAATACTTACATTATAGTTCCTTTAGGAAAGTCATCATCAGGGTTAATTTTAGAAGTATGGTATCACAGAAGCAGCACCATTGATGTAGGCTACTTTGTTGAACTCCAAAAATGTTTCAAGAGTAACAAATCAATCTTACATGTCCAGTCAAGGACTAGTTTTAAGAATAAACCGTGGCTCACAGGACATTGTTACTTTTGTTTTCCAACCACCAAAAGGAATCTTTGTAGTCAGGAGGAACACCTGTGTAATCCTTAAACATTTACAGACATGTCTTTAAAAACTCTCTGGTACAGTTAAGATTTAATCTATCAAAGTGTTTTAAATAATGCAGACATAGCCTTAGGTGGCATTTTTTTTCCACAGCAGAATAGAAAAACAACAGCAAAAACTTCTTTGCCGATTTTCACATAGCTCAAATAACACTGCCAAGAGGGGCAAAGGGAAACTTTAATTCTGGAGATACAGCTTTGGCTTTATTAATAGTGTACTGAAGACTAGAGACAGGAAATAGGGTTTTGGCTAAGCTAAAATAATGCAGAAGAAATAAGATTTAGATAATTTCATCCACAAAAACTTGGATGTGACTTTAAAATTGTGTAATTGGAAAGAAGATGGTTGTAAGAATGATCACGCAGTCTTATGCCTAAACACAGATCTTCTTGTTCTTTTAATACAATTTGAAAAGTTATCCAAGACATCAAACATCTGCTATATGAATATGAGATTCAGCCTAAATTTTCAAACAAGCACCATGTTGGCTTCCACAGTGCATAGAGGGAAGCATAAGATGTGTTTCTAATCCTTGATATTAAGATCCAGTAGGAAATATAACGAAAATGGTAGACAGAAGAACCATGTCAACCCTTTCCAAATCTCTGCCTCATTTCAATAGATCTGTTCCTTGCTATATCAGTCATCAACTCTTCAGAAATTTCTTTCTTCCCATCTGTTTCCATATATACAGAAGCACATGATTAATCCTTGAACAGCTTGTCCATCTTCTACAAAACTCACTGCCATTATGGTTCTGAGTCTTCTGGGAATGGAAGGAGTTAAGAAAAATGACTAATAAAAATGATGTTTTGAGCTATCTATCAGGAGTTTCAGATGGTCACAGTTAAGTGCAGAGATTAGAATGGATATAGGGGAACATAGATATAATTGTTAGGTAGGTATCTGTGAGCATACTTTCAGAAGGAAAAGGGTAAACCTATAATAAAGCTATTTCGGGAGAAAGGAGAGGGGTCTACTGAGGGGCCTATGCTCAAGCAAAGAAGACCAACAATTCAGCATTAGATTCACAAGACCTTAGTAATTCTAGGAGACTATATTTCCTATAGCTTGCAGACTACCTAACTTTCTAACTACAAACTTAATTCATCTCTGGATAAAATAAACACATTACAGGAAGTTGAGGTTAAAAATATCCATCAGACCCAATTTAAGGAAAATAAGACATTTTTAACTCAGCAATTCTGACTTTCAGTTGTATATTTATGCGTCTTAGGCTTTGGATATCTAGCTCCTAGAGCTTCCTTTGTACTGGGAAGTACTCTGTGCATAACAACATTGCTAATTGTGTATTTCTTTTCTTTTCTTTTTTTGTTGCAAGTTGGGGGGCTTGAACTCAGAGCCTAGAGATTGTCCCTGAGCTTTTGTGCTCAAGGCTAATGTTCTACCACTTTGAGTCACAGTACTGTTTCTGGCTTTTTTTGGTAAATCTGAGAGAAGAGTCACAGACTTTCGTGCTATGCTGGCTTTGAACCAAAATTCTCAGATTTCAGACTGCTGAGTAGCTAGGATTACAGGCATGAGCCACCCATGCTTGCTTATTGTTTTAGTGTGAAGTTCAGTAAGTGCACCATTTTCCCAACAATTTCTTGTTATATAAATTCATTATTTTTTAACAGTTACACACATCGGTACATGCAATAAGCTAATCATGTCTATGCTTATTCCTCCTCTGAGCCATTTAACTTTCTGCTTTAACATATTTGACTCAACCAGACATTGTGATTGGACATATCCTAGGAAATAAACAGGTTCCATGAATATAGGGATATGGTAATGATATGTCTTGCAATTAAGTGTTGCTGGTGTCCACGAGGCTACTCAAAGCTCTGTAATACAGCTTACCAGGATATTTCAGAAGTCACTCCACTCCAAGTCTCTGGATTCCAGGAAATGATGGTGAAGGGTGAAGATGGGGGAGAGAATGGATCAACATGAAGTGATACTTTAATGACTTCTAAAGTCAGAGCTGATTTCAAAGCTAGTGTAGCTTTCTAACTATTCTCTTTCTGGAATTTTATTTTGGTCACTAACAAAGCTTCCTTAACTGTTGAATGACTAGAGCTTTGATCCCAAATTCACTCCTGGTTGGTCCAAAGGTCACTTTGTTCTAGCAAGTAACATTGAGGAAGATAGAGCTAAGGTTTGGAAACCCTGTATACACTATACAATTTAAAGATAGATATAAACATACTTGTTTATTGCTAAGAATAACATCCCTGTCTTAACCAATCTATTTCATCATGGTTTCTCAACTCATAAAAAGTGATTGGACTTCTGCTTTGAAATAAGGGACTAGAAAATTACTTATTGTCTTGGCTTGAGATGGTCTCATAGAATACCATTGTTTGGTTTCTGAAGACTACAGTTCTAAAGACTGTAAGTTCAAGACCAAAGTGCCATAGATTTTGTCTCCTTGTAAAGACTTCTTCTGATACATAGCCAAATGTGTACACACACCCACACTACCACCACCACCATCACTGAAAAAGGAGAGAGAGAGAGAGAGAGAGAGAGAGATGAGGGAGAAGAGAGAGGAGAGTTATAATGGAATTCATTCTCTCACAAATGTTATCCTTTCATAGTTTCATCTAACCCTATTAACTTCTCAAGGATTTCAACAACAAATAATTACAAATAAGTTAGGGATGAAATTTTATGAAATTTCATGGACACAAACATTCAATCTATCACATACATTTATTATAAACAACAATTCAAGTAGAGTGAATGCTGGTTTTTCTAACTGATTTAGCTGAAGATAAGGCAGCATATATTAAAAGCAAACCTAGAAAAATCAGAGATGTGACCATGTGACTTGTTAGAGGTCCTTGTTGAGCATGAGTGTATATGAGGGAAAACTTTACATGATTTTGTCTAGATTGGAGTTAATTCTAAGTATACTAGCTGGACACCTTGTGAAGCTTCTCTTAATTTCACTCTCAGTTTTCTCATCTGTAAAAAGGAGGTTATTAACATATTTTTCTCATATTATTATTAGGATGATTAAATAAACAATACATGTAAAATGCCTAGTACAATGCTTAGCTATTAGCAACAAATTAATGAATGGGGTGATTATTTTCCTTCCACCTATTTTTTCCTTTCCATCTCAATTCCTGTCTCATTACATCTATGCTTGCTTTAGCAGTATAAAATAATTATTTTTTATTCATATGAATGGCTTAATATTTATGCCTAATGATGTGTAGCACAATAGCTGTTTTACATATCATTAAATATGTCTGATTAACTTTGTTATAATTTTAATTGCAACATGAAATTCCTCTTGTGCATACTCAGTTATCAAAGACTGTTGGATAGAAAGCATGGTTGACTGCTTTCAACCAGAAAGGATTACAGGGAACATTGATTATGTAGTGTGCAAATCGTAGGCCTCAAAGCATCAGGGCACAAAGAAAGAGACAAGGTTAAGTGTCACGTAGAGGAGGAGGAGGAAGAAGACTTAAAAAAGTCACATAGATTAAGGATTGAAAACCTTAGTCTATCACTATAACTTATTCAACCTTTTAAGTGTTTATCCATAGAACATAACTAGTGATGCCTATCATGTTGTATTTAGCACTTTTTTCACTAAAAAGATTGATAAACCATTTTTTTAAATTTTATTTTTTTGCAAAGATGTTGTAAACAAGTATTACAGTTACATGTATAAGGCAATGAGTAATTTTTTTCTGTTGTTTTTAAATTTTTGTATATATTTTCATTGTAAAAATACTGTACAGAGGGATTACAGTTACATGAGTAAGGTAATGAGTACATTTCCCATCCAGTTTTGTTACCTCCTCCTTTGTTTTCCTCCTATCATCCCTTCCCTCCCTACCTCCCTAACTCCTCCCTCCCCCACCCCGAAGTTGTAAAGTTTGTTTTCAACACCACTGACATTTCTTGTCAAGCATTGATAAACCTTTTAAATAGACAGGTGCTTGAATTCACTATTACTAGTTATAATATTGGACTTTAGTTTGGGAGGAATACCCAAAATGTCCACTTGTATTTCTCACTTCCACTTTCTAAGCAAGGCATTATCACCTCTTTCTTCTAATTCTCTACAAATTTAAAGCATAAGACACCATACAAATATGCCTGTGGTTATACAGGTAGTTAGAGAAGGAAAGCTGTGCCAGGAGCTGGCACTTCATCTCTTCCTTTATTTTTTTCTTAGCCCATATTCACTGTTGGCAAAACAACTCAAAGCACACATTCTTCCAGGGTTGAATCAGCCACATCCTGTGCTTTTCTAAGGAAGGAAGCATGTATGAGTCAAGAGGAAGTAGAATTGTCAAATGAGAAGAAATTGGAGCAGAGAGAGCAGCCAACCTGTTCTATGCAGAAAATGTGGCAAAAAAGGCCACATCAGAATAGTTGTGTGGATTTAAGAACCTTGAGAATATTCACATCTGTGCCCTGGTCCATGCTTCTCTTCCAACAGGAAAAGTAGGCACCCTTCATCAGATTAAAACCTGCCTTCATGAGGCCTAAACCCTGTTTCTCAGGAGGCCTGGCTCTTGCTTTGTTTACCATCCAAGAATATGTTCTTTTATGAATCTCCTTTCTATGGATTCTACTGTGTAGAAAAACTTGGGGTCCAAGATGCCCTGGACTCTGCTTCACACTCTCTCTGTTGATGTTGTTTCCTCTCTGAGTTCCTGAGGAGAGTATACTATTGTGGTTTAAACCTAGGCATAGCATCTTACTAGGTAGATGAGTTAATTTGCTTCTAAGATGCTTCTCTGAAAAGGTCATTGCAAGGAATAATAGAAATATATTCAGTATGAAAATATAATAGTTCCCCTTTGTTTCCTATAAGTTAAAAACTGTATCTAATAAGGACAATCATAATCATTGTGAGTACTTTTGATTGTTTCAATCAGGCAATCATGAAGAATTAAAGATGGTGGAGGGTGATATTTCTCCCATTACATGGAATATTTTACAATATAACTACAATGAAAGCAGAAACAAATAAAAACTTAAAACCAAATCATTTTGCAAAAGCAGTGTTTCTCCCTTAAGTAGGTAGTCCAAAATACCAGATAAACTTAACTTTAAATTGTGTGTGTGTGTGTGTGTGTGTAAAATACTACTTGAGTCCAGAGTCTTTTATTCTTCTGGAATTTTTGGTTTATGCCCACTCTAAACTTGACCCAGTTCTCCAGTTATATTTTGATTGCTATCTGGAGATAATAGAGTTTGTCCGACTTTCTGTCTTAGCTAGCTCAGCACTTTGACCCTCCAGGTCTCAGTATCTTGAGTAACTGAGAGTACAAGTGTGAACCACCAGTACTTGGTTTTGAAATTTGAAATTTATCATGACACTTGGCTAATAACTTTAGAGTAATTAAGAAATTTGAATATAAGTATTTTTGCTTATGATAAACATAGTTATGATCTTTATTATGAGCCTCTAGTGGAAGGTTAAATATATTGTTGAATATATTGTTACTCGCATTATTTTTTCATCAGATGAAGTAATTTTATATAGATCATGAATGAAGTCCTGACTAAACACAATCCTGTAAATAAATCTGAGGGTACCATGATACTCAATTATCTCTTCAAAAATTTAAATAGATTCATTTCATAATAATTAAGCACATAATTTCTCAATGTTTTTGATAACAATATTTGAGAGGTGAAGGAGCAAAATTTATACATTAAATAAATTGAGAACAAAGAAAAACTGACACTTATTTCTACAAACTAGACATATTAAAGGCTACTTCTCTAGAATCTAATCATCTATCTATGATAGAATGCAATATTATAAAAGGCCATAGCATCGCTGACAATATTAATAGTTTGAAAGGGGAGCATTGTACAAATATTGGTGTGAATCAGGATTGAACCTTGTGGAAACTCTGGAGAGATTCTGGTTTTGCCTATTCTTACTCCACTGTCCTCTTCCTTTGATTCTGTTGTTCTTTTCCATTTCTAAAGAATTCTCTGATTTTTTTTTCTGAAGACTTCCTGGTTTGGGAATTCCAGCCATCAGTATGGTTATAAAGCAAATTTTGATTGTTTATAAGCAACTCAATCTACAGTAGCTTGTCATAGTAGCCTGACTAAGTGACCAAAGGTAATATTTAGCTCAACTCTTAACCATTTGAAATGTCCAAGTATTGACAAAAGACATTTTAGGTTAAAGTTTAGGAACATTCTCTTCAAATTGTCACCTTTACATCTTAGCTCCTTTTCAGTTTGAGTGTTGAAAATAATGGCCTCTGGTTCTTAAACATGTAAGTCTTGCTTTTTATTCTTCAGAATAACCTTGACCTAAAGTGTCTGACTTTCAAAGACCTCCAAAGGGAAATTTTAGCTAACTAAATTAGAACTACATTTCCTTAAGAATAAAGCAAACAGAAAATAGTGGGGTGTCATAATAATAGAGCAGTAATTGCTGAATGAATATTTAATACATATTATATTAATATATTGTTTAATATAGTTCAGACTGTACCTGTTATATGAATAAATCAGAAAGAATATACCACAATGTTATTGCCAAAAATATGACCAATGACATTTTATATGGGTTGTTCAAAGAACATTAGGTTTATATTGTACATTATATTGCAGTGTTTGTATTAAGGTTTTATAGAAAAATAAAACCAATAGAGGTCAGGAGAAGAAGAAGATGAAATAAGAGGAGAGGAGAGGAGAGGAGAAGAGAGAGGGAGATATTTTAAGGAGGAATTAGCTCATTGTATTATGTAATTGTGGAGCATGGTGAGAAAACTGAACTTAAGATAGATGAAATTGTGTCCTTGAAGTAGAAAATCTTGTTTGGAAAATCTCACTGTTTTCTTTTATGGCTTTTAACAGAAATCATTGAAATACAATGTTAATATACATAAACTAAAATTACATATAGACTAGAGTTTTGCCAAATAACTGGTAAAACAGTTACTAGACGAGATGGTAACTACAATTAATATTAAAATGCCCAAGTCTAAGAGCAATACTTTTTTTTTGCTTAGGGGATATAACTATATCTATATTAACTTATATATGTACATGCATGCACATGTTTAATATCTATGAATGTATATAATGAATATATGAGTATACATGCATATACCCGCATAAATACATATACATGTGTGTATATGTACATATATATGTGAATATATACATATATTAACAAAATATCATGGAATTGTCAGCAACTTTCCCTACTATATAGTATATAAAACAGAAAGCACTCAAATAGAATAAAAGAACTCAATGGATTTTTGAAACTAATTGAGTAACTTGAGATTTTGGTATCTATCATTACACATGATAACTATTTTCATCACACAGATATCAAACCACCTAGAAGGACAGGGGCATAAATTATTGTGTTGATTAATTATTTTGTGTGCCTTGAATCACCTTGAATTAATCAGCTGTATTACTTTAAAATATGATGTACAACATTAATTTTATTCTATTATGACAACTATGGAGAAACCTGAAACTGATTTGCAAATAGATCGCCTCACAGACTGACAAATATCAACTGCCCAAAGGCTCAGGAAATATTAACTTAGAGCAGTTTTCAGATATTAATACTAATAAAATGGTTCATAATAAATTCATCTAGGAGAGTAGAACTTAAAATGATTAAATGGAGCTTAGAGTTTAATATAGGGAGAATTTTTACTTAGTCTCTTTTGAACTAAGTTTTATTTGTTTCACAGGTGTCAAATGATGCTGGTCTTTGTACCTGTGTAGGTACTGGCTAAGGCTGCTAGTCCTTAGAGCCAAGGTTTCCACATGGAGACATAGTGTATGCATACATTTATCCTGTGGAACAAGGCACGGGTAAAAAACAAAACAACATATATTCCAATATTGTCAAAGTTGACTTAGAATTCAAGGTAGTCAGGGTTCCCCAGAGAAAACAGTGTGTGTGTGTGTGTGTGTGTGTGTGTGTGTGTGTGTGTGTGTTTGTGTGTGTGTGTGTGTGTAAGAGAAAGAGAGAGAGAGAGAGGATTCCTTCTTGTTTGGGGGTATATCTCTGCTGGTTCTATGAAGGCCTTCAGCTAATTGAGTGAGGACTACCAAATTATGGAGAATATTCTATTTTACTCAAAGTCTCACATGTTAATGTTAATTGTATCTGGGGAAAAAAAACTTATCCTCACTGAAAAATATGGTATAAGGTTTAACAACTATCTAGGCACTATGGCTGAGCCAAGTAGACACATAAATTCAATCAGCACAGAGTCTTACTTGATTTAACCTATGAGCTGGTGCAACTCGTACAATAGGAATGCAACAATAATAAAAGAAATCAGAACATAAACATGAAGTTCTCTTGAGTTGGTTATAATTTATTTTTCAAGAGCTCTTCAGACTTGTTAAATGCAAATATAATTGTGTTAGTAACTACAACAAAAAGGAATATATAGGTCTGGGAAGGTAGCTCAGTGGTAGAGTGCTTGCCTTGCATGCATGAGGCCATGGGTTCGATTCCTTAACACCACATAAGCAGAAAAAGCTGGAAGTGGCTCAAGTGGTAGAGCATTAGTCTTGAGCTGAAGAGCTGAAGAACAGCCCAGGCCCACAGTTCAGGCCCATGACCGACCAAAAAAAAAGGAATATATATATAGACAATATATATATATGATAGGAATATATATATCATGTACATATATATATATATATATATATATATAATAAGAGGGGAAAAGGTATCAGCCTAGGAGAAAACAAAGGGTATTTTTGGGGGGGGAGAAGGGGTGTCATTAGGCTTGAACTTTGAGCCTGGACACTGTCCCTTAGCTCTTCAGCTCAAGGCTAGCACTCTACCACTTGAGCCACAGCACCACTTCCAGTTTTCTGCTGGTTTATTGGAGATAAGAGTCTCATGGACTTTTCCTGCTGGGCTGGCTTTGAACTGAAATCCTAAGATCTCAGCCTCCTTAGTAGCCAGGATTACAGCTTGAGCCATCAGCGCCCGGCCAAGAAAACAAACGTTCTTGTATCTGGAAAATAGTCATATTCATTTTTCCCCTAATGTGTGCTCTCTAGCTTTTGTTCATCACTCTGAATTCTGAAACTGCTGAAGTACCTGCATTGGTCAGCTTTGGACTTCTCTACACCCTTTGCTGTGGCTGGATAAAGTAGGAGTTCAGTGGAGAGTCAGCCAGAAGATACCTACCTCATTTCAGCACAGACAGCAGGAACTCACCCTCTGCAGCAACCACAATATCCCAGCTCTTCTATGCATTGTACTTTTCTCCTACTGGGTCATCAGCTGGAAGAAGTAACAGATGGACATTTTTGGAAGCATTTTTGCTTTCACTGACCTGAAATCAAATAGCATAAGATAAATTATGGTATTTATAATTAGCAAAGACAATAGTTGCTTACTCCTTCACCCTTAGGTTTCCCCAGGTTTGGCATCTTATCTCTCTCACTCAGAGAGCTGGAAATGGATAGATTTGGAATGGTTCCAGATTTGTGTGTATTCTGGGCAGTTGTTTCTTTATAAAGGCTAAAAAACCTGAGATAGTGCTCTTGCCTCTTTCAATAGCATACTTGTCACTTTCAGCAACTGTAAACAGAAATAGAAAACTTTTCAGGTTAATTTATCATTAAATTCAAGGAGATTTCTATGGAGAGGGATTAAGCCATTGGTTCTATCAATTTATATACTGTGAATCTTGGAAAAATAAATATGGAATTATATATCACATAGAGACCAGTGATATTACAGTCCTTTATTGACTTTTTTATTCTTACTTGACAAGATAATTTATATATATTTAATAGGAGGAAAAGACTAAATGTTGTTTTATAACCAATTCTGGTTGAATTTTTGTAATTCTTAATCTAGGACCAGGACCTTATGGATTAACAATGTACAAGCACAAAAATCATGTATTCTATATAATATGAAATAAATTAACCAACTAGATTTTCTTAATAAAGTAGTTAATTTAACTAATGGTTTCTTTCTTAACTAATGTAGCAAAGCAGTCTTGTTTATTGTACATGGATTTTTCCTATTCCCTAAGCTGACTGCATTTTTAATCTCCCCTTTATCTTGTCAAATTCAATTAATTAGTATATTTAAATATACAAAACATTAGACTAGAAAAATACGAACATATTCTTCAGTTAACTGTAATTATGTGCCCATAGCTTAATGGTCTTCTCAGACTTTGTACACACAACTATTTTATTAACTCAGATTCTTTTCAAAATATGCTGCACTGTGGTATGTAACCATTAAAGTTGTTTTCCAAATAGATCTTGCCATTCACACTGTATCTTAATGTTGTTTGTATGTGTGTCCTCATGTTTATTTGTGCATAAGTGTTGATAATTTTGAAGGGGTATGTATAGTTTGTGTTCTATAGAAAGCAGCCTTTGAAATCTTTGAAATACACATTGGTATATGGAATGATTGTTAAGGCCAGTCGACATTTAATGTCAAAGATCCAGTCCCTTGGATCTGACAAAGGACAACTCTGAAGAGCTATCCCAGTTTCCATGGCATCCTTTGCTTTGACAACTTTTTCTCATCCTTCTTCCTTTGCTTTCTCATCCATAGAATATCCTCCTCCACTCCCTGCCACTTCCCCCCCCCCCAGACAGAATTCAAAGACAGCTTCTGTTAGCAAGGACAATTTTCAGTGAGGTTCAAAGCCAGCAGTGAATAATTCTCAAAATAGCAAAATCCCAGTATCTTGTTTTTATCTACATTTTTTATGCATGTAAAATTCTGTTAACATAGTGGTACCCTTCTCAATGTTTCCCTGAGGGTATTTAGATGTGTTTTATCTCTTTATTTTCAGTTACTTTATTTTGATAATAGTGAGGTCATCTTAACATATTGGAAATGAAATCTAACTTATTTAGATGACCATAGAAAGTGATACAGTAGCATGCATATTCTTTAAAAGGTGAACACCATAATAATACTGAATGTATATATGTGAACATGGAACTAGGTAACTAGAGGGGATGGGTAGTGTTGGGAGAGATGGGAGGGTATGATACAAGGGTTGATACTGATCCAGATGCATTGTACTCATAAACTAACAAATTGAAACCTTTTTGTGCAACTCTCTAAAGACAATTTTAAAAACTTCTATTAGAATTAAAAGACATTAAAATAATTTCTTTTTAAGTTTCTCTCAACTACCTACATATTTCATTTCTATTTGTTCTAAAAAAGCTAAAATAGCTGAGTTACTATAAAAATACTGACATCTTTTAGTAGGTTTTAATGTTTTAAGTTAAAGTATTTCAATTTCATTAATATCTTAAGTCTAACATGTGGTTCTATATAACAACATAGTAGCTATATCAGTGTCAGTGAAATATTTTATGAACCAAATGAAAAAAATGAGAATTTTTATATCAACCCAGAACATGTTTAAGTTACATTTTAATTGAGTTTGGATGTGCTGCAAAATTAGGTTTATAACCTTGGATTAAGTTGGTTATTGTTGCCACTTATTATGGGCTATTCACAAGGTTGGTGGTTGCTTCCAGGAAGAAGAGAGACTGACTGAAAAGATATTCCTGAGCCTGTTTCACTTCTTAAACCTGCTAAGACATGGGCATTTCCCTATGACACTCTACATATGTGTATGTATGGCTAGATTACTCCTTTCTCTTTCCTTTCCAGGTTGGCCGTATCCAGCCTATTAGGGGTACCTGGGAACAGTTTGCTGTCCAAGCCTTTGAGAGCAAGTATGAGTTTTCTAACTGCCATCTAGTCAGCCTAGTGATCAGAAACCATGCACTGAGGTGCCATCATCTCATAACAAAAGCAGTGTGGGGCTCTCAATCACTTTCTGGAAACTTGCTTGACACTGTGGACTCTCTATTCATGAGAGAGATAGTTTGATGAATTATGACATTTGAGATGTCAGGATTTTCTGGGTACTAATAGTATACATATTTGACTAAATATGTGCATATTTTTCTAGGTTGTGTTATATAATATCTGCATGTGTATCTGCATGAAGTATTTAAAGGCTGAATGAATGTAAAGTAAAATGGGGGAGGAAGAAGTATAAAATATTTTCAGTAACTATAAACTTTCTGATGAGTAACAAGCTGCTCATCTCCTTCTGTTCCCTACAGTTTAATTTTTACTAGCCCATGGGTCAGCTGTCCTTTTATACAGGTCTTCCTTAATATATTTTTATTGTAAAGATACTGTACAGAGGGGTTGCAGTTATATGAATAAGATAATGAGTACATTTCCTATCAAGCATTGTTAATAAAAAAAGAAAAAAAAGCTTTGTTACTCCCTCCTTTGTTTTCCCCCTACCATCCCTTCCTATCCCACTTCTCCAATTCTTCCTTTCCCCCCCACAAATTGTAAAGTTTGTTTTCATCTTGTACATCTCATTGTTACAATGGGTCAACCTGTACCCTTATTTCAGCATTTTTTATTTCCCTTCCCTGCCTCAAATTAGAATACACACATACATACATACATACATACATACATACAAGATATACAGGGCACCAGAACCAATTACAGTGAAGACAGAGGTAATATCATGAGGGAGGAACATGCAAAATAAACAAAAAATCATATAGTACAATAAAAACAACAGGATCAAAGATAAAACCTCTTGTGTCCCTATCTTGGGGTTCATTTTGCTTAGCATCATCTTATATGGTCATATGCACATAGTTTTTGACCTTTTCTGCTTGTCTGGTAAGATTATCTTAGAGATATACTAGTTATTGCAAATAAGAGAAACCATGGGTCCTAAGTTTCTTTGGATCTAGCTTACTTCACTTAATATAATACGTGGTATATATATATATATATATATATATATATATATATATATATATATATATATGAAATGGAATTCTATGCCTCCATTAGAAAGAATGACACCAACCCATTTGTTAGGAAATGGAAAGACCTATCCTTATTTTTTAATAATGAATGGCTCCTATGCTTAAACATGTAATTATATGGTGACCACCCAAAGAACAAAGCTTGTTTCCTTAGAGAATATTGTCACTCACAGTTTTTATGTAATTATTTCAGAAATCAACATTACTAGATTTCCTCTTTTCTATGGATATGAACATATTGCTTCAAGCGACGGCCCAATACAAGTAACTGACATTTCACTAGCACTTTACTGATCATGTCTCTTTCAGTCTTACGTTCTTTGATATTGGCCAACTCAGCTACTTAATAAAAGGAGATAATTCCAAAACTGCATTTCACATGATAGAAATCACTGTTCTTCTGCAAGATACCGTCCAAAAGGATTACAGTATTAACGCAGCCACTTTCCTGTATGTAAACTTTTTCTGTCATTTATATACAGTATATATTTATATACAGTATATATTTTATATACCATATTTATTTATAGTAGACTTCTATGTCTCTTACCTGTTCCTGGCTTTATATTGTCACCTGAGATAGCTTCTTTGTTTGGAAAAGTCCAATTGTTGCCTCAAATTCATGAAATTGAATTCTAGTTTTGCTATTTCTATTAGATTTCCAAAATGTCCATGCTTTTATTGCATAGAACAAAATTTTACCTTGATATCAGTCTGACTGCAGCTGTGGGTATAAAAGGAGTCTTGTGAATTTTTTCTTTCCATATTGCATTCAGTAGTGTACAACTGCCATCTCAAAATACGTCAGATGCTGAGAGTTGGGGCAGGAGGACCACAGTACCAGGCAAGTCGTGGTAGAAAAGTCTGAAGCCAGCCTCCACAGAAGGAAGCTGGATGAATAGATATGCACTGTCCTCCTAATAATGATTGGAAGCCTAAAAGTGGGTGGATCATGGCTCAGGCTTGTGGGTATGGTAGGGCACTTTATCTTAAAAATAACTAGTGAAAAACAAGGTTAGATGTGTGGTTCAACTGTACCATTCAAGCCTAATAAGCTGGATCCCCTGATTTAAACCCCAGTACTAAAAAATAATGTATTTCTATCCTTTTATTGTTTTGCTTACAGATGCAATTATATTTCATTACTATTTTAGTTGACAATTCCTAATAACAAGTAAGATTGTACATGTTTTCCTTCATATAGTGATATATCTTAGTGGATATTTCTCTTCTTTAAGTTGCCTGCTGGTATTTCTTATTTCTATTATTTAATTTATAACCCAAAGCTTTTGTCACTTAAATAAATCATAATTGTTTTCCAAATCTGGGCTTCCTTTCAAAGTTTTCTTAATATACCTTTTACTGTGTAGAAAGCTTTAAGCCAAGATACTTCAATTTATCAAAATAATAATGCTTGTTTTAAACGTCTTGCTAAATATGTTTCAATTTAAATGTAATGAGTGTTTATAGTTATTCTAATATTTTAAAGTTTTTCAATAAGTTTTAGGGGCTTAAGAAGATAGAGTTAATTTTTAGATAGTTTACAATATATTATTATTTTTACTACTTGAGTAGTTCACTCCCACATACTGCATTTAATATTCAAATATTGCATACTTTATGTTTATTCATTTATGCAAAAATATGTACTTTTTATTTATTTTAAATAATGAACACTTATTGCTTGCCAGAGATCAGTTTATTTGTTGCCTCTCAGCTCCCAATTCATAGCTCTCCACCTGTTCTGTTGAAATTGAAAGAATCTTTAACATCTCCTTTGAAGAAGACCTGAGGTTAGATTTTGTCATGAGACCACCTTTGCGCAATATTCCAGTAGGTGGGGCATGTCTCTCTTGTTCTGGCCTGTTTCTTGATGTTCCTTGAACCCAGGACTCAAATGTTTAGTGCCACTGGTGCACCAGTAGTGCTCAGCATTGACTCAGAGTGTTCAGTCCATTGGAATTACTCAGCCTTGGCCCAGGACCAGTAGTGCCATCTGTTAAGGAGCATACCAAAACAGGTGCTGTATTTCCAATCTAAAGTCAAAGAAATACAGGGACTTCTCAGTCACTGAGAGGCTTCACTTCACCGTTGGGCCTCAGCCTTGAGAAAGATGGACCCTCAACTCGGATGTCCCTTCTTAGATGCCTTTCCTCAAGTGTAGGGTACTTCTCAGAGATACTTTTCATTTTTATACTCAGAATTCTATTAAAATAATTCTTCATTATATTAAAGTTCTATATTTTATGTTTTCATATATTTTCTCACTCCTAATTCTACGTGGCTTAATACTGATACTACTCATTTATCAATTGATCTATGATGTTACCTCTTAATAGTGTTATATTCGTGGCATGGTTTCTGAAAACTTGACATTTTGAATTGTTTTTTTTTATGCCAGTTCTTGTTTAATTATTTCTCAGAGCTATTTTTTGATATTTGGTTACTAAAAAAACAATTAGATTCACTAAATCTGTATATATATATATATATATAATATAGTGGATTTAAAAAATATACAGATATAACTAAAATATCTGGTTTAATAATACTGTTACAAGATATTTAAATACATCGTCTACATATTTAGATGAAATATAAAATACTATTTTGTAGTTTCATTCCCTTCTTACTTTACTATTCTCCAAATGCAGCTTATATTTGCTCTTTGTTCTTTATATTAATGTAAAAATTTATTTTTCAAATTCTTGAAAAAGTTTCTGTGGATAATCCATTCTGTGGATTGAAAACAAATTTATTAGGGATATCATTTTCATGGTGATCCTTGAAATAGATGAATGGCTTCATGAATGGCTTTCCATTAATGAACAACATAGTTTTTTCCATTTGATCTAGGTCTGAGTTTCTTGTCTTAAAAAATTAGTTTGTCTAAGCATATATGTTTTGATATATTGATAAATAAGATATTGCTATTATACAATTTCTAATGCATTAAATAGTTTTTGTCTCTTTGTCTTACATTTAGAAAAGTCACTGAATTTCCCTAATAGATCTAAATTCTTTTAGACATTCCCTTTTCGGTGTATGGCTTTATGTTTTTCATTAACAGTACTGTATTCCATTTTATCCAATTTTAAAGTGCTTACTCTTTTTTTAACTTGGTTACGTAATATGATCAATCCTACATTTGACAGAGATAGCAATGAACCTGCTTGTTTTGTTCTGGTCTTAAACTTTACTATTGGGTATAGCATATACTATAAGTTTTGATTGCATAGCCAGAGAAACTTACTGATATTACTGCTTGCTCAGTTTGGGAACAATATTAATTGAATTTTATCAAAACTTTTTAATCTACTGAGATACATATATGACCATATGATAGCTATGTTGAAGATTATTCTATAGATCTCTAAGAGTTAGACATCCTTGATGACAGGCATGGTGGCATAATCATCTAATCTCAGCAATTAGCAGGTTGAGGCAAGCGGATAATGAATTTGAGGCCAGTTGAAGCTACACATAGTTACAGAGCAGAACCAAACAAGACAAACAGAATATTTTCATAGCTCCGTAAATTCTCTTAATAACAAGAGATGTCTTGGGACCTGTGCATGGTATTATATGTTTGTAATTCCAGTTATGCAGGAAGTGGAGTGGGAGGGTTTTAGGAGGCAGTTTTAGGCTGGCCCTAACCAAAATTAGGGAGATTCTATCCAAAAGCAAAGTCTGGCCTGGTAGTTTATGATTATAATCCCACATACATGAAAGACATAAATAGGAGTGAGTTGTCCAAGGCAAAGAATGCAAGAGCCTACATGAAAAATCATCTAAAGCACAAAGGGCTGAAAATGCTTAATGCCTAAGAGCACTTTCTTAACAAGTGGGAGGCCCTGAGTTCAAACTCCAGTAGTGCCCAAAACAAGAACAAAAATAAATAAACAAGGCAACAATAAATTGATTTATTTAATATTTTTCATGCTTTCTAAGTTTAATTAATTTTGCTTCCTGATCTTATCATTGCCTAGTTTTAATATCAAAGTATTTTTAATACAGTGATAAGACAGGAATAAATTTTATTTTCCCCGTAAGCTGAAATGAGTTGCGTAAGAAATTTATCTTTATTAACTGATTATTCTTTTCTGTGAGATTTTTGTATTTGCAATTGCAATTTTTTATTATCTTTAAGTAGTTGTACAAAAGAGTTACCATTTAATAAAGCAGTTAATGAATGAAATGCATCCTGATCAATGTCACCCTTTTCAACCTCTCTCCACTCCTTCCCCTCCCCAACCTTTCCCTCACTCTTGTTAATTTTGTAGGATATACAGTGAATTTATGACTGCATTCTACTCCTCTTCTCATTTTTCTACTCATTTTTTTTCCTTGACCACACCACACCGCTTTAAGTACCCAATTCCTGGTATTTATTTTGTTAAACTTTGCCTTTGCTTTCTAAGGAATTACACTATTTGAGTTTCTCTTGAATAGACCATATTTCAATTAATACATTTATATACACTTGCGTACAAACTCACATACTTACTTCTAAGTTAATAAGCTTAAATCTAGCTCCCACATAGAAGGGAAAACATGCATCATGTCTCTCTGAGCCTAACTTGCTTCAGTTAATGTAGTTTGTCTTCCAAGTATTTCTATTTCTTTACCAATTTTACAATATCATTTTTTAAAGGGTGAGTAAAATTTCATCTTGTATATATACAACATTTTCTTGATCCATTCATCTATTGACAAACATCTGGGTCTATTTGATACCTTGGCTATGGTGAATGGTGCTGCAGTGAACATGGTTGTGCTTGTGTCTTTATTCTGGTTCATTATATTTTAGATAAATTCCCAGGAATAGAAATGCTTTTCCATAGGGTAGTTCAATTTTATTTGCTGAGGAATGTTTATACTGCTTTGAAGAGTAGTTGAAAGAGTTTACATTCCCACCAACAGTGTATTTAAGGCTCCCTTTTGGCTGCATACTTGCCAGTGCCTGTTTCTTGTTTGTTTTCTTTTTTGGGGGGGTGGTCGGTGTGGGGCTTGAACTCTGGGCTTGAGCACTGTCCCTCAGCTCTTCAGCTAAAGGCGAGCACTCTACCGCTTGAGCCACAGTGCTACTTCCAGTTTTTTAGAGGTTTACTGGACATAAGAGTCTCATGGACTTTCCTGCCTGGGCTGCTTTGAACTGTGATCCTTACATCTCAGCCTTCTAAGTAGCTAAGATTCCAGGCATAAGCTACCAGTGCCAGCTTCGTATTTATTCTTAATAATGGACATTCTAACTGAGGTGAGGTAGAGTGATTTAATTATCATTTCCTTTATTGTCAAAGATGTGGAGCATATCTTCATGTGTCTATTGGCCACTTTTACTTCTTATGAGAAAACTCTCTTTAGTCCATTTTCTTCGTAATGTTTCTAGGTACATGTGAGTTACAGAAATTAATATCTTTTCAAATTCCATGTAATTCCACTACATTTTCATAAAGTTCTTCATGGTATTTCATACTTTATATTTTCTTTTTGTCCTTTAGTGTCTTTGATCATTTCTTAAGTATTCTTGTCTCAAAATCAATATTTTATTTACATTTTTCACAGACTTCTGTTTTCTCTGATGCTTTCTGCAGCATCTTGATTTCTCTCCTGGGATTTTCTATTCGTATCATCATACCCTCCTTATGCTAGCATGGAACTTGCTTTTTCTACATACTATATATATGTCAATTTTTGAAATCTGATTTTGTCATATGATATTCTTTTATATTTTATTTTATTTTTTGGTCATGTGGCTTGAACTCTGGGCCTGGGTGCTTCCCTCAGTTCTTCAGCTCAAGGCTAGTGTTCCACCACTTGAGCCACAGCTCCACATCTAGATTTTCTGGTAGTTAACAAGATCAGAGTCTCATGGACTTTCCTGCCCTGGTTACCTTTGAACTGAGATCCTCAGATCTCAGCCTCCTGAGTAGCTAGGATTACAGGTGTGAACCACTGGCTCCCAGCCATCATGTTTTTCTTTTTATAAAACTTCATTTAAAACTCAAATATAACTTTAAGTTCTGTTATTTATAGTCTGCAAATTTGGACACATTATAGTTTAATTATAACTCAGTTGTTAATGTTTTACTATTTCCAAAGTAATTTATTAAGAAGTGCTTAGAAAATTGATACAAATTTCAAAATAAATTGGTGTTTTGCAGACTATGTGTTACTAGTTTCACTGCATTTGGGTGAAAGGATTTAGTCTAATTACAGATTCAAGTTTGGATATATCAGACATATTTATTTAGTTTTTATAAATTTTCTATGTGCTGAGAATGCATATATTTCATAAGCTAGTATTATATATATAAATGTATATGTAATTGAATCAATGTTTATTTTCCCACTCATATGGGCTATATTCTTTCTTTGATTTGGAAAATTAAAAAACTCTATTGTATACATATGATATGCATGTACAAGTATATTTTATGTGCATATACTAAAAATAATGGCTTTCTGAGAGGCGCGTAGGTTTTTTTTGGTGGGGGTTCCGGTCATGGGCCTGAACTCTGGGCCTGGGTGCTGTCCCTCAGCTCTTCAGCTCAAGGCTAGAGCTCTACCACTTGAGCCACAGTACCACTTCCGGCTTTTTTCTTTTTGCTTATGTGGTGCTGAGGAATCGAACCCAATGCCTCATGCATGCAAGGCAAGCGCTCTACCACTGAGCCACCTTCCCAGCCCCTGTATTTTTCCCCCCCTCTGGTAGTGGATGTACTGTTTTTCCTATAATGCAATGAAGTTTTCTTCATATATTTTGCAGCTTTATTGCTAAGGTAATAATGGGTAAAGATTATTATGTTTTCCTCATAAATTGTTTCTTTTATCAGTGGGTAATTTTATATACCATACTGTCACTTTCTTAGTTATTTTTATTATAGGATATTGATTTTGTTTTGTTTGACAATGGCCAGCTGTGTCCCAGTATATCTTTTTGCTTTTTATATTAAAGTTGTATTTAGATGTGTATGAGATCGATCACACCCACTGAGTTGTAGATTCTATTTCTACTTTTTCCCAACTTTTAGATATGCTAGTCCTGGACAATGAGCAATAGGATCCTTTGGCTTGGAGGATGGAGTGGATTAGTGTGAACATAGAGATTTCTTTTCAGAGTTAGAGGAAATTTTTCTGATATATTTCAAGTTCATAAAAATAAGCAACTATTAGTTTTGGACCTGCCTAGTTTGTGGGATTAATCTGTTATCATAATGTGACCTATTCAGAAATCCCATTGTTTTGAATTTGGAAATCTGTCCTTTAATTAATGGAGAAATTTGATAAAACTTTGCTGTGATTGTCATTTTATTTAGCCTACTTCTTCAACATTGAGCTTCCTTTGACAATGCATTTTCTTGTTGGCTCCTCTCCCTTACCTTCCCCTCCACCCCTATACCTACATCAATTTTCAGTCTTCCACTAAGTTTTTAATTTCCACTGGATTTTTAATGGTGAACTTATTCCCATCTTTCTACATTTTTATGTTTGGAGGTTATATTTTTCAACTTTAATTACCTTGATTGATTGAACTTAAATGCTTTAATATCCTCAATTTTGAAAATAATCTTTCAAGTTTAGCTAGTGTATTTGTACTTGTCTAAATATTTTAAAGGATCTTAGAAGTTTTTATTTCAATTAGTCACTCTGAAAAATTTCTTTTTTTTATTGTGAAAATACTGTACAGAGGGGTTACAATTACATGGGCAAGATGATGAGTACATTTCTTATCAAGCATTGTAGCCTCCGCCTTTGTTTCCCCTTCCTATCCCTTCCCATCCTCCTCCCACCCCCGCACCCAATCCTCACCACCCCCCTCGCTCCTCCCTCTCCCACCAAAGCTGTAAAGTTTTTTTTGACATAACAACTTGTACATCTCATTGTTGCAATGGGTCTACCTGTAGTTTACTCTAATTTCATTAAATGTACAGTTAATATGCGATTATAATTTTTATTGAGTTTTTTTCTTAGTCATGGGGCTTTGAACTCTGAGCCCAAGCACTGAGCTCTTCAGATAAAGGCTAGCACTCTACCATGTGAGCCACAACATCATTTCTGGTTTTCTGGTGGTTTATTGGAGATAGACTCACGGACTTTCCTGCCTGGGCTGGCTTTGAACCACAATCCTCAGATCTCAGCTTCCTGAGTAGCTAGGGTTACAGGCATGAATCCCCAGTGCCTGGCTAGAAAACGTATTTTGTAAGTCTAAATTCTTAAACTTATCTACAATTTATACAACTTAACTAGAAATAAGCATTTTTATTACTATTTAAAAACATTTCCATAGAACTTTATAATTTTAGGTGATTATAATTTTTCTGACTTTGGAGAATATTATTCCATTGTCTTATAACATTTTGACTAACTTAGGTGCTAGGAAAGTTTAGTTCTTTTTAAAGTACTGAATATTTTTTCCTCTGTAAACTATCTTTTTACACCTTTTATACTTTAGAGCTTGTAGATTTACTCTAATGTATCTAAGTTTGAATTCATAATTATGTATTGCATTTCTGTTTTATTTTGCTTATTTATGCATTCATCTTTAACAGTTCAGAGAAAAAATTTAGATAATTAACAATTTAGTTAATCTTTTTTTCTTCTGTTGTAATTTTAATTTAATATAAAACATATTTCTTAATAACTTCAAATCATTTAGTAATAACCCAGTACCAAGGAATTTAAACTAGAGACACAACTGCTCTTGTTCCTTTAAATAGAATCTAAGTTAAAGTTGTGATACTATGTGAAGGGCATTTTCAGAGAAGTAGCATCTTGTCTCTGCTCAGAAGATGCTCAGGGTTTGGCAAAGGAGTATATGTGGAAATGTGGATGTACTTATACCTGTTCCTGTAACAATAGCTCTTCCAAAGAGGGGTGACAGACCACAATAACACACTCTCCAAATGGATCCATGACACAGGGATGTATATCAAATCTTCTTTGTGCTCTAATGCCATAGAATTAAGATTCAATTACTCTGTTTCATATATTCAGTGAATTTTTCGGAGTATGTACCATATAGCTGAGTTGTGGTGCTACTGCTAATTTATTGTTCCCCTTCATTTTCCTTCTCATTTTTCCCCAACATGTAAGAAAGTGTGTCAATAAAATATTTTAAGAGACACAAAAAGCTTTTTCAGATTCTGAATCCATGATTCTTCTGTAATGTCTATCATTATCTTTTGTTTTTGCTTGTTAGACAATATAATCATATGAAGTACCTAGATTTTATATCTTTTAGTCTAGTTTGATTTGAGGTTAAATTACTTCAACAGGTGCTTAATTTTATTAATAATTGTATATTTGGTTTTCAGTTTATTTAATTTTCCTTGAAATCACTCCTCCCTTCCCATTCTTTTTTCTTGACATCTCAGTTTATAGGTTTCTAAACCTTCTTTTGTATCCCACGACATTTAAAAATTCTAGTTTTGTGGATATTTTACTTTGTTGCATTTTGCAACAATCCTTTGAGGATTCCTCCATCATGTCTTGAACTACTTAGTTTGCTTGTTTTAGTGCTCATACTAGCATTTGGCAATATATCATTTTTAATAAAAAAGTGGACATAGACTTACTATATATGACTATATACTACATATGTCTGGGTTACTTTACTGACAGGCTGAAATTCTGTAATATTTTAGTTGTGTTAGAAAATAAGTATTGCAAACTTTAGTGAGGGTTTGATGTCAAAAAGAGATCAAACACTATGAAAAAATTTTAAAGCAGATTTAAATAAAATTTTTATAACTCAGGCAGACTTTGTTTTTTTTTTTTTTTTGGTCGGCCGTGGGGCTTGAACTCTGGGCCTGGGCGCTGTCCCTCAGCTCTTCAGCTCAAGGTGAGTGCTCTACCACTTGAGCTACAGCGCCACTTCCG
>NW_012267221.1:342786-440945 GCF_000151885.1 Dipodomys ordii | reverse complement strand
GTTTTCTGGTGGTTTATTGGAGATAGGAGTCTCATGGTCTCTCCTGCCTGGGCTGGCTTTGAACCGCGATCCTCAGATCTCAGCATCCTGAGTAGCTAGGATTACAGGCGTGAGCCACCAGCGCCCGGCAATTCAGGCAGACTTTATGCCTCAAGTTCTCCCATACTTTTGTTGACTAAACTAATATTCTGATTCTTCATTTCTTAGCTCATAGAGCCTGACTTGAAACCCAAAATATTCAATAGTTGCAGAATGAAAAATATATCAGGTTAAATAGGTAAACTTTCATGTTAGTTTGATGGTTAGCTTTCTCTGTGTAGGCAAATCAAGATAGAATTGTTCAGTTAGTTAGAATCATAGCAAATAATGTGCATCATAGCACAAAATTTTCTCTGTCAATTCTTTGAATAAGATGATGCCTTTCCATTTGCTGTAATTATGTTCATGTAATTTCTGCTGTCCCTTATTGATACTACTTATATGGTCACTATTTATGTTTTCTCAATTGCTCTTTTCTGCCATTTTCCTGTTGTTTGATAATCGTCCTTCAGTTTCCATTGGCTTTTTAAAAATACTGTGACTATGTTTAATCAAGTCTTGGCAAAGATCTCTTAAGCTTGAAGGGATTGTCTCTTTTGAATGTGATGAATTTTGAAGTATAATATTGTTATTGAGACTGCATATTTATCTATTGTTATTACTTCTATAATTAGCCATTGAAATTTGCAGAACTTTTCTATTACTTTGGCCCCTTATTATATGTTTTTAGAATATGTAACCTCTCATTTGATATGTGAGAACAAGCTATGCGGTGGATGTTCTTATTTCCACATGTGCTGATGCACTGAGTTCTTTTTGTTTTTTGTTGGTCATGGGACTTGAACTCTGGGCCTGGCACTGTCCCTCAGCTCTTCAGCTCAAGGCAAGCGCTCTACCATTTGAGCCACAGCACCACTTCCAGCTTTGTCTGTATATGTGGTGCTGAAGAATCAAACCCAGGGCCTCATGCATGAGAGGCAAGCACTCTACCACTGAGCCACCTTCCCAGCCCCCTGATGCATTGAGTTCTATATGACTTATCTAACTATCCAGTACATACGTAACACTCACAGTTTTCTGTCAGGCAACTATCTGTACTATCTATATCATTTCTACTCACTTCAACTTTCACTGGTTCTTGGAATAAAGAATGAACAATTTCCCTTATAGCTTATAGTTTCTAATAGCATATTAGATCAGAGCTATAGTGACTATCCTCATTGTATAGTTGAGGAACCTGATCTAGAAGTTTTGTTTTATCTAAAACATAAATCTAAATAGTTACTGGCCAACCTGGGAATGGAGCCACGATCTTCAGACTATGATCCTGGGGTATTCTGAATACTAATTTTCCCTCTTGAATTACCTTTCACAACTTTTCTTCTTGATTACATTAACCATTTCTCATATACAGAGTTACCTGCAAAGGTCAGTCCTGAAAGAACTATGCTTATGGGTTGATTAATGGTGTTGACATATCTATGGGAAAATGTCACACACGTGGAAAGAAATAACCACTTCCTGAATGACTTGAATGTGAACTCCGAGTATCTTGGGTGTAAATGATCATTTTAATTGCCTTTTCATTCTGTCTTCTTTGTCTTCAAACTATTCATTCTTTTAGTCTACTAAGAAATCTTGAAAATTTGTGGTAGTTTAACAAAATAAGAGTATGAAATTTATACTTTAAGTAAATTCTTAAACGTCAAAACTCTTATACAGTACTCAACCATCTGTAACTAGATAAATAACTAGTTTAGAAAGAATTTCTCAGTAGGTTCTTTCTTTTTACTTCTACCCTAAGTGGAAAGTTTGTGGCTTTATAAAGCTTGAATTCTTTCTAGTTGAAAGTCAGAAGCAATATCCTTGACCAGCTGAGTTGCTAGGTCAATCATTTATTAAAACGATAGGTCAAACTTCCTTTTAACATACCTTAAAAGTGACTCAAATAGCATGATAAAGGATTTAGTCTTGGAGATACACAGAATGTGAATCTCATATATGAGGTGCTTTGGTTTTGCTTAATGTTTTTGAGGTAATGATATGCTCAAGCAAATTATCAGCTTGTCAAGTATAATGATAAAAATTCTATTTTTATGTACAGAGGGTATGCCTAAACTAAGACATCTCCACTAGCCCATCATGCTGTTTATACTGACTCTTAATAATGGCTGCCAGTTCCAGCAGGAGAGAAAGTAGTTTCGTACTCATGCTCATCCCTCTTTCCTTGATCTTGACAGGCAAACTGACATTGTGTTGGTGCATTACCAATGAGAGCGTCACAGGACTTGAACAAGCTAAGCATGTCATCCTCCATCACCAAAATGTTCCTTAAGAAAATAATGTACCAGATGTCCTCAAACACTAAGAATCCTGTAGCTTGAAGTTAGACTTACAAATTTCAAAAGTGACCAATTAACATGAAAATCCAAGAGTAGTTGATTTTTATATGAATAATGTATTTCTTCACTGTAGTCTCATTTTATGATTAATGTGTATTTTAAATGACTAAAATACCATTTTCCATTAAAATTTGATCTAGTCTGCTCAATTTTTCAAATTTCAGCAGCTGACAGAGTGAATGGCTTTACATTTTGGTCTTCCTATTTCATATCTGAGAGGATATGTTTTTGCTAACAGAAATCACCAGTACCTCAAAGTTGGAACTGAACTGAACTTAATGATAGTTCTATGCCAGAGTTATATAATAGGAAAATCTGTTATTATTTGATACTCATTCATCTTTATTACCTTATTTCATTGGTATATATTAAATTGTTCATAGTAAGGACTTTCATTATGACATTTCCAAACATGCATATGATGTATGATGATCCTTCCATCTTCACCTTGTATACAGACGATTTTTTCTATGAATTTTTCTATTTATTGCATCAATTCATGAAACAACTGTTAGACTTAAGGAGAATTATGTATATATTTAGATCTAGAATTTTCTAGTCTCTAAACAGTATTTTATCCAAATTATCAAAAGGAAAGATTTACAGATATTTCCAATTGTAAATATTTACTTGAGATGATCTGTTATAATACACATGATTACAGACAAGGCAATCTTCATATTTTAAGTACAAGGGAAATATATATTCATTGCTCACCCATTGCCAGTTTGTTAGATACTGATGTTACTAACATGGTTACTAACTGGCCTTTTATGAATTTGCTTGATTAGGAGAAACATACAAATAAATATACTATTCAGATTCAACTCAGTACACTGAAAAAATAGATGATTAAGCAGATGTCTAGAAAATACTTATGCAATACAAATAACTATTTTTTGTAAAAATGATAATACCAAAATTTCTCTACTTTTATCTATGCTTTTCATATTTCAGCTAATTTAATTATTTGCAATACAAAATTTAGAGTTTGTTAATGTGTATAAAGCATTCAGTACAGGACACCCTTGCTGTTTGAATATCAGCCAAAAAAATGATAGAAGTTGAAGCTATTAACTTGCAGTACATTTCAAAGCCTCTAGATACCAGAATCTGAAATCTTCTTAATGCAAATACCAATGATATGTCACAGAGAAATTTAGGAAATCAGAGAACTCTATTTTTGTCATTATTTAACTAATTTTAATAATTAATATGTTAAACAGGAATAATTTTGGAAAACATGTGTGCTAAATTCTGTTTTAGTAACAGTTCTTGAAATAGATCTTTTCAGCATAGTAACAAATATGAATTGTGCTGGCCAAAGGCTGTGAAAAACAGAAAGTGAAATGAATTTCAAGCACAGTTCTTCATAGCTTCCATAAAGAAATGATAGTTTTACATAGTGTGGTCACTGGTTTCAACAAATACTTTGAAAACTTTACATAAGCATTCTTGTACTGAACTGTTATATGTATTGGAATATTCTGAACTTTTTCATCCATTATGTGCACATTCTACTTGTGTGTGCATTGAATACAGTTGCTAGTTTAACTGCCAATTGAAATGTATGAATAATTGATATGGGCTGCATTTACTATCTTTCACTGAAAATCCCTTTAAACATTATACTGGGTTATTGTGTAGGAAATGAAGTGGGTGTGAACCACATTTGACAAGTTCAGTCTTATTATTCATTATTTTAAATAATTCTGCTTCATGTAGTTTTCCCAAAGGTTTAACGCAGCTATTGAAATAAGATTTAGAAAGCAAAAAAGATATTTCAAAGTATTATTATATGGTAGGTTTCTTTTAGCCTTCTGATTTTCCGTTTGAAATGAAAATTCATGGTCAAATACATTTTATTTTCTTTTGGTGGTACTAAGGTTTGAGCTGAGGACTTCATAATTGATAGTCAAATAGTGTACCACTTGAAGGATACCTCCAGATATTTTTGCTTTTAGGATATTTTTCAGATAAAGTCTCAAATTTTGCTCAGAGCTGGCGTCAGACTCTAATGATCTTACCCCTGCCTCTCCAAGAGCTGGGATTCCAGATATGAGGCACCATACCTGCAACAAAAGTATTTTCCAATTAAATTCATTAATCAAGGAAATAGTGTCATCTCAGAAAAATGGCAAAGGATTCTTTACAATGTCTTATTTGAAGGGGGTACTAAGAGTTCACAACATCTTAAAGTAGTATTATCCTAAGTTTCTAATGTGTTTTTATTATGTATTTACTTAACTTATTTAAAGTTTTTTTTTCTTTGTGCTGTTACTAAGAGTTTGAACACAGGGACTCACACTTGCTGAACTTGCTGGCTTTGTTGGTGCTCTGCATTTAAACCATGTTTTCACCATGCAGGCACTTCAGTTAATTGGAAAAGGAGCCTCACAGACTTTTCTGCCCAATCTGACTTTAAATTTTATCTTCCAGGTGTCCAGCTCCCCAGTAGCTAGAAATTACAGGCAGGGAACACTAGTGTCTAGGTGTGATTTATTACACATAAGCTTTTCACATGTCAAATTATTTTCACTTCGTAAGACAGAGTTAGAGACGTAGATCTAGTCTTGGGCCTTCTGCCACCTTGGATATACTAGACAACTGTTGCAACTTTAGCAGGGTTGCATACTCTGCTCTCTGTTAAGTTCTATGTGAGGTAGCTTCCACAGGATGGCGCTAATTAATATATTTCCTTTCAGTTCACTCCAAGTCTGGGGAAAGAGAAATGGTTTTCTGCTTTTGCCAAGTCTTGACTTTCCTGAGCTCCCCAGTAGCTCTCCTTATTTTTTTTTTAAATCACCTGTGTAAACAATGCTTGAATTGAATTTCTTTGTGTTTAAAATACCTAGAGTAGTTTTTGGATCCCTTCCTAGACTCTTGACTGTTGAGATAGTTCTGTGTCTTCTCAGGGCTCATGTGAGGAGTTCAATAATAGTAAGATAATTGAATGATGAATGCAGAATATTCAATAACAGCCAAACTTGCAGTGGGAAAAAAAATGACACCTAGAAAAGGTTTTAAGTACACAGACAATAACAGTGATTCCTTTGTTCTGAACATTCTAACCCTCCAAGGTAATAATATTTTTGTTTTTAAAATGTGGAAGCTGAGTCTTCTACAAGACTTATGAGTTTCCCATAAGAGATTTGGTAAATGTATAGCATTAGCCCCTAAATCTTCCCAAACGCTAATACATTTGTTGTTTTCCTATTTAGAATAACTATTTTTTGAAAAGTCTCAGCTATAACCTATCTGTTAAGCAGTGTTGAGTTTAGTATGCTCTGTAGACAAATAGGGTATATACAGAATTCTTAAGCAATTTTCCACTTCGTTTATATAAGTTAAAGAAAAATCTTAAGCATTTAGACACACATACCTCTTTAGAACCAAATAACTTTACATAAGCCTACAGAATTTTAGCACTCAGGTGTAGGAAACTTATCAGCTCATAATCTCCATTTATTTGTACTTTTTAGCTCTTTGGAAAGATTATCAAGATAAGTAATGAATCAAGAATATTTTGTGTTAATTGCTTGTATTGTCTATGTAAATGCCTTAATTTATCCACTGTTTCCTTTCTACTGTAAGATTTTTATCTTTAAAGCCTGATAATCTATTTTATAAATAAAATGTAAATCAGACAACAAAGTTTAGAAATGCTTTCCAAAAAATACAAATTTCTGATTTGGAGAAGAAAAAGGATACCATTAAATAAACATACCAGATGTGAATATATCAGTGGCATATTCCCACGTTGATGTTTACTTTTACAAAGTCTTAGAAGGCCCTCAACAAGGTACTGTGTAATAAAATTAAAGGTCTTTGAAATTCATTAAAGGCATTCCTTTGTGTATCTGGCAGTTTTATAGGCCAAACAATGTAGTTTATATAAGGAAAATAACATGCAAAAAGGATTTAATAGCATGACAGGATACAAGAAGTGAACTTCAAAAGCGTTTAGCAGCTGGGAAGGGTGAGCTCATGGTTTGTGGAATGTAAGGGAGAAGACAGGTGAGCACAGACCTTAAATTCCCACATGTGAGGTACCTGGGAGGTCCACCGACTAGACTGCTGTGGGAAGCCTGCTTTAAGGAAGGGAAACTAGACACACACAAATGAGGGGCCAATATCCATAAAAAGGAATCTCAAGGAATGTGGACATCACTTCCAAGAATTTTTTCATGTTCCTTTAATTGATTTTTCCTTTGTTCCCTGGTCAATGTATTTTTTTTTTGCATTCACTTGCCCAGGGCCATACCACCCTGAATTGTGAACTTAAATTTTACAAATTGAGCAAAGCTGAGTCCAAAGTTAGCTTGTGAGGTACAGAAAGGAAAGACCACCCAGGAGAGTTGTGCATGGGATCATTTAATATCCAAGGAGCTGAAGAAATAAGAAGAGCACACAAACATATGGATTCTAAAACTGGACTAGAAAGGAAAGTCTGGTATTGAGATAGGGAATATTAGAAAACAGGTTTGTGATCATTGATGATTATTCCTTGAAGTATATGATCTGCATTTGGTGCTTGCCCTACAAGAATATTGTTTAGGAAAACTAATAGGTAGCATCAACAGCCACTTGAAACTGAACTAAGCAGTTTACTGTCTATCCCACTTAATATCAAAAGTATGAAACATGTATTGCAGTAACTGTTTCTTACATATGAGTACACAAAGACGTAAGAATGGTGAACATATTAGTATAGCTTCAGAATTTAAACAGTGGGAGAAGAATCAACTGGGAAGACTGGTGAGTCAGACTCATCTTAGATAACAGGGCCAGCATTTAATCATTCTTAGGAGTCAGTTAACTTTAAAATGTTTCAAAGAGGGCTGGGAAGGTGGCTCAATGGTAGAGTGCTTGCCTTGCATGTATAAGGCCCTGAGTTCAATTCCTCAGCACCACATTAAATAGAAAAAGCCAGAAGTGGTGCTGTGGTTCAATTGGTACAGTGCTAGGCTTGAGCTGAAGAGCTGAGGGACAGCGCCCAGGCCCAGAGTTCAGGCCCCAGGACTGACAAAAAAAACAAAAACAAAGAAACAAAAAAATGTTTCAAAGATTAACTTTTAGAAAGCAGAAAACCAATGTGTTACTACAGGGAAACAGTAGCATAAGCAAAATGTGCTTCAAAAAAACCTTCTGCTACTTCCTGAAAAAATGAGGAAGCTTTTTAATCAGAAAGAAATAAAGACTCAAGGATTTATATAAGACTCCAGTTTATCTAACATTCCTCCTATGATTTCTACATGCTATCAGTATGGAGTGTGAATGAATTGGCTATGGAAATACACAAAGTGTGGCTGGGCCATTAATCAGGTGCAATCTTTCAAAAGATCATAAATTTCAGTGCTCAATGCCAAGTCTCATTTTGATGACTTGGGGACTAAACCCATGGATCAGACTGACAGAGACAAATAAGAAGCTAAATAAGGCTGTGATAGTCTGTTAGGGGAGGGTGCAACTTTTTAGATTTCAGACATGTCATTTATAAAAGATGCTGGGTAATTTGAAATTCTGCATGTCCCTCATCTACAAATCCTTATGCTTCGAAGTGAAATTTTATGTCATTTCTTGTAGATTTTATTTACTTTGGTTTGAAGCCCAAAATATTATTATTCCAATAGTTATTATTCATAGCATATGTTATTTCTTCTTCAGTTTCGAATGAAATAGAATTAAAAGAACTACAAAGTCTGTATCACCCATATTTCTTAAGCTTCATATTTATAGAGATTCAATAAAAATTCTAAGATTATTTTTAAAAATATTTTCCTAACTATATAATGCTATTGATAATTGAAATGTGAAAATTTAACAGCAGTGTAAAGAAACAAATATTTGTCTTGTAATGCTTGAAAATCTTCTTATGGATATTTAAATATGTATTTTAAATTTTGTTTCTTGAAAATCAACAGAATAGAACATATATGTCAAATAATTACCCCATGACATTATTACTCAAAAGGCTACAATGAAACATCTTTGAACAATGAGCTTATGGTTTAAAAAAATGTATAACAAGGATAGGAATGGTATGTGAGCATGAGTATGAGAGGGGAGGGAAAACAGAGAGGGCCAAGGCAAGTGGTCAATCTGCTTCATGTACATGCATGAAAGTGTTGTTGTTTTCATGTACTATGTGACTTTTTTTGTTTCTTTTGTATGTTCTTCCCCCTATGGTATATCCCCTATTGTCACTGCACTTGATTTTGGTAACCTGCATTTGACTAATTTGGGGAGGAGAAGGGGAATAAAACACTGAAACAAGGACACAGGATGACCCATTGCAACAATGATACTCACAAGATACTATATTGGAAATGACCTTTACAACTTTGGGGGAGGGCAGTGAGGGAGGTGGGGGAGGGAAGGGATAGTGGCAGAACAACAAAGGAGGGGTAACAATGCTTGACAAGGAATGTACTCATTGCCTTACTCATGTAACTGTAACCTCTCTGTATAGCATCTTTACAATAAAATAAAATTAAAAAAATATAAAAGAAAGTGGAACAATGAAGCTTGCTTAGACAGGCTGGAGAAGGGAAGAGTGAGGGAGGAGGGAGGTTAATGGAGGGAGGAAGTTTGATCAGGCAACACTGTATGCATACACGACCATGTCAGAATGAAACCTCCTTGAATAATTAATTGATGCTATTTTCTAAAAAGTGAGAAAAATGTTACTCCAAATGTCAGTTCTTGTTTGTTTATGGAAATAGAAGCTACTCTATGTGCTGATGATAACTAGAATTAGACATGTTATCCAGGATAACAAGAGGCAGGAAGCTGTCACTCCTTTTTAGCTGTCAGAAGAGAAGAGATGGAGCTGAATTTCTCCCATGTCAGGTGACTTATTTTAAACATTGAAATATGAGCCAAGAAGATGTATTACATATCTTTCTGTGAGACTAAAAACTAGAAACCATGACAGGCTCTTCCACATTCTGTCTCTCTCTCCCCATCGCTTCCCATTTCCTCTCTCTCAGTGTCTTAGTCTTTCTCTGTCTTTCTGTCTCTCTAGTTTCTCTCCCCCTGACATAGATAATAGCAATGTTACATACACTAGCCGCTTCCTGAACCTGGGTCCTTAGAATGAAGAGAATGAGATGAGTAACAGAAACCTAGTTTAAGATCTGATGATCATATAAGCATGGAGCTAAAAGAAAACTAAGCCACTGTCTCCTACTGTTAGCAAACTGAGATTGTAGAGTTTCATATGGCCCATGTTAAGAGTATATCTAATATTGCATGCAAAAATAAATGTGTTTTTCAAATTTGAAAATACTTGAAGAGCAAAACATATATAATGCTCTGTATATTGAATGTAGAAAAAGATGAAAGATATAGTATTTCTAATGATGTCCAGTTATAAAGTATGTCACAGAGATTTTTTCCCTAAAGTTTTATCGCATTCTAAATAATAAATAATGAAAGGGTAGTGAATAACTATCGTGATAATTTGTCTACATCATGTTTAAAATGTCTGACCAGCTTCTTTTTTTATTTTTTGTGAACATACTGTACAGAGGGGTTACAATTACATGGGCAAGATAATGAGTATATTTCTTATCAGGCATTGCAGCCTTCACATCCCTTCGAGCTTCCCCCCGCCCCCCCATCCTCCCCCTCCCGTGGACCCCCCCACACCCCGCACCAAAGTTGTAAAGTTCGTTTTTGACATGACAACTTGCATTTCTCATTGTTGCAACCGGTCCACCTGTATCCTTAAACGACTTGTTTTTCCCCCTCTCCTCCACAAATTATACCAACATCAAATATAGTGAAAGCAGGGGTTATACTGTAGGGGAGGGACATACAAAGCAACAAAGAAATAATCTTATAAATGCATTAGAAACAAATGCATGAAAGAAAGAAAACATTTAAATACATATCTAAGGGTTTATTTTCCTAACATCACATTATCTGAACTTTTCTGCTTGACTCATACATATAGTAGATATTGCAAATAAAGGAAACCATGTGACCACTTATTTTCTATACTGAGGCTTGCTAGGTTAACCTGAGTACTCCATTCTTAGCCACATGCCTTATCTAGGTCCTTCTGGGAAAAGACATGTCTTATTTCTTCCTCTTCTAAAATGTACCCTATTGAAACACAAAATGAGTATCATTCATTTCTCAAAATCACATGTCTTGAAATATTGATATCACTGCAGAAAGCTCAATGTTTTTATCGAATAAACATAGGGTGTACAACTAAGTTTTATGATCTCACTTCCCTGGGGCAAGTATATTGCAATAAAATAAACAGGAAAATCATAAAGGTCAATCTTCATTTTTAATGGCTAAGGGCCTTCCTTAGCTTATATTTAAGTTTTAAATTACAATTACAGTCTATAAAGACTGTAACTACCTCACATATTTGTAGAGGCTTAATCAATATATCAAACACAGTAGCTAGTATTTGTTCAATATGTATGTTGAGTTTTGTACATCATCTTTACTAATTTCCCCCTGAATATACACAGGCCATGTTTTGGATCAGGGATGGATTTCACCATAATGATTTAATAGTAAATAATAAGTGCCCCACCTCTCCTTGTGCTGGACTGCTTTTCCCCAGGGCAATGTGAAAAGAGCCAAGGCGGATGCTTCCCACAGAAGCAGCTGGAAAGTACATAGGAAAGCAGCATGAAGAAAATGTTTCTCTGTTTATTAAGAGAAAGGAGGTAGTTTTCTTCTTCACTCCCAAGAGGATTTTCTTCAACATTAATAGGCCACAATCTTAATCTTCCTTTGGGAGTAAAATTAGTCAAATACTTTGAGTCCATTTCAATCTAATTTTGAAATACATATGTCAAATTTTTCTGAACAAAATTAGACAGTTTCTCAATCTTTTCCATTAAGAGAAAATCTTCAGCCACCTAAATCCCATATCACAAACCTTTTGCTTCTTACAATCTGTAATGTTACCAAACTGCTGTTTGGTAACATGACAAATAGTTTCATCAAGTGACAATGTACAGGAGTCAATGATGTGTGGTCAACCCACAGGGCAGTGGTCACAAGACACTTGTTTGTGAATCTAACCAGAATGTCCTGGAACATGAAAAATCCTTTTGTAAACAAGGTGAAATTGAACCAAGAAGTATATGCCAATTATTGGCCTGCAAAAGTACCCAAATTGAACAAAGAGCATCAGTCAGGATGCTATTGTCTTCCTAATTATGTTCCAAATTGGAAATGGCAACTTGTTTTCTTCCTCACATAATAGTTCTCTAAATGAATTGTCTTCTCCATGCTGTCTGTTGCTCTCTAGAGAATTTGTTTATTTAGGGAAAAAGAACTTGTGGCTGTGAAAAGCATGGCTCTTGAGCCAACTCCATGTCCAATAAAGAAAAAAAGAATAAAAGCTGATATTGTGACAAAATGGAAATCTCAAATATTTTAGCAATGTCATTTTTTGTGAGTGGGGATGCTGGAAGTGTTTAATAAATCTTATATCTTACCACATTGTTACAACATTGCCAGAATTACTTTACTTCTAAAAAATAATATGTAGAATCGTTGATGAAAACCTTAGATTATTATCTAAGTAGCCTTTCAAAGTAAGGATACACCTCATATGGACTTAAGAAGAAAAGAAAATGCTGATTACTATTAGCCTATTCATTCTGCAAATTCAATTTTTTTATCATTTTTGTGAAATCATAGTTATTAGCTTTAGAAAGATTTTTAGAATTTATTAGTGATAAGATTTAATATTGAAATACATTTTGCTATTTGCTTAATGATTTTCTGTCCCAGTTATAACTTTTTCTTATTCAAGCATGTATTTCCTATGCTGTTTGTTTATTTGCTTGAAAGCAGGGGTTTTCATTTGCTAGGCAAGACTCTACCACTTGGTTCATGCCCCCAGCCCCTTTTTAATCTTTATTTTTCAAAAAGTGGATCATGGTTTTATGTAGTCTAGCCTTAAACTGAGATCCTCCTATGTTTGCTTCCCCAAAAGCTATGATTATAAGCATTCAAATCATTTTAGTACTTTGTTTCAAAATTTTGTCTGCAAAATATTATTTGAATAATCAAATGGGAAAAAACTACATAATTTTTATCAAATATGGAGGTTTGATAATTGCATGGTTATTCTACTCCAAGTTTGCTTATGTATGTTTCTAGTTTTACCTTCACAGAATCTGTATTTATTCTTGGAAACAATTGTCAACTATAACTATGATCATGATATAAAATAAATTTTATGGTCTTAAACTAAATTATTTTGAGTCAGATTCAGTATTTTATTATTGTTTATAATTTTCAATTATTGTAAATGGTTCATATTTTTAAAATATAGATATAACTTTCAGAAGACCTGTTTTGTGATGTAAATACTCTTATAAATCCTTATTTTAAAAGCTAGTGGTATAAAGTCCTTGGCTGGTATTTATTTTCATAATACTCTGTCATATCTAATAAATACTAGTGTGTATAATGTGTTGACAATAAAAGTACAAAGAAAACTACATAAACTCCAAAAGAGTAAAGCTTGAGACATGGCATCCAGCATCACATTTATTTTCAACAACATAAGGGAAAGAATGTCTTTTTTCCCCCCAATACTGGAGATATACTTGAGGGTCTTGAATTGGAAGCTCACATGCTCTGCACTTCACCTTCAAATGAGACACTTTTAAATGAAATTAAGGATGATATTTCTCAAAGTTTATGGGCAAATAATGCCATTTTCCATAAAGGTAACTGCAGCATAGACTATATCATGGCTAAATTAAATAGCTGATTTTAAATAGCACTCAAATTAGAAAAATATAAACAGTACTTATGCTATTCATTAAAAATGTTTACCATTATTTAGGTACTAAAAATATTTTCTTTTTCTAAAAAGTATCCTAAATTTCACCATTGACTTATCACAGGGTTGTCATCTGAAACATGGTTCAATGTAAAATTGGAAATCTTCAGTATCAGATGTGTCCCTTAGAAACCCTTACATAATGACAGACACGATGGTTCAAGCCTGTAACTAGAGTTACTAAAGAGGCAGAGATAGGAGGATCATAGTTCATGCCCAGCCTGTTTGTTGGCATTTACAATCTCCTAACATAATTGAGTGAAGTATCCTGTTAACCTCCACGGACACTAGGAAGCACAATAGGAGGACTGCAGCTCTGACTAGCCCCAGGTATAAAGTGAGAACCTTCCTTGAAAACGACAAGGCAAAAAGAATCTGGAGGGGTTGGTAGATCATCCTACATGAGGTGAGTTTAATCTTCTCCACCACCACCAAAAACAAAATCAAAACAAATAATTTGGCCAAGCTTCTGTTCCATTGAATAAAAGCACACTAAATCAATAGCTCAATAGCTCCACCTGTCCAATTTGAGATGGTATAAGTGCAGAGATAAAAATTTTTATTTTTCTTCTCTTTTTCTGTGGTGGGGCTTGAACTCATAGCCTGGGCACTGTCTCTGAACTCTTTTGGTCAAGATTAGCATTCTACCACATTGAGCCATAGCTCTACTTCTTGTTGTTGGAGATAAGAATCTCAGGGGCTTTCCTGCCTGGGCTGGCTTTCATCCACCACTCTTAGATATCAACATTGTGAGTAGCTAGGATTACAAGAGTAAGCCAGAGATGCCTGCAAAAAAATAATTTCTTTAAAAAAATGAAAGAGAAAGAAATACTGCCTGAAGCTGGTTACTCATGACTGTAATCCTAGCTACTCAGAGGGCTGATATTTGAGAGACTAGTATATAGAAGCCAGCCCAAGCAGGAAAGTCCCTGAGAGACTTATCATCAATTAGCCACCATCTATGCATTAGAAGTGGAACTGTGGATCAAAGTGGTAGAGCACTATCCTTGAGTAAAAGAGCTCAGTTACAGCACTCAGGCCAATGTGTTCAAGACCCACCACTGAAGAAGAGAAGAAAAAAGCAAAACTTCTATCTCTGCACTTATACAATCTGAAAATAGGACAGGTAGAACTATTGGCTTAGTGTGCTTTTGTTCAATGGAACAGAAATTTGGCCAGTTAGGTCTGAGGAGAGGAGATAGTTTAGGCATAACAATGCTAGTCTCTAACAAACCTGCTATCTTCCTCTCTTAAAATTTTAGCTAGGTTAGAGTAAATAATTCCTAGGAAGAGAGCAGGTCAATTATTGTTTCTGCACAAATAGACTTTATTACATAGAGAGGATAATAGAATTTATCAAATGTTAAATGTGAATTAGGTTCAGAATCTTGGTCACTCTGGACAACAAAATTGTCTAAACAACATGGGCTTCTTAAGAATTAGCAAAATCATTGCAAAACTTCTATTTCAGTCTCTTCACTTTACATTCATTTTTAATTTTGAACTTGGACTTATTCCTCAAATTAAGGCCCATTTTTGCCTTATAGGCCATGTCTTACAAAGTACCCATATCTTATCAAATCCAGGATGAAATGTTAGATTATTCCTGAGAAATTTATGGTAATTTGTTAAATAGAAGTCTCTTAGATTTAACTAAGAATTCATAAAGTATAACAAATTATTCAAGATGGATGGCAAGAATGTGTTGAATTTAATATAATAAAACTGTAATGACTAGAGAGAAATAAATTTAAAAATACTGCTGATGATCACAGAGTCCTTCAAGCTCTGGAATAAGTCACAGCACACAAAAACATGGTGTAGACACAGGAGAATCACTGACAGGTTGTCAAAGGCAACAGGCAGGAAGTTCTCAGCCTATTATCCCTAATTTGAGTTAGCAAAATATTCCATGCTGGAGCTTGGAAGGTGTCTCAGTGGTAGAGTGCTTGCCTTGCATGCATGAGGCCCTGGGTTCGATTCCTCAGCACCACATAAGCAAAACAGGGCAGAAGTGGCGCTGTGGCTCAAGTGGTAGAGCACTAGTCTTGAGCTGAAGAGCTGAAGGACATCGCCCAGGCTTGAGTTCAGGCCGTACGACTGGGAAAAAAAATCCCATGCTATATAGAGTGTATTTAATGATGTGTGCATCTAAGCCTTGCTGGCTGGGCATTTTCAAATACATTGTCAATTTCAGTGAAAACACCACCAACCAAACAGATGCATTCATTTTCTTGTTGGATTGAATATAATGAAACTTACTCAAATGTTTTTAGTGGATCTGTGTTAGTAACTACTTAAACTTTAATAACTGTGAGTACAATATAATTAATCAACACCTCTATTAGTTGATAAAAGCTAATAAGTGACTCTTGAATTTCCATATAGCTTGATCTAACTCAGATATATGAGTGCTTTTTTCTTCTTTGTCCATATGATTATATTTGGCTCAATAATATGAGAACAATTAGAAATGAAATATGGTGCTTAAATAATGCTTATATAAACACCAGAATGTTTCATAAATAGAATTTATGTTGGGAAGTCTCAAACAATGCACTATATAAAATTGAAATAAACCTTCAGTTTTCATACAAAACAGATCCAGTGAATAAATACTAAAGTTAGTTTCTGTGTGAGTGTACAAATTTAAATAAAAGAGTGGGGCATTATTGAACCCTGTAAAATATATTTACATGTACCATTTAAAATCATCAAGAAAAACTCACATGTGGTTGTTTTCTGGTTTTCTTCACAATGTATTAATTGTGTCAGATCTTGTGCTTTTGATAAAAAAGGCAAGATCTGAAGCCCTTTTCTCCCTGACTCTATCTGGGTTACTGATATTCAAAAATCACAAATTTTTACTGTGTTGGAAATTTTCTCTTAAGATCTATTCACATATGTTTGGGACTAAGACTTTTTTCTTTTGGTTGATGAATTTACTATGTGTAGTCTGAAGACGGTTTTTCTCTGTAAAAGACTTTGTGTCAGCAGCTGGTGATGTTAAATCCTGATATGCTAAGAGCTGCTGAGCTTTTTACTGCTGACAAAGTAGTTTTGATCTCTACCTATGTATCAAAGAGACATTCTTCAATATACTCTTAATAGAATGTCTAAGTATATATAATATATATATATATATATGTGTGTGTGTGTGTGTATATATAATTCAGCTCTGTGTGTGTATATGTGTGTGCGTAAAGGAGAAGCAGGCATAAAACGTGCTCTACTTTCAATAAGGAGTAGCATGGAATAAATATCAATTTTTCTCTGTTTGAGAAAATTTGAAATATGTGTGGGAGACAAGATCACAGGTTACACAACTGTAGATTCTGTGAACCAGTCATAAAAACACAATTGAAACTGAAACTGTAATGCTGTACTGAAGTTTCTTGTTTAGAAGCTTCAGATTCACATTGTGTTTCAGAAGAGAGACTTGAAAGACTTTATTTTCATTAAATCAGTCAGATTTGAAAAGTCTTTGTAAGAAAACATAGTATGTGGTTCAAATGAAAAATGTATTCTAGTTTTCAAATAACTAACAAATTAATCAAGACTTGAAGAATAGCTATTAGTTTACATTTTTATAAACTACTATGGAAAAATGATAGTGTTTGAAGCATGTTCTGCATCACTTGTGATATAAAACTAACAGGATGGAAAATTAGTTTGAGAAGAAAGTAACTTCCATATTAGATAATTGTCCCTTTTTAGTTAAAATTATCTAATAAATGGCTGACAATTGGGATACATGGCATTTATGATGCTGAAATAATCTCTTTAAATAAAAATCTTTATATTTGAAGATGTGTATTTTTATATGTAAGTGGAATATAAGTCAGCAAGAAGCATGAACTCTGATTTTTTAAAATGTAATTTTATTGACAAGGTGATGTAAAGAAGGCTCACAGTTAAACTCAGATTTTTTAAGGGAGCTATATTAGGCTTCCCATACACTCTGAGTTCACAATAATTTTTGTAACTTTTATCGTCATTGTATTTCTTTCCAGGCTTATAAAAATAAGAGATTTTGCCTTTTGTTTTCTCCAACATTAATTTTATTCTGAGATGTGAAGATTAAGGAAGATGGAAATTTTGAAATGTTTAGGCAAATATGAAAGTATTTTAGAAAACTGGGCATTTCCTGGTAAATGCATGAATGTCATGTCTCCCTAAAGGCTTTAAGTTAAATTATAGATGAGGTTAAGAATTCTATGTATGGTGGATGTAGATATATACCTATAAATGTATGGATCCAATTTTTGGACAGTAAGCTATCAATAGATTTACTTGGGGAATAGGTTGCCTAATAGAATCTCATATCTAAATAATTTGGCTAGAAGAATGAGAAATCTTCTTTTCATATTTTAACCTCTTTTTTATTGTCCAGAGGTGATTGAGAATCACTGATTCACTTTACAAGTAATTAAAGAGACACTAAGTATAATAATCAAAGAGATACTAAAGTATTAATTTTTCTTCAATAGAGGATGTTTAATTGATCTGCTGTCTCCAGATCAACTTTCTTCTTTTCACTCCATTCTGGTAGTTGGTGACTATGTTCTGCTGTTCCTAATTCCATCTTTCTTGTTTTTTTTTCTTTTTGATTCATCAACAGTCTACGCATTCTTTACTTCATGCTGCTTGAAACCCATTTGATCTCTGCTATTTGAAATCTCAGATAGCTGGACTTCCCTGGTGTCCTACCCACTTCTTTAAAGTTGACTGTGGTTTAGTCTAACCTGGCTTCTACTCAAGCCTAGAATATAATTCCCCAAATGAGTGTTATCTACTCATTTGTAAACATATGTATCAGATAATAATATGTTTTAATTATCCAGCACTGGGTATGAAGAACTTCCACTGTCTTTCCCAAATGCTGATTATGGGAATTTATAAATAACCCAAGGATATTAGGATAAGCCCCATTAGGACAATAGGTCAAATAATTAAAATATAATGAGTACCCATGGCAGATCAGAACTATGTGACCAAAGTAGATTTGCTCATATAATTCTTCCAATCCCATCATGTAAGGATATATACATACATCCCCCCCACCCCGACACACATATAATCTCCAGTTTATGTAGAATGGCAGCATTGACACCTAGGGAGGCCTCCAGAGTTGCCTTTGTAGAAGGAACTTACGCTTTACAGAGAAATAGGATATCTAACCAGTATATATTTTAAACAAAGCTAAGAAGAACCGCTTATTAGAAGTTAATTAAGTGTTTATTCCTTATGTTTCAGCCATTCTTGTAGGTATTGAGGTTACTATTACTGGTGGTAAGTAACATCAAGGTGAATAGAATGGGCAGTCATAAATATCAAGTTGTAAGTTGCTTGCACTTTAAAGGGGAGATCAAGCAATAAATACATAGATGATCTATATAGAAATAATGATATATATAATTATATATAATTATACATATGCACATTATATGCTTATATACTATATATAATATTGTATATTTATATTTGTATATAATATATACTAAGTATAATATATATATGCATATATTTATATACATGTATTTATAATACCTAGTGGAAATAAGTTCTACTAATAAAAGTAAAGCTGGAAAAAGGAAAAAAAATCAACCTGTGTATGGAAACAAAATTCCCAACATTCACTTTCTTTGATAAGGTGACATTTAGGTAGAGATAAAAATAAAGTGAAGGTATAAGCCATTACGTATAAAGGGAGAACATCCCTAGGAGCAGGAGGAGTGAGTAGGAAGAGCAAAGACTGATATGCTTGGTGGTTGTAAAAATCAAAAAACAGAAGGCTTTTCAGATACTACATGAATAAAGAAGTACCTGGCTATGAAGACAGTTTGGGTTGCTTAGGATTCCTGACAACTGCTACCATACCACTTTGCCATCGTTTAATTGAAAGACAAAGAATACCTATTAGTTGGCTTTTCACCTTGTTACTACTAGAACTGGATGCAATTATTCAACATCTTCCATCCATAGTTTTCTGAACACTACAAAGGAAACAAACAGTTTTGTATTCAGAATTAAAAAGAATACATATGAAGTACCTAACACAATGTTCTAGTTAGAACCAATTAGATGAATGACAAATGTTAAAATTTCTTGTAGAAGAACTGACTTGGAATATTTCTTAGATTTTCTCATAGAATAATAATAGCTGGCATTTCTTGAATTCTCTACCTGGCATTATCCTCAGTGCTTAACATAACTGGTGGATACTTGGCTATATATGATTTTCTGTATGAGAAAAAGAAGTGGAGGAATGTTAAGGAACATGTCCAAAGTTAGCTTTTATTATGTCTCAAACTTTCTCCAAAGTAAGTGGATTAAAATAACAACAGTTTATTTAGACCATGATTTTATATATCAGCAACCAGAGACAAGATCTACTAGGTGCATTTTCTGGACTCATCTGAATTCAGGTAGGTATCTTGAGACAGCTGCTACATTACCTAAAACTAACTGGTTGGGGATGGCTTTGGCTGTGATGGTCTATCCCTGTTCTACATAGTCTCTTGTCCTCCGATATGACCTGGGCTTGTTTACCTGGTGATGAGAGAGAGTTCTAAGAGAAAGGTGACAAACTAAGCTTGCTTTTGAGGCCTAGGCTTCTGCTACCTTTTCACTTATACTACATTTATATGGCCACAACAAGTTATAAGCGAGGCCACATGAAACCTACAACAATGCATATTCAAGAAGGAATGAAGAATGATGAGCAGCCTTGTAATTTACCATAGCCTGCTTCTGGCCATAATTTCCTATTTTTATGCATGTGAAACACTTTCCTATCTCAGGATTCTGAAACTATAGCATAAGGGTTGATCTCTAGAAATCCATTATTCATGTAAAGTCCAAATGCATTTGATCAGATATAGATATGGTTCTGATCCAGAAACTAATGAAATATAAAGAAAATTGCACAAATATTCAACAATGTTATTACAGGGATAGGTTAACTTCAGTACCCATTACCACTCACTACAGGTAGAGGAAGACAGAGACAAAGACATAGAAACAGGAATAGAGATAGAGACAGACAGAGAGATTCATAATCATAGCAGTTACTAATGCATAGCAAATTTACAACTTAGATGGGAAAATGCAAGACTCAATTCCCTGCTGGGAGTAGAATGCTCTTCTTAAGTCAAGGTCATGCTTCCAGATAGTTCCCTAACTAGTTTCTATACATGAATATTAGCTCCAATGACTGGACGTTAGACACTGTTCTCTAGCATGTATTTTCTTTTCAATTTCCTTCCATAGAATTTTGATAACCTTTCTCAAATTATTTCTTGTTCCCAGGAAAAGGAGAACTCAAATGTCTTTTTTTATAATTTGACCAAAATCATTCTTGTTATATCTGGGTTAATGGCATTATTATATGTCATTACCACGAAGTCATTGTGGACATAGGTATGCTTTATTTTCAGTTCATTGGTTAGTCATATACATGAATATGCTCAAGCAATGCATTTTTATACAGGCTTACTTCTTCTTACTTCAGGATTGTGCATATGTGAAACAACACTGTTAATTAAAAAACTAGGAAACGGTTAGGTGCTAGTGGCTCAAGCCTGTATTCCTAGATGTCCAAGAGGCTGAAATGAGGACCACAGTTTGAAGCCAGCCCAGGCAAGAAGCGGGGAGTGGGGTAGTTGTGGGGAGGGGAGATGAGAAGGGATGGATGGGAAGGAGAAAAAAGGAAGAGGCAACAATGTTTGATAAGAAATGTACTCATTATCTTGCCCATGTAATTGTAACCCCTCTGTACAGTATTTTCACAATAAAAAATAAAAAAACTACCTTCTATGGCAGGGCAAAGGATAAACCAATTCAGCAGTGAAATTCACTAGACACTATGGTGGAAATGAACTTTACAACTCGGTAGAGAGAGGGAGGGGGAAAGTAGGAGAAAATGAGGGAGGGGGAAACACTGTTCAAAAAGAAATGTACCCATTACTTGACTAATGTAACGGTAACTCCTCTGTACATCACCTTTACAATAAAATTTACATTAAAAAAAGAAAATCTATGAGATTGGCACAGTGCTCAGGCCAAGAAAGAAAAGGAATGAAGGAAGGAAGAAAGGAAAGAAGGGAGAAAGGGAGGGAGGGAAAGAGGATAGGAAGTAAGGAAGGAAAGAAGGAAGAAAAGAAACTGGGAAGATCTTTTCTATTGAGAGTTTATTAGACAACATGTTGTCTAATACATTGTTTTAGATTTCTTAACAAAGCATAATGGAATGACACCCTTGAGCCAATCGTTTTCCTCAGGAGGCTTCATTTTATTTACAGGATTTTTGTTGCTGTAGAGACTAAAGATAAGAAATAATTTTATATTCCTACCCAGAAAATTGTGTCCCCACTACAATTTTCAAAATTCTCTGTGCAAGCTGGTCTATCCTTTATTTAAACCCTTTGTTTCACATTGTACCTATACGCAGTTAGGACCAACTAGATGACACTTTGTTATTCTGTAGAGGTGTCTTTAGTCAAAAGCAAAAGTTCATTATATTCCCTGTCTGTCTTTCAAGTTTATATAGGCAAGATTTTTGCAAATTATTTTATCCAGTCCCCCATATCTCACCATTTTCTTCTAATCTCCAATAAAAATTTGCTTTATTTTGTTCCCCAGCATTTGCTGAGAGTTTGTTTGCCACTTTTTCCATCCTCTGTTCAGTGCTTACTGCCAATGGCACTTATTTTAGATTTTTGTTATGGCAGCACCTCAATTCTAGGAACCAATTATTTCTGCATCAGTTAGCTTTTTTCCATGTTAAAAAAAGAGAAAATCATGAAATTTAGCAGCTGAAAACACATCCATTTCTTCTCATTTTTTTTTAAGCTCACAATTGTCAACACAGGCTGGGCTCAGCTGAACTGTGTCTGCAGTGCCTGTCCAGTCAGCTGAACTGGCTGCTGTAGAAGCCACTCAGCTGGGGCTGCCCATCTTGGTTCCATACGCCTGCTCATCATCCTGCAGGGCTTTTTCTCATGGTGCCTGGCCAGGGTTCCAAGACAATGAATAGAAGCAAGCTAAGCCTTTGAGGACTACATTTGGAACTGGCACCCCATCACTTCTGCTGCATTTTATGGACCAAAACAAGATGCAGAGCTAGACAAAATGTAGAAGGAAAATGGACTCCAGCTCTGGATGTGAGGTGCTTCAAAATCACATTATGAAGTTTGCATAAATACTCGATGTACAAAATAATTGAAGGTTCTTAGTTTTTTGTCGGTCGTGGAGCAAGGCGAGCGCTCTACCTCTTGAGCCACAGCACCACTTCCGGTTTTCTAGTGGTTATTGGATATCAGAGTCTCACGGACTTTTCTGCCCGGGCTTGGCTTTGAACCATGATCCTCAGATCTCAGCCTCCTGAGTAGCTAGGATTACAGGTGGGAGCCACCGGCGCCCAGCTATTCAGGCTTATTTTTAATACACCTTATGTTATCCCCTCACTACCAGAAAATCTTGTCATAGTTACAATTTTCTGAAGGAATGCTACAAATTCATTGTTATGCCTTTGAAAAAGTATGACTGTGATTTCACCAAAACTGCTCTCTTTTCTTGGGGATAGATGCCAATTGTCTAGCCACAGGACTCTGTCCTGCATATATCTTCTATTGATTCTCCTCAAAGGTTGCCTTCTCGCAGTGTGCAGGGACCACTTGGATTTCCTTACTTCTCTGCCTCTCTGCACAGCTTTACTCAGGTGTTTAGAGCCCTGTGACTTTTTTTTGTACTAGTTTCTCAGACTTTACCCACCTCATATCTTTCATCAGCACCAATCATCCTATCTTTGACCTGGAAACCCATATACCTAACTCCTATGAAACTGATCACACAAACAAGGCCTAGACCCTCTCTTCCCATCATGTACTATCTTCTGCTTAGTTTACTTTGTTTGTTTTTCTCATAAGTTATGATTATCTATGCAAATGTGTATTGAATATGTAATTTTATTCTCTATGCACTATTGAGAATCAAACTCAAAGCCTTGTTCATGCTGGGCAAGTGTTCCACCACCAAAATATATCCATAGTCCAATGTAAATTAGTTTTTATAATCCATAGGGGAAAACAAGTTTAACATTAATCTTAATATTCTGGCATTTTGTTTCATATTATAAAATAGAGTATACCTATATTAGTCTAGATGCTTCTATAGTCAAAGGTTAGGCATATATGAACATAGGACCCTTTGGATATAGTACTGATTAACTCTTCCTAGTAGAACCCTTCAGTTTGTGGCCAAAAAGCCAATATGATATTCACTTAAATACAGAATACAGCACTCACCTCTGGACATTTCCCCAAAGGATTATAACAGCTCTTCTAGTATGGGCTTTGGTCCATATCTATGATGTGATGTGTGGTTTCTCATTCTTAAAAATACATCTAACACAGTACAAATGAACAAGACATTACTGATTTTGTTATGGTGAAGTATATAATTAAGAAAATTCCTACATTATCAAGCCTTATCTCACATTAATCAACACATGAGCCTTCTACTGGTTTGAGTCCCATTACTACAAAAAAATAAAATTACAAACTGGGCACTGATGGCTGTAATCCTAGCTACTCTGTAATCCTAGCTACTCAGGAGGCTGAGAGCTGAGGATGGCGGTTCAAAGCCAGCCCAGGCAAGAAAGTCTGTGAGACTCTTATCTCCAATAAACCACTCACAAAAAGGGAAGTGGTGTTGGGGCTCAAGTCATAGAACGTTAGCCTTGAGATAAATAGTTGAGGTACAGTGACCAGGCCTAGAGTTCAAGCCCCATGACAGACAATAAATAAATAAATAAATAAATAAATAAATAAAATGACCTTTTAAATAATAAAATTACATATTTAATACATGTGTTTGAGTAGATAATTATAATTTACAAGAAAATTTGTTGGTGATATGTACTTTAAAATCTAACAATGCATAGAAGAGGAATTGACCTGTTCAATATGTCTACTCCATAATTTTCAGATTATGAAGAAAAAAGTACATTAGAGTGGAATGTTTAAGTTATAGGATAGGATCTGAGCATCCTAATATTTCTTGATCAAAACAGTTCTTCATTAAGAAGTTTCATCTGAATAGAATCAGGCACCCATTATTTGTTGAATTATTGAATAATAACTTTTCACATGAGCTTCTGCCAAAGTTTTAGGTTCATAATTGTAGGAACTGAAGTTCAACTATTTCTAGGGACATGGTAATATTAATAAGGAAGAAGTAGGATTTTATTTATTTGTCAGGTCCCAGTTGGAAGCAGCTATGCTGTTTCCACAGCTTTCTTAGCCACTTAAGCCAATTTTTGTTGCAACATTCAAGCAGAAATGGACTGACCCTTCATATCCTGTATGGTGGAAATGCCAAAATTTTCCTAATGGCTTCCATAAGTCTTGAAGTATTTTCTTAATAAAGGAAAGGAAAGTGTTGGGATGCAAGTTTCAAGAACATTGAAAAAAGGGAGAGTTGACATAATCAGGCATATTAAAATGTTTATATACTTTAAGTTGAATGAATTTGTGAACCTGTATAGTTTTTACTTAGTTTCCTGGTAGCAGAAATAAAGGGAACAGGTAGCTGATTAATTCAAGAGTGCATAAACCCTGTTGACAAATTAGCAAAAGGAGGAATCACTTTTTAAATAGTGATTGTGAATTTTTGGCACCAGGACATGTTTTTATATTCTTTCAGTTTTTAATAAGTTCCATATAAACAAATCTGTAGTGCTACCAATGCCACTGTAGCTAAAGGCCACAGATGACTGGAAGGAAACTACTTTTTACAATTAAAAACACATAGAAGATGACACTTACAGCTGTATTCAAGCCCAGTAGTTCTTATAAACCAGATTGAGACTTCACATGCCATGGTTATTTAACTCTTAATTTTTCTGTCTTTATTAAATTTATTTCCATTCTTTAGTTTATATGTTGTGACCTATTGTATTATAATGGAAATATTTAATGTTCATGAGAATGTACAACTCAAATGTACAGAATTATACCAAAGTACTACATGTTTGCTAGGCTGGAGAATAAAACCACAGTTTGCCTCTGAAGAGCTATTTAAAACTCCATTGTATATTTACTTATGAATAATTGTTATCCTAACATTTTTCGTAAAGCAAAACATAATTTTAAATGATGTTCAAATATTCAAGTTAAAAACTTTGCAAATTTAAATCACAAAAATACTTTATGATTTGTGCACACACATATTTGTACACATTTAACCCGTTACTAATTCATGTATCTTGACATCCAGTATAGATGATAAAAGTATATGCTCTTTTATTATATTAAGAACTTTCACTAGTATTTTACTCCACAAGAAAATCATGTACACATAATGTACACATACATAGATACACACATGCACACAATTAATATAAATATGCATACACCTAAACATGCATACATCCCCCACTGCACACACATGCATGCATATACATACATACATACACAGACATGAATACTCCCTTTCCACCTCTCATACACACATGCACACACATATTCTGGCTACATGTAGACAAACACACACATAAACACAGATACAAATAAACACTTGGTCAAGTGGACAATCTTTTCAAAAATTAAATAGAAATTTGCTCTGCTATTGATTGAGTTAAAGCATAATATTACCTAAAATATAATTTAATACTATTTTGAGAGTTGCAGATGAAAATAAAAAAGTTTTTTTGGTAATGTTCAGGTGCATTTTTTAGCAATCCTATATTTGTTTCTAGAATAAACTCAATTTCTCATTGGAATAAATAGACATAGTTAGGTTTATAAGATATGGAAATTGCTTGGTATACTAATATATTTATTTCAATTTGAACTCTAATGAAAAAAACAATAGTTAGAAAATATAAAAGGGAGTAGCTTTCAACAATTTAAAACATTTATGATGTTACATGCTTATATTGTAAGCAAAGGTATATGGGGAGAGCCTTATTCTTGCCAAAGGTAGAGTTAATCCTAAAGTAAAGCTGTGTATGAGTAAAAATGCATGCTTATTTATTTATGCTCTCTGGCCTTTAGTTGTATAAAATTACATAAGAAATTGAAACTAAAAATTGAAGAACAATCCAGTCCTAAAATGAAATATTTATTTCATTTAATATATTTTTGTGCTTTTCTTCTTGAATCTTCAAATTCCAGTTATTGAAAAATATCTTTCTTACCATGAAATATTAGAAGCTAAATGAGGTGGTAACATGAATAAACATTGCAAAGTTAGTCCCCCTTTACAGCTCAGACAAATACACAGATTGAAATCTATATCAGATTCTAAGTGTTGCCAACAATGCAGAGGGGCAGAGGGGATAGGAAACATGGTATCATAAACAAGATCAAGTAACCATCTCTGAAAGTATGAAAGTGATTAACTAGTCATGACTAAGTTCAGTAAATAATAATCAAGAAATTTTTGAATTACCAAAGAAATGACCATAAACAAGATTATTTACCCTAGCTAAGATATGGAACCAACCCAGATGCCCCTCAGTAGATGAATGGATCAAGAAGATGTGTATACACACAATAGCGTTCTATGCGTCCATCCGAAAGAATGACATTGCCCCATCCATAAGGAAATGGAAAGACCTGCAAGAAATGATATTAAGTAAAGCAAACCAGGCCCAAAGAAATATACGTTTCATGGTGTCCCTCCTTTGTAATGACTAGAATATGTCTATGACATTCTTAGCAGGGAATTACATTAGCACAATCCCTAAGTGCATGGGACCATACATAACGAATCATATCAAAATGAACTCCAAGAATTGAAAACAAGAGGTTCTTATTATGTCCTGTATGCAGTTATATCTATTTTTTTATATTTTAGTTTTCTGTACCCTTTGTCTTGTATATAAGCTTATCTGATCCAGAGAAATGGAAGGGAATCACAGAAACAGCAGGACAAAAGATGAACTAATGGAACAATGATACTCACTAGACACAATGTTGGAAATGAACTTTACAACTTGGGAGGGAGAAGAGAGGGGAGTGGTAAGCAGGAGAAAATGAGGGAATAGTGTTTAAAAGAAATGTACTCATTACTTACTTACATTACTTTAACCCCCCCACAAACCACCTTAACTTATGTAACTGTAACCCCTCTATTCACCTTTACAATAATATAAAAAATAATCTGCTCTCAAGAAGAATCATCTGCTGTTTGTATTTGGTCTGGATTTAATATATTTTTACGAGATCTTATCCATTCAGATGAGGAGAAGTATTTTCACAGGAACAACTCAATTCAGACAGGAACTTGGTGAAGTGGCTCAAGAATTCTTCCACTTTTGCCTATCGTAAGTGTTATGTTATTTGGGGAATAATGAGGTTCTTTTAAGAATGATAGAATACAACATGGCATAAAATGAGTATAGTATATCATCTATTATGTTGTCCCATTTAGTTAGAGACTGGAATACAATCTCTAATTCACTTGACAATCATGTCATCTGAGTAAAATATTATTGTTGCTTTATATGTGCTTACATAAATTGAAATGACAAATATTTCTCTCCATTTTGTGATATATAAGGATATTATGTGAAAAAGAAACATTGATCTGAAACTGCTCCTGTTGGCCAATGGAGACTTCTATTTGATTTGAAACTTACAGTTAAAAAGAAAAACACTATTACAGCATGATAGATCACAACAGTGATGTTTTGCTTATCATATGTTTTTGCTATTTATACAAGACCTAAGCATCTATCTTTCCCATTCATGGTGAAAGTTATATTTAATTATTCTTTAGAGAACTGAATTATATCGAGATATATTATATTCCTAAACTGCCTTGTTAAATGGCAACTCCTTTGTACAACTACTTGAAGATAATAAAGTAAATTAATGGGTGTAAAAATGAAATATCAATAATTTATTTTAAAAGATCAAGTATATTATAATACTTAATGACATCTTTATGAACTTAGTATACAAGAAGAATATGAGCTACATTTGGTCATATTTCTTCAGTAGTTTTCTGACTATCAAACCAGAAGAATGTTTATTAATGCTGCAATTCCTCTTGTTGAGTTGGGAATATTGTTGTGGGATTTCACTCATATTGAAAAGGCCTTAAGAGGTCTAAAATAGGAGAAGGTGGCTTGGGCTGGAAAGGTGCTTAGTGGTAGAGTGCTTGCCTAGTATGCATGAGGCCCTGGATTTGATTCCTCAGTAACACATACACAGAAAAGGCTGGAAATGGTGCTCTGGCTCAAGTAGAATGCTGGCTTTGAGCAAAAGAAGTTCAGGTACAGTGCCCAGGCCCTGAATTCAAGCACCAGGACTGGCAAAAAAAAAAAGGTGTACAATGAGTGACATGTAGCCATCAAATAAGATGCTGTTATTGCTTCGGTGTTTGAATGACCTCTCAATGTCCAGTCTATCTGAGGCTTCCTGTAAGGCATTTGTTTCTTTGGATTTCAATTTCAGATAGGACTGATGTTTTCATTTTCTATGCAACATAAAATTTTGCTACAAATTTAGAGGTTGGAACAGCACAAATTTATTATTTTCAAGTTGTTGTTGTAAATCTTTGTATTGGTTAAGACGAATTTGTATTCCTGGAAAGATCAGTCACCAAGCTTTGAAGATTCTTGGCAAAAATTCAGTTCCTTGTGGTTCTTGTTCTGATTCTGATTCTCTCTTCCTATCAGTATTTCAGCTCTTACAGGCCACTGTCAGGTCCTTATTGGTCCCATGTCTCAGCAGTACAGAACCCTCTTATGTGGAGTCTGTCTTTTGCTTCAAATCTCTGGCTTCCTTTTCTGATACCAATCGTATGTGTGGGGAAAACTTCTCTGCTTTTAATTTGCTTGAGTGATTAATATCTTTTCCAAATACTTCAAATTCATCTGATTAGTAATCACAATTAGATGCTCTCATGAAACATTAATACAGTCACATGTTTAACACCTGATAACTCACAGTCCTAGAGAATTGGGATAAGAGCATTACTTCAGAACTTTGTGCAGTATTCCATGTGAGAACAAGCTAGCCAAGCATGAACTACCCCAGAAAAGAAAGTCAATAGTTTTAATATTCTAGATAATAATTTAATTATTTCCTTACAAAAATAATACAGTTCAGAGGAAGATAAAGCTTAAGCTGGTCACCCAGAGTGCCAAGTTATCACTTTAGGTGTAATATTCTGTGTAGCTTCTCATATTGTTCAATATTTTTGCCTTCTTGATGATCTCAACATCATTTTCCTATAAACATGCAGTGATGGGCTTTCAAAGTGCTGTTTGTACTATTCTCAAACAGTAACATTGAGTCATTGTAGTAGTCTGTTCCTATTTTCTCTTGGTAAGAGCAAAGCAATCTCTAGACAGGAAGTGGTCCTTTAGACAGGAACCAGAGGAAAGAGAATATGATGTGCAGCTACAGTCACATGGAACAAGAATAAATTTTCTTTTCTTATAGTAACCCAGTGAGACTGAGACATTTACTAATAGAACTGGAAAAAAATCTCCTAATTGTCCCTATGTATTGAGACCCTTGGACAATAGTATGTTGAGCCTTTTGTTTTCTTTATGTTACAGAACTTTCCCCTTGGTACCACCTGAAGATACCTAATTGGATGAAACATAATATCTTGGAAAAAGAAAAGCATGGCATCCCATTGCTTTTTATTTTATTTATTTTTTATTGTGAAAATACTGTACAGAGGGATTACAATTACATAGGCAAGATAATGAGTACATTTCTTATCAAGAATTGTAGCATCCTGCTTTGTTTCCCCTTCCCATCCCTTCCCACCCCCATTGCTTGTCATTCTTGTAATTCTAGATTTGAAGCAGGACAAATCAGGAAAGCTTGTAATGAACATAAAACAACAAAAAGCCAGAGATGGAGCTATATCTGCAGTGCGAGAGTGCTAGCCTTCATTAAAAAAAAAAAAAAGCTCAGAGACAATGCGCAGGCCCTGAGTTCAAGAGCTAAGATTGCCCTGAACACATACACATACACACATCTATACCTACACAACTACACCTACACACACACACACACACTGTTTCCTGCACCATCTTTCTTTATATATATAATAGTTTTATTGTAAAGATACTGTATAGAGGGATTAGAGTTACATGAGTAAGGTAGTGAGTATATTTCCTATCAAGCATTGTTGCCCACTTCTTTGTTTTTCCCCTACCATCCCTTGCTTCCCTACATCCTCAACTCATTCTTCCCCCCACCCCCACCACCTGAAGTTGTAAAGTTCGTTTTCAACATAGTGTCTTGTACATCTCATTGGTAAAATGGGTCAACCTGTATCCTTGTTTCAGCATTATGTTATTTCCCTCCCCCTCCCCAAATTAGAAAAATGTATATACAAGCTACAGGGCATGAGAAACAAATACAATGACAACAGAGGTTATACCACGGGTGAAGAACATACAAAAAAAAAACACATAGTACATTAAAAACAACAATGACAAAGCAAAAACCACTTGTGTCCCTATCTTGGGGTTCATTTCATTAGCATCGTCTTATATGGTCATATGTACATAGCTTTGACCTTTTCTGCTTGTCTGGTAAGATTATCCTAGACATATACTAATTATTACAAGTAAGGGAAAACATGGGGCCTATGTTTCTTTGAGTCTGGCTTACTTCACATAATATATTTTTTCCAAGTCTTTCCATTTCCTAAAAAATTGGGGGTATCATTCTGATGGAGAGATAGAATTCCATCATATAGATATACCACATTTTCTTCATTCATTCATTTACTGAGGAGCAGCTGGGTTGGTTCCATATCTTAGCTATGGTGAATAATGCTGTGATAAATATAGTTGTGCTGGTAGCTTTTACTATGGCCTCGTTTGTGATGTTTATGGGTAATTGCCCAGAAGTGGAATTGCTGGGCCATAGGTTAGCACTATGTGCAGTCTTTTGAGGAATCTCCATACTGTTTTCCAATGTGGTTGAACAAGTTTACACTTCCACCAACAATGAAGTAAGGTTCCCTTCTGGCCACATCCCTTCCAGCATCTGTTGTTATTAGATTTCTTGATAGTAGCCATTCTAAATGGGGTGAGATGGTATCTCAATGTTGTTTTGATTCACATTTCTTTTATATCTACAGAAGTTGAGCATTTCTTTATTGGCCATTCTTTTTTCCTCTTCAGAGAAGTCTCTCTTTAAGACTTATTAATCAGGCAGTTATTTCTTTGAGGATTTGTTGTTGCGGGATTTAATTTTTTGAGTTTGAAGTATATTAGGTATGAGGCCCTTGTCTCTTGTATGGGTAGTGAAGATCTTCTCCCAATTCGTGGGCTTTCTATTGATCTTGCTAGCTATATCCCCTGCCATGCAAGCTCTGCAGTTTCATGCAATCCCATTTGTCCAACCTTCCTTTGATTTTTGTGTTGGGTCTTTATTAAGAAAATTTCTTCCTGTGCGAAGGAGCCCTACACTTTCTCCTATTCCTTCCTGTAATGTTTTCAGGGTGTCTTCTTTGACTTTGAAGACTTTGACCGTTTTGAAGTTGTTTCTGGGCAGGCTAAAATATAAGGTTCTAGCTTTAGTTTTCTACAGGTGATTAAACAATTTTGCCAACACTGAAGAGGCTGACTTTCTTCCATTCTATTTTTTTAGTTCCCTTATCAAAGATTAGATGGCTATAGGTCTGTGGGTTCATTTCTGGTCTTCAGTTCTATTCCATTGGTCATCAGGTCTGTTCCTGTGTCAGTAACAAGCATTGTTTTTGCTGTTCCTGGTCATTTATTGTCCCATATGAAATTTTGGCTTGCTTCTTCTATTTCATTGAAAAATGAGGTTGGGATATTGATAAGTATCACACTGAATTTGTAGATAGCCTTTGGCAGTATTGCCATTTTCATGATGCTAATCCTGTCAATCTAGGAGCACAGGAGGTTTTTCCACTTCCTAAGTTCTGTTTTAATTTCCTTTTTCAGGGTTTTAAAGTTTTCATCATAGAGATCCTTTACTTCTTTTTTTAAATTTAATTTAATTTAATTTTCCTTTACTTCTTTAGTTAACTCCTAGGTATTTCATTTTCTGTAGCACTATTACGAAAGGAGGTGCTTTCCTGATTTCAGCTGTGCTCTTCTCATTTTTGGCATACAGAAAAGCCATTGATTTTTGAGGGTTAATTTTACACACTACTACTTTGCCTAAGTTTCCGATCTTCTCAAGTAACTTGGGAGTGGAATCCATGGGTTCTTCAAATACAAGATCATGTCATCTACAAAGAGGGAGAGTTTTACTTCATCTTTCCCTATTTGGATCCCATTATGTTTGCATCTTTTCTTATTGCTGTAGCTAGGTATTCTAATACTAAATTGAAGAGAAGTGGAGAGAGCAGACATCTTTGTCTGGTTCCTGAATTGAGAGGAAATGACTTTAGCTTTTCACCATTGAGTATGAAGCTGGCTGTAGGTTTGTCATACACAGTCTTCATTATATTGAGGAATGATCCATGGATTCCTAATTTCTAAAGAGCTTTCATACTAAAGGGGTGCTGGATCTTGTCAAATACTTTTTCTGCATCTATTGAGATAATCATGTGTTTCTTTGTCTTGCTCATGTTGATGTGACGAATTATATTGATTGATTTGTATATATTGTTGAGGTTGATTGGCCAAAACTTTGTTGAGAAGTTTTGCATTGATGTTCATCGAAGAAATGGGTCTATAATTCTCTTTGATGAGTCCCTGACTCGTTTTGGGATGAGGGTTATGATGACTTCATAGAAAGAGTTTGGTAATGAACTTTCACTTTCAATTTCATTGAAGAGTTGGAGGAGTATTGGTGTGAATTCTGCTTTGAAGGCTTTGGGCTTTTCTTGGGTGAGAGGTCTCTTATTGCTGTTTCTGTTTCAATGCTTGTTATGGGTCTGTTAAGTTGTTTTAATCATCTTGGTTTAGTTTGAGCATGTCAATATTTGCTAGAAACTCTTCCATTTCTTTCAGAAACTTATTAGCATAAAGGTTTGAGAAGTATTTCCTTATAATGTTCTGAATCTTGGTTGTTCCTGTGGTGATGCTTCCATTCTCAACTCTGAGTTTATTTGGGTGTGTTCTCTTCTTATTCTGATAAGATTTGCTAAGGGTCTGTCAATTTTATTAATTTTTTCAAGGAACCAACTCTGTTGATTCTTTCTCTTTTTTTGGACTGTAATTCATTTAATTTCAATTTCATTTTAATTATTTATTCCACCTACTGGGTTGAGGTTTAGTTAATTGATTTTTTTTAAGGAGCCTCAGAGGCTTCGTTAAATTATTGACTTCAGATCTCTCTAATATGTTGATGTAGGAACTGAAAGCTATAAACTTGCCTCTTAGTATTGCCTTTGCTGTGTCCCAGAGGAGCTGGTAATTTGTGTGTTCATTTGTGTTAAATATTATGAGCATTTGAATTTCCTTTCTAATCTCTTCCATGACCCACTGATGGTTCAACAGTGTGTTATTCAGCCTCCATGTGTTGCAGGATTTCCTTTGGTGGGTATTGGTGTTGAATTCTAATTTTATTCTGAGAGAATGCAAGGCATAATTTCATTGTTTCTGAATTTGTGAAAATTTGCTTTGTGACCTAAAATGTGGTCTCTTTTGGAGAATGTTCTATGTGGTGCTGAGAAGAACATGTATTCTGGTGCTGCTGTTTGAAATATCGTGTAGATGTCTGTTAAGTCTAGTTGCTTTATGCTGTTGTTTAGAGGTTTCTCTGCTGAGGTTTTTCTGGGTTGATCTATCTAGTGGGGATCGTGGTTCCCAAACATTAGTGTCTTTGGATCTATGTGAGAGTTTAGGGAAAGTGGTGTTTCTTGGACAAATTTGGGTGCTCCATTTTTTGGTGACAAGATATTTAGAATTATAATATCTTCCTGAAGAGAGATCCCTAAATTATTATGTAATGACCTTCTTTATCTCTTATGCCTAATTCTAATTTGAAGTTTATTTTACCTATTATTAGGATTGCAACTCTTGCCTGTTTTTTTGGGCCATTTGGTTGGTGGGTTCTTCCTATGATTGTCGGATTCTCTGGGCTCCGATTCTTGACCTTTATTTTGCTTATGTTGGTTTTCATGTGTAGGACATCTTTAAGTATCTTTTGGAGGATGGTTTGGTGGATACATATTGTTTCAATTTTTCTTTATTGTGGAAGGTTATTTGTCTCTTTTTTTTAAAGGAGAGTTTAGCTGGGTATAGTATTCTTGGTTGGTAGTTGTCTTTAGGGTGTGAAATACATCATTCCAGGCTCTTCTTGATTTCATGATCTCTGCTGAGAAATCTGAAGCTATTCTGATGGGTATCCCTTCATAGGTGATTAATCTTTTCTCCCTGACATCTTTTAGAAGCCTTTCTTTGGTCTCTATTGATCCTGTGTGGATTACAATTTGATTGTGGGATGCCCTGTCCTGGTCTGGTGTATTTGGGGTTCTAAAGCCTTCTTGCACCTGAATGGGCCTAATTTTTTTGCATGTTTCGGAAGTTCTCTGGTAGGATCCTATTAAATAAATTTCCTAGACCTTACACTTCTGTATCTAGGCCTCCTCTACACCCATCAGCCTTAAATAGGCCTTCTGACATTGTCTTCTATCTGTTCTATTTCTTGGATTTGTCTTGAATACTTGTATGTTCTTTCTCTATAATATCTAGGCTGTCTTCAGTCCTAGAGGTTTGATCTTCTGCATGGTCTAATCTACTGTCAAGTCTTTGTACTTTGCTTATTTCCTTTCCTTCTAATTGGTCAGATTTGATGGTTTCAAATTATTTGTTGGAGCCATGTTTTAGATCTTGTATGAACTTCTTTACCTCTTTAATTTGGTTTTCAGTGTTCGTTCTCAAATCCCTTAGTTGATTGGTTAGTTTCATTGGACTCCCTTTCCTTCTGTTGGTCTTCATTCAACATTCCATTATGGCTTCCATCGATTGCTCCAGCTTTCTGTTTGTCGATTCCATGAATGCCTCTATTAATCTTTGTTTATTCTCATCCCACCCATGTAATTCCTCTATTAATCTTTGATTAACCTCCTCAAGCTCATGAAATTCCTGTATAAATCTTTGGTTAGCCTCATCACACTCATGCATTTCGCTGTCCCACTCATACACAGACCTTTGCAGGCGTTCACTCTTTTCATTCAGGTTGCTTACCAGTAGTGTTTGTGGAACATTTTGGGAGCTTTCCTCACAAATATTCATTAACTGCTCTGTTGCCTAATTATCATGAGCAGGAGTTGAGATACCTGACTTGCCATTTTTCTTGGGTTTCTCTGTCTTGTTCTGCCCATTAAAGTATGAAAGCAAAACCAATTCCATGCTAGAACACTATTTTAAAGAAAGCATCAGCCAGAGCCCTGTAGTTTCACAGACTGTTGCTGTCAAAATGAGTACATATATAATCTAGTTCAACAACAAACAACTATGGATCAATAGACTAAGAAAATCAAAGAAGGAGTCCACAGACCAGAAATTAATAGGTTTAGGGCACATTGTGTGTAGACAATAAAATTAGAGGAATGTGGAGTTAGAAATGGAGAAAGGAAGATAACTATAACCTAATTTCTGAGAGAGGAAAAGGAGGGAAGGAAAGGATAAGAGAGATAAAGAAAAAGGAAAAATAAAAAAAATTAAAAAAAAACTCTTAAAATATTATATAAGTATAAAGAAATAATAGTACAATTAAAGGAGTTAAGGCTAAGAGTTTGTGAATTGAATAATCGATATCTGAATTAAGTAAGTACACAATGAAGAATGATGTCTAATAACGGATGATGGGTAAATATCTGGGGATGAGCAGAAAAGCAATTAAGTAAAGCAAAAAAAAAAAAAAAGGACCAAAAGGGAAAAGAGTAAAAAGAGAATTAAGAAAAACCTAAAATAAAATTGATGAAAAACAATTTTTTTTAATTTCAAGAAATTATGTAGAAAAAATTTTTCTTCAATTTTTTTTCTCGGGGGAGGCAGGGTGGAATCTTGCGTCTCCCCTGTGTCTGTAAACAGTCTCTTGGTGGAGTTTGCCTGCAGTGTTTGGTTTTCCTGTGGTTGGCTGGTTTCTTAAATCAACTTGTTTGAGCAGGTAGAATGAAGCTCTGCTATACCGGGGACTTTATCACCCTCTTCCCAGCTAGTTCAGTGGGAAGGCAATCTGCTTTGAATGTCAGAATAAAGGTAGATGGCTGTTTCCTGGAGCTTGGAGTTACTTTGAGAGAGCTAGGTTGAGAGTAGGGATGAGGCCTGTCAGCTATCAGTAGCTTTTCCCTGAGCATCTAGCTCCTGAGACACTCACACAGCCCAGCCTGGAGCCATTCTCAGGATTTATGCATATTGCATATCCAATTTTTTTTTTACTCCCAGCAGCTGGAATTGCTGCCTGTGCTACAGAGTGGTGGAGCAGCCTCCGGCTCTGTTTACTCAGTGCAGAAAGTAGCTATGCCCTTAGTGGAGCTTTCTCTGCCTGGGAAGAGTAACTTTCCCCAGGGGTGGAGCTGAGCCCCACAGTTCAGGTTCCATTGACCTGTTGAATGGCTCCTATTGTCTTCTTCCAAGGTCTGAGTTATGTACTAGTTGCTGTGGCCTGGTGTTTGATACTGACATACAAAGATCTTTGGTGGTGGGGCAACGGGTACCTTCCCACCACTGCTCTGTGAGAAGTAAGGATGTCTTGTGGGGGTACTTATGCCTTTCCCCTGGTTTCCAGGCCATTCTTGGTCTGCAATTATCTGTGGTAGACAGGATGAAGATTTCTGCTCCTTGACAGTTCATGCTTTCAGTGAGTAGAATCTACTCACACACTGTCTCTGGCACCTTTGTTCTGGGCTCTGTTGATATGGCCACAGCAGCAACTGCCGTGGCCACCACAAGCAAAGGCAAGTACTTGAATCTGTCTCCTTAACCAAGCTGCTTGAATATTTCCTCTCTGGCCAAACTTTCTGTGCTATGATGGCATCTTTGGTGTGACTCTCTAGCTTTGGACTTTTCACTGGAACACTAAAACTGGTTTCTGCATAAGACCTTGTTTAGCCCCGAGTTTCTTCTCCACCGTCTTCCTCTGGACCTTGTCCCATCTTTCTAAGCTTTGGTTCATCACGTTTTGATTGCTTCCTAGAAATAACCTGTTTCTAAAAAGCTCCCAAGTGTATGCATTGCTCTAATAACACATTAACAAAACTTACTGCTTTAATAGACTTGACTCAAGTAAGAGTGTGTACCTAGTAAATATGAAGTCCTGAATTCCAGCCTTACGATCATCAACACCCTTGTGACATCTTATTGCCTTATCTTATTTCTAGACGTAGGACAGAAAGAAATCACTGTGGACTGAAACAAGATGTCCTCCTGGGAACGTTAGGAGAGATTTCATTTCTTTACAAATTTATTCTACGAACAGTCTGTTTTCCTTGTTTTGTCCCTCTTTCTATCCTTGGAGCCAGAACTGTAATATCTTCAAATCACTTTGTGCCTCTCTTTCCTAACTCTCCTGTCTTCCACTGCCACTTAAAAAGGCTCATGTAATTGCATTGACCTACTGAACCATCAAGGTATTTTTTTTAATTCCTTAATTTAATTATAGCTGCAAAGGGCCTTTTGCCATATAAAGTAATATTAAGGTTCAAATACAAATAAAATTTTAACTTTTATTTTGTCCCTAAGCTCTTTAGCTCAAGGCTAGTGCTTGACCAGTTGAGTCACAACACCACTTCTAGTTTTCTAGTGTTTAAATGGAGATTAGAGTCTTATGGATGTTTCTGCCCAGCCTGGCTTTGAACTGTGAGCCTCAGATCTCAGCCTCCTGAGTAACTAGGATTACAGGCATGAGCCACCAGCACCTGGGTTAACTTTCTTTTAACTGCAGATAATACAGTAAATTTGTAAGCCGGATCATTGTTGATATAAGGTTGCTTAGAATATATTAAGTATTTTTGCTTGATTTGGTAGTATTTTTCTTCAAACTTATTTGTTACATTGATATTCTTAAAAAAATACATGTGATTTGGGAATTTTTTCTTTCTTTTTCTTTTCTCTCTCTCTTTTTTTTTTTTGCATTTTAAGATAATATCCTAGCTTGTGAATTTGAGGGATGCAGTGTGAAATAGTTGATAATCATTATTACTAAAGCCAATTGCATCATTAAATTTTCTTTAAAAATCAGTGCTTTTGTGGAACATAAGAATTATAGCTAAGCCTATATGTTGAAAAGCTAGTAAAAGAGACCAGCTAATGTATGCTTATTATCCCCTCTTTATTGTACTAAGAAAAAAATATTTTTTTAGATTTAAAGGCACTTTTTCCTCCTGAATTATTTTAGTCCATCTCCAGGGAGTTCTACTGTTGACTACCGGATGTGAGACAATTCACATGCTGTAAAAATAAGTGAATGTAATGTGATGTGTCAGGTTTCTAGTGGAGTGTGAATCACCATCCTGTTGGCACAGCATGGACTTTCATAAGAAAAGTAATTTTAGGATTATTGTTGAAATAATTGTAATTAAACTTTATTTATAAAGAAAGTAATACGGTAGACTTCATTCCTACTGTATTCCTGCATAATCTCTATGGAAATTGTCCTTCCTCCTTCTGCACCTCATTAATTAATAAATACTTACTAAGCACTGACCATCAGTAAGTTTGGTTATTGGGTAATTAAAATACAAGGTAAAAAATGTCCAGGAATAGCCATATTAGAAGTAAGTTTTGACTGAAAAACAATGTGTACATAAAAAAATTTAAGGAAACTGAAGAAAAAGATAATTTCCAACTACAACTTACATGGATAGATGAAAAATATTCTAGCAAATGAGTAACAGCTGGGTAGGGCTGACAGTGGTCTGTTGTCATTTCCTAGAACAATAGGACCATTTGGGCCCCAAAGTCCTTCTTCCTAATATGCTCATATCCTTAGATGCCCATACAGATCACTTTTGTTTCACATTTTATTTACTGCTTACTATTGTAGACATATACCCACAAACTTACTGATTTGACATGCAACATATTAGAGATGAGGAGTTGAAACACTGACACTGTGGAGGCAGCTACAGTTAATGAGAATTTACAAACTGATACACATAGAAATACACAGAGAATTCTATAGTAGTTTATTGCCTATAAAAGTCATTGCCTTCTCTTGTACAAATACATGACTAAAAAACAGTTACAGAAGGAGAGGTTCTTCATGTGATATGTTTTGTGGAAAACACTTTTCTATCATTTCCAAAATGTCTATTTTATTTAATAAATGTAATGATGTGAATGGAATAACAAATATAGCCCTTTACACTATGTGTAAGGTTGAGTGTGAGTTTCTATGTATTGTTTATGTTTAAGAGGTCTGGTGAATGGTTTGCAAGAGTCTGAAGTTGGAAAGTTGACAAGGGTAGTAGCTTGTTCGGCATCATCAGAGAACATGTTACAAGGATAACAACTCAGTCCTCAAAAATTGTGAAGTTGGATCTCAAGGGTCAGGGCATCCAAACTCTCAGGCTATTCATATAACCATGAAAATTTGAGAAATATTTTTAGGGAAAAAATAATGGTTTAGATTGCTGTTTTATAATGGGCATGAAACTTTGCAATATTTTTCAAGAAACTTCATCAAAGGGTTCAAGTGACCCATGAATGAATTTTTTAAAGCAAAAAATGACTGAGTAACAAAACATTCCATAGCAGTGAAAAGTGGCATTGTTGTTTCTCATATTAGTAGGGAATAAGTCCAAATAAAATAATGATATTTCAGGAACAAATACTGTGAACCAAAAAAAAAAAAAAGATAAACCCAGGAAAAAAAGCAGTTTGCTATACGCATCACTGTAATTAACTAAAACTATTTGTGTTTAGTTTTAGCTCTGAAAGCCATACCTCAAATCAATAGGAATTAGAGACCTCTAAAGAAAACTATATTTGTAAGTAATTTTCATGACAACACAGGCCCAAACATATTTGCATGAAAATGCATTTCAGATTGTTCACTGTTTTTTTGCATGCGTGAGTTTCTAAAACAGTCCAATAACTACTTAATGTGGTGTGGATGCCCTGCTGGGAAGTAAAGTATTGGAAGAACTAAGTGCATTACTTTTGATTATCATTTATCCACTTTGCTATGTGTTAGTTCTTCACTCTTGGATGAACAAGCAAAATGTTCCATATAGAAGTCGAGCACCACTTTCCCTGAATTAAACATGCTTATATACAACGATTTGTATTTTCAGTAAGAAATATTATTAACCATTGTCTGGTTTAGATCCTAGAAATCCTGACTGCTTAAAGTATCATGGGTGATGTTTCCTGTCTTCCATTTCCTTGCTACAATGTGAGAAATAAACTACCAACTATCTCATGATATGTTTGTTAGTTGATTACTCAATTCATTATCTCATATTTACCAGAGGAAACTGGAACTACCCCCTAGCTTCTCTTATGCTTTCTCTTTGAACTACTATAAGAATATATTTCCCAATACTTCAGACTTATATTCAATGGCTACTAAGATCATGTGTGTGTGTGAGTGGTCCCATTAGATTATACTACATAAAGACACCATAGTTGTGTTAACTTTGTAAATATACTCTATGATGTTGATATAACAATCTGAAGACATGTTTCTGAGAATGTAGTTCATTTACAATATATTCTAGACAAACAGAAAGGCTTCTTATAGATTCTCATAGCAAAGGAAACAACTGAGAGTAAAGAGACAGTAAAGAGGAAGAAAACATTTGTAAACAATCCCTCTGGCAGGAATTTAGTATTTTTAAGAAAATGAAGAATCCAAACATTTCAATAATAAGTAAAGAAATGACAGATTTAATAATTTGAAAAGGACCTGAATAAACAGTACTTAAGAAACAGCTTACATATAGCCAACTGGTACATAAAAAAAATTATCAACATCACTAATCAGGAGGGAAATGCAAAGCAAAATCACAATGAGACTGCAAATGTGTCATAATAGCTATTATCAAAAGAACAACAACAAAAGAACAGGTGTTAGTAAGGACATCAAGAAAACTCTTTTTCAGTCCTGGTGGGAGTGTCAATTAACCTGTTAATTTGGTTAAATATTATATTTCTTTACAAGTTAAAAATGAAATGAATATATGATCCAGAAATCCTATAATGAGTTTATATGCAAAATATTTAAAATCAGATTGTAAAAAATATTTTCATTACTTTATTCAATGAAGCTTTGTTTTTATTACCCAAGATGGATTCAAACCTTTTGTCCAATGCTGAGTTAACAATTAGGCAAATGTGATAGATTTGTACGCACAAAAATAGAATAGAACAATGCTATTCAATCTTTTCAATAAAAGAAATCCTGTCATGTGACAACATGGAAAACTCTAGGTTAAATTTATAGCAGGCTAAGACGTGGTATGAAAGCCATATTACATTTATGCAAAATAAATTTGATACCCATTAACTACACAAGTTGTTGTATATTTTATTGAATAGGTACACCGATCACTGAGCATCTATGGCCTCTTATGTACAAATAAATTTATAGGCTAAAACCTTCATGTAGAAAGTAGCTGTATGCAAAGACAGAATGATGATAATTAAAAATCATGATGGTGGGGCATGCGCTTTAGTCAGATAAGAACCATGTTTTTATTACAAGAGGAAGAGATACCAGCATTTTCTCCCTGCCACTTGAATACATTTAGAAGCTGATCATTGCAAGCCTCATCAAGACCATTGCAAGCTCCTCATCAAGAATTGACACTCTTACACTGAAGCCTCCTGAACTGTGAGAGAATACATTTCCATTGTTTTCAGTTACCCTGTCTGATTTGTAATAACATCCTATCCTGACTTGGTCAATTTCTCCACCAGCTTATATCACAGAAGGCAGTATAGCACAGTTTCTGAATTGACAAACTTCTTACTCTGCCTTCCTTGTGTCTCCATGGAATTCTGATCATGCTCTTAAAACAGATGTGAAATTGAGGACAGTGTTTACTCTTGTTGTCTTGTCTCCTTTCTTTATGCTAATTGCTTGCTTAATAGTGGAAACATTTTAAACCAAATCAGCATAGTAGTTTTCTCTTTCTTTTAACATAAGCTATCCATTTGTGTAGTGTCTTAGTCAAATGGCTTGGAGAGGATGGAGTTTACTCCTCCAAACTGGGTTTAGAATGAATATTACATGGCTTTTTAAAAACAAAATGAAATAAACTGATTTTCATTGCACACTGGTCACCAGGTCACCAATAATAATTATGTTTTGGGAATTCACAGGCTCCCTCCAGTTGATTAATTCTCCATAGACATCAAGCGTACTCAAGGATATCTTCTCTGAGGGCTAAGTGGCCAAGCCAGCCTTGAAACTTGCATGGCTTATTCACATTCTCCTCAGTCCAGCTACTCTCTCTGAGCATTTAAAATGGCTGCAGTTCAGAGTCATAATTCTCATCCTCATTCCATTTCAGGGGACTTTTCTCTTTTCCTCTGACATCAAAGAAATTGGTAGCACCAACTTCTCCTCCTTTCCCTGTCCTTTAGGTAGAATTTAGTGGGATCTTGAAAATGTTGACCTTTTAAAGAAAATCCAAGGGGAGGGTATTGTTTCCAGACAACTGTGCTTTGGGACTTTCTTTCCAAATCTCTCTCTTGGACAAGGAAATGACAAAGCATTAGTTACTATTTCATGGAAAAACACAGAACAATGTTCAAATTAATTAGAACAATGTATGAAGAGGTCAAAATTTTTCCTATCACATTACAGTCTCAGGGTTGTTAATTTCCTTTGTTCCCCATATTCATTTATTGTTCCCATTTCTCCCAAACTTGTACATTGTAAGGAAAAAATGGCTTAATTTTTCCTAATGCTAACATGGACTATATGAAATAACAATTTTCAGAACTCAGGTGAAATAAATATTCCTTCCCACTATCTTATTTTCCTCTACAGCCCTTGCTGCATGCCAGCCCCAGGAGAACAAGAGGTCTAAAGCCACTTTTGATGTCTGACTGCTGACAGTATTTTGTTCTCACTCTTTCTTCTGTCCATTGCCTGAAATGCAAATAAAAATGTAGGCAAACTGATAAGGAAGCCTGGCTGTTTCCTCCTTTGGGATCAGTGGAGGATTCAAAACATGGAGGCTCAGGCTCATCCTCAGGGAATTTCAACCTAGTTCTCTCTTTAACCACAGTAAAATCCTAGTGTATTCTCTTTTTTATTCTCCCTAGTCATTTTTTTGACATGCCTCTTAAGAGGCTTTCTTTGATTTCTTCTGAGGCCTCAGAAAATTAATGCAACTTTTCCTGCCATCTTGGTGTGTGTGTGTGTGTGTGTGTGTGTGTGATATCATCCATCTCAATGTTGGAACCAAAGTTTGGCTGGGTATGCATCTGTCTCAGAAGTAACTTTAACACTCATAAAGAAAATGTAACTTTACATAGAGAAAGAGAGGGAGGAGGAAGAGGGAATAATGTATGTGTGTGCATATGAGAGAGACAGACAGAGAAATTTAACAATTTAAAATACAGAATAGGTTCTTAGAAAATGAAAACACACAACAGTTTTGAATTCCAAACAAATTTCATATGCATGATGTCATGCTATTTGATTTTAAAAAGTCCAATACCTAAAAGTTTAAAATTAGAATTTATATATTGGCCTCTAGGCTATGAAAAAGTTCTAGTTACTCTATATCAATCAAAACTTCATTCAGCACCCTGAATGGAATGTTTTAGAAATAAAATTTACTGTTCCTTTTGTCTGGCAGGTCCAACCTTAGGAAACTGTCATAAAATTAATCAGTAAAGTCAAGCAGGTTTTCTGATCACTTTTCTGATGTACCACACACATCATTACTCTAACTAGAAGCTTTATCTAATGTAACACTAGAAAAATGTGCCAGAACATGACATACTCCTCCACTGGGGAAAGTAGTCAGAAGAAGAGTAAGGCCAAGAGAGGAAGAATGGAAGAGCTGAGTAAAGAGAACTATGTGATAAGACCAACAAAGATGACAAGAGAGTAACCGCAAAATGGAGACTTCCCTTGAAGCCTCATACTAAACTGACAATGCATGTTTCTCAAAGAGCAGGTAGGACTCACATATCCAATCCTACATCAAGCACCTCTGCTTCTGTAATAGATAGCCCCAGTGTAACTTAGGAAAACTCCTGACCTTTCTCCTGTCCTAGTGTGTGCTGCAGAAATGCTCAGTACTAATGGCTTCTGATGACTTACAGGAGTAAGGATATGCTATTTACTCATGGATCTTTGGGTCATCAGTGGTGCTTCTGATCTATCAGTCAGTTTTATGTTAGTTGGCATACATTTCAGTGCAAGTACTTGGCTGAAGGGACACCTTCTGACTTTGTGATAACTGTTCTCATGACAAAGTGCACAGGATAGAGAAGAAACTTGCAAAGCTTCCACACACAATTAACACATAGCCACTTCTGTTCATGTTCCACTGCAGAAGGGGAACAACCATAGCATTAAGAAAAATCTAATCATCTAAAAATTACATGTTTATAATAGGATGTAATGTACACATGGGAAAGTTGCTTTAATGATAGAGGATTTTGTGAATTTCCTTGGTAGTTAAGATGACTCTGAACATACAGTTTTGTTTCTTTCCTATTTACAACTTTATTATAAAATATTACAAATGATTATGTAAATATTGTTTTAAAAGATAAGTAATAATGGACAATATATGTGAGTTAGACCTTCTTAAACATTTGCCATTAATACACATTAAAATTTCTAATAATTTTTAAATAGTATTTTGCTTCAATAAGCACCTTTATGTGTGGAGCTATAAATCACAAATATGAGGTGAAATTAAATTTAAAGAGCCACTTTGAACTTCTAAGGCATTTAGAGGTTACTCTGTTATGTTGGAACATATGAAATTGCTGGTAGTTACAAAATAGCAATTTCAAAATAGCAATTTCCTATTTGTTAAATTAAATAAATCAACAGAATCTTTATGTCATTACTCTCTCTATATATATTTGTTAGATGGAAGGAACCATTTTTTCATTTGGTCCCAGAAATGTTGTCAAACCTTTCATACTCACCGATAGAATCAGAATTTTAGAATGAGAAGAGATTTCAGCTATCCCTTAGTTCAATTACCTAAAACTTTCACACTTGAGAAAAGGAGCTTGAGAACATTGACACTACCTTTCCTTTTCATTATGGGAAGGTTAACTTTGCTGATAAATGTCAGTTTTCCATATATCTTGGTGGTGGAGCCATCCAATGGAAAAGATAATGTACTAATAGGGTTGCAAGATAAAATATAGAAAGAACATCAATCAGTTTTGAATTTCAAATATACAATAAAAATGTTTAGTATACATTTTTCCATCTAACACTAAGACTAAAAAATAATCTTTGCTTATCTGTAATTCAAAATTAACTGGGTATTTGCATTTTAATTTGTTGAATGTGGGAATCTTGAGAATTAGTCTGTTTGATGTTATCTTGGAAATTATTTAAATTATCCCAATAACAAAATGAAACAAATTCATGTTTCTGCTGACAAGTTCAGTCAAAAGTCGATTTTCCAACATATTAGAGATGAACTGGATTTTTTAATACAGCTGCAGTAAAAAGTAACCTATTTATTACGAATTAGAATTATTGCTATGTAAAGTAATATTAATGAGACTCAACTAGATGTATTTTTAGTTAATAACAAAATGGCTTTTCAGACATGTCATGCAAAAGAAAACACAGGGATGTTAATCTTGCCTTCTTGTAGGTCTTATACAGTTGAGAAGAGAAATTAATATTTATTCAGTTCTTCCAATATCCCAGTCATGAAATCTCTTTGAGAAAAGCATTATTATTCTAATTTCAGATATGGGAAATCAGAACTGCCTAGAAGTATAATGATGCATAGTACTTGGGTTTACAAACACATTCTATGTGCATTCAAACACTTATGATTTTTCTACTATAGTATAATATTCAATGAAAAAGGAATTTGAAATCTTTCTTTGTTGCCTTCTCAGTGTTAATCCACTCACTCCTCTATGCATCCGTTCTCTGATATGTTCTTTGCCAGTACAATACTGGCTTTATTCAATTATTTATTTCTCAAAAAAGTTCCTTACTCTCCACTGTCTGCTATGTATCCTGGTAATTTAAGCAAATCATAATTGTCTTTTTTTACCTGAAAGGAGTAGCATGCAGTGCTTTTCAAACTTACATTTTTGTTGGCACATTGATTGCTGCAAATTAGCCCCAGTTTTTCTGATGCAGTAGGTCTGTGGAGAGTGGAATTGTTGTATTCCAAACAAGGTTCTGTTGTGGATCTCTATCTGACAGGTAGTATATGTCTGTACCTATTATTTTAGAGTTAACATTATAACTAATATGGCCTCTGAAATGTAAGGAGGAATGTAGGAAGTATTTTATACTCTTGAAAGACAATATATTTCCTTATTTGAAATCATTAATACCATATTTTTCTACTGTATGTAGTCAAAGATATCCTATTGATACAGAAGAATTAGGATTAATTGTCCCTCTGTTGAGTCACAAATTTTAAGCGTTTGCTCTTTGCCATTACAGGTCATCAAATCTTGCCCTCACCATATGTTCACAGAATATATAATTGTCATGTATATCATTACATATAGCCATCACATTAAAAGTGTACTATAAAATGCATATTGAAGATATTACAGGAACATCCAAAATAAATGAATGTATTGCTTTGTCACAAGAAAACTACTAGTAGATTGTGAAATACATTGAACCAAGTGTTCTCAGATGTGTGAGTCTACATTTCTATTTTCTATTTGAAGTTTTCAAGGATTTCAATATTTTCAACAAAAATCTCTAGACAACATCTGACAACAATAGAAACTATGGAATTCAATGTAGATGCCCTGATATTATTTTAATAGAATCAGTATCTGTCCATTTATATAAATTTTATCAATCGTGGGGCTTGAGCTCAGACCTGGGTGGGCACTGTCCCTGAGCTTTTATGCTCTAGGCTAGTGAATTATCATTTTGATCCACAGTGCCACTTCCTAATATCAATATTATTACATACCTTACAAAACAAATGCTAAAACACATTAAAGACAGTGGTAGCATTTGAAAGAAGAATCAATCAAACCTAAACTTATACAGAAATACTAAACACTTTAGTTAAATGAGTGCTTGGCTTTGGATGTGAACACTTTGTTACTTGTTGAAGTAGGGGGTGACAGCAATATTGCTCTTTCTGGTTCCATTAAGAGTAGTGTCAAGGTTTGCTTTGAAGTTTGCTACAGTGTGATAATTTTTCTTTTCAATTACTAGCTCTTCCATTTGAAATAGCTTGTTTTTGATCCTACACTGAGTTTTATATAATGGAACATTTTATTTTCTTTTAGCATTTGACCTCCAAACAAACTCAAACTAAACTCAAAAATTTTCATGGCATCCTTTTAGGCTACTTGTCTATGATTCTTTTCTTCTGAACAGAATTTACTCCTGTTACCTTGGTAACTCAACTATTAGCTCTTTGCCAACATATTTTAACTCTCCCCTGTATTCCTTTCATTATCTTTATTTTATGTCCTCTCTATTAGTCTCTTGAACCAAGATTGTCATGTACCCAGGTGTTTGTTAGTTGAGCTTACAATATACATCATTAATTTTTCACTTAAAATAGAAATTTCTTTTCAATACTTTTTGGAGGTTCTTAATTAAATAAATATATACCATATTATTAAAATGGTCTAGTGGAGATAGCAGATTTCAGACACCAAACTTTTTTTAGAACTACATAAATCTGACATAAAACATTAGGTTTGGGGCTGGGAAAGTGGCTCACTGGTAGAGCGCTTGCCTTGCATGCCTGAGGCTCTGGGTTCGATTCCTCAGCACCACATAAGCAAAAAGAAAAAAGCTGGAAGTTGCCCTGTGGCTCAAGTGGTAGAGCACTAGCCTTGAGCTGAAGAGCTGAGGGACAGTGCCCAGGCCCAGAGTTCAGTCCCCACAACCGGATCCCAAAACAAACAAAATTCAAAAAACAAAACAGAACAAAAAATACATTAGGTTTATGGCTATAGAGAAGCATAAAGGATTTGGAAAGGAAATGGAAGGCAAGAGTAAACTGAAGGCTGAGACCAGGTGAGATCTAGATACATTGAACATTAGATTTATAAAAGACATGAGGACCCTAAAATATGGCATTAATCCAAACAGTATGGAAGGGAAAGAACTCTGCTTCCACCACGGGGATATCAGCAGAAGAGAAGAGCAAAACCTTGAATTTACCACAGGAGACTTATGGGAAGCTTCTCTATAGGTGAAAGATCTGGTACTATGCAACATGAAACTTAACACAGGAAATCTACATTCCACAGAGCTAGCAGACATCAAACAAAGGGGCTCCCTGCACTTCCTAACTCACGGATGATACAGAAGATAAAGAGAGGAATCATCTTAGGGAAGATTTTTAGTCACACTTCTAAGCCAGAGAGAACAGAAAGATGTGCTTTTTAATCTCCATACCTCAGGGGCCTTCCGTACCCACTGGCTAGTTGAGCGAAACTCCGACAGTCAGTCAGGATGGTTACAGGAAACCGGCTATTGGTTACTTGGAGTCAAAACCATGAACACACATAAGCTTCGATAAAAAGTGAGATTATTCTTCAAAAATATGTTGAAGGTGAACACGATGGAGCTGCAGCATGATCTCTGGTAGGAGGAAAGGAATCAACTATTAGTGAACATAAACAGGTATGCTAGGAAAAAAGGCTTTGAGACAGAGCACAAAGTCAGTCCAATCCTCCAGCCTTGCCCAATCAGTGTGGACTGCTTTGGCCTGACTGCTTTGTATACTGTCAGAGAAAGACAAATTTGTGGAAATCTGCTTCTGCTTAGTATTGTCACGTGCCAATAAAAACAGGGGAATGCTCTGATCAAGAAGGCATCCTGTTTGAAAAGAAATATACTCATTACCTTACTTATATAAGTAACTCATCTGTACATCACTTTTACAATAAAAAATAAAATAAATGCATCTTCTCCCTCCTCTCAGGATCAGAATAATAAATAATGTCTTAATAACTTGAAAAACAATGAAGTCATCCAATGAGAGAAGAAGACTCACATTTAGCACATGGGAGTTTAAGAGTTGCTACTGCATAAAAATGAAGTCTAGCAGCTAAGGAAGAGCTGGGCCCAGGCTGCAAACAGCCCTTTCAGCTCTAACTCATTTAAATCTTAAAATCAAAACCAAACAAACAAAATACCTAAAGCTGCTTCTCACAAAAAGTAAATTACAATAGTTAAGCTTGTGGGAAAAATCCACCCTCTTCTCAGCAATGAAGAAATACTGCCTGGTGATTTTTGTGTGTATTTTAATCATCGTCTGATTTACTTAATTATTTCTTACACTTTCATACTATGTAGCTCCACCCTAACATTACTTCATTCCATATCTTTTTCCATCCTATATGTAATAGTAAGTCAATGCAGTTATCTAAGGGCTCATAAAATGCCAGCTCAAGAATTCAAAAGTCTACTTACTCATAAAAATGATCAATGGAAGTTGGATGCAAGTAGCTCATGCCTGAAATCCTAGCTACTCAAGAAGCTGAGATCTGTGGATCTTGGTTCAAAGCCAGCCTGGGCAATAAAATCTGTGAGATTCTTATCTCCAATTAAGCATTAAGAAAAACCAAAAGTACAACTGTGGCTCAGGCTCAAGGGTATATTTCAATAGCTTTAAGCATCAAAACTCAGAGACAGTGCCCAGACCCTGAACTAAGGCCCAGACCAGCACACACACACACACACACACACACACACACAATCAGTGGCCTAAAAAACTGTTCAAAATATTTAATCAATGAAGCAGTGAAGTAAGGACATCAACAAGGATGAGGAATTCAGGAATATTGTAAAGATGACAAGAAATGGAAATATAAGAAATGATGACTCAATAAATCAAATAAAAAGACATTGGTAAACATTACGAATAGATAAGTCATAAGAAATAAAAGATTAAATATGAGAATCTCCTCCTCCTCTGCCTATTTCTTCAATCAGAAATTGAATACAAGGAATTATCATATTCAGACATCAATAAAGGAGAAAGATAAGTTGCATCTATACTTTTCTTTCTTCATTATAGATGTCTGATATTCTGCAGCATTATTAAGATCAAAGTTAAGAATCCACAGAATAGGATCTAAGACAACTAAAGTTATAGAAACATTTTTCTTTTAATAAAATTATAGCAGAAAATTTCCTAACAGGAGTGAGAAAATTGAAGTATAGGAATACAAGCACAGGAGATATATTGAACCATATAACTACAAACTTCAAATGAACCCCTCTAGACCATATGGTAGTTAAGATACAAAGACGACTAGACAAAGAAGCACACTGAAAGCTGGAAGAGAGAAAGGCCAAGTTTAGAACAAAAGTAAAAAAGAAACTAATCCAAATTATATCAGATATCTCAGCATAAACATTGGGAAAGTTTGGAGTGATATATATTCAAGCTCTGAGAGTAAATAGCTTGAATATATGTCCCTTGATGCTTTCCCAGTGTTTCTGGAGAGTCAAGAGCTACCAAACAACATTATTATGCCCAGCAAAGTTATCCCTTTAAAACACATTACAAGATAAACATAGTTTAAAATAATTCATAACCCCAAGTTGTAGGCAACACTTCAAACATTGCATATACAAATGAAGACAAAGCCCCAACATAATAGCTCAAGAAAAAAATTTTATGAGGGACTAGATAAAGGAAAAGTAAGAAAGATTCAAGCATGTCTAACTCAGTAAGCTAGCAACCCCTCTAGGATTAATAAGGGAGAAAGGAATAAATAAACAGTATTAAAAACACACAAAAATAACAAGAATCAATTAATAACTTTTTAATAATATTCTTAAATGTCCATGCCATTAACTCTTCAATTAAAAGATTAAGACTGACTGATGGAATTTTTTTAAAGCTACAAATATTTGTTGTCTGCAAGAAAAACGTCACCAGCCAAGACTCACTGATTGAAAAGTGAAAGGATGGAAATGAAATATCCAGTCTATGGAAGCCAACCACAAGCAAGAGTAGCTTTACTCATACTAAATCTTAATGATGGGAATAATTTTAAAAATATATTATTATAAATACATATGCCCTGGGGCTGGGAAGATGGCTCACTGTTAGAGTGCTTGCCTTGCAGGCATGAGGCCCTGGGTCCCATTCCTCAGCACCACATAACCAGAAAAAGCCAGAAGTGGTGCTGTGGCTCAAGTGGTAGAATGCTAGCCTTGAGCTGAAGGGCTGAGGGACAGACCCAGAGTTTAGGCCCCAAGACTGACAAAAAAATACATATGCACTTAAACTGTACCCCTAATTTCATGAAACAAATACTACTGGACATAAAAGAATAGATACATATGGCTATAAAAATAGCATATCTTTCTAGATAAAATATCAAAAGGAAACATCAAGCTGTGCAATACAGCAAATGGATTTAATGGATATTTACAGAATTGTCTATCCAAAAGCTATGGATCACATTTTCTATTCAATAATCCATGGATCTTTTTTCAAAATAAATAATATTTTAGACCATAAAGTCTTAACAAATGCAGAATTACTGAAATAATCTCTTATACCTATTAGATAAAAGTGTAATAAAATTAGAAATCCATAGAAGGAAAAACTACAAAAAATTCACTAAAACAAGGAGATTGAGAATTACATTTTGGATCATTGAAACAATTATATTTTTGGATCATTGAAGATATCAGGGAAGAAATAGAGAATTCTAAAACAAAACACAGTTCATAAGAACTCTTTGCATGCAGAAAAGACAGCTCTAATTTAGAAATTTATAGCTATGAACTTGTGCAATAAATAATGAGATCTCAAGGAAATAACTTGCCACTGAAACTCAAGGTCATAGAAAGACAACATCAAGATGAACCAAAATTAGAAGTAAATAAAAAATTACACGACATAAAATAATGAAACGGAGAATAAAAAAATCAGTAAAATAAAGGTTTTTTTTTCTGAACTACAAACAAATTTGGCACGTCCTTAGCCAAACTAACCAGAAGAAAACCAACAAATGAATATAGAAATATAGAAATAAAATATAGAAATGAAAAGTGAGATCTTAACAACTGATATCCAAACACACCATAGATTCATTAGAGAATATTTTGAAAACTTACTCAAATGCATTGGGAAGTTTAGAAAAGTTGGTTGATTTCTACACATTTATGACCTACCAATATTGAGCCAAGGGAATATAAACAACACAACAGTTCTATAGTTAGCAATGAAATTGGCGCGACAATAAGTCTCACAACAAAGGAAAGTCAATGAATAGGCTGATTCACTGTTAATCCTTTGAGACTTTTAAAGAATACTAAAGCTCTTATTATTCCATAAAAGAGAAAGGTAAGAAATACAATTAAATTCATTGTACAAAGCCAGTATTACCTTCATGTCAAAACTGAAAAGTGATATAATTGAAAAATAAAACTATACAGAAATTTTTTGACCAATATATGGGCAAAAATACTCAATATACTACTTGAAAATATGGATTCAACCTATAAAATCATGGTTTGAATCCAGGGAAGCAAGGATGCTCCACCATATACAATCAATAGTTTGAATACAATCCAAAAATAGAATCAAGGAAAAAAATCAAATGTTTTTTATAGGTTTAGGAAAAGCTTTTGACAAAACTATGTGTACTTTTAGATAAAATGCTTGAAGAAAGCATGAATGAAAAATCACAGCTAACAAAATCAAAGTTACTTATGGCAAATCTATAGTTAACACTATGCTAATGGAGAAAATTGAAAATATTTTCTCTCCAAAATCAAGAATGAGAAAAAGCTGCCTCGTCTTTGTTCCTTTTCTAATATAATGCTTGAATTCTTATTAGATAATAAGATGAGAAAAAAATATAAAGGATGTAAGAAGTACATTATCTGATTTACATAATGGGTGGTTCTACACTTAAAAGAACCTAAAAACTCTACCAAAACACACTTATCTATAAAAAAATAATTTCAGTAAATCTGGTATATATAAAAATCAACATAGAAATATCAATGCCCAATAATAAAAACACTGAGAATGAAATGTGAAAAACAATTCAATTTCGATAGCCTCAATATGTACAATATGCAATAATTCTGTGAAATATGCTATAGTCCTATACAATATTAGATATGAATTGTTTTTTCTTGTGGAAATAAGTAAAATGTAATAAACAACTAGTATGTTAAGCTGGGAGATGGTGGCTCACAGCAATAATCTTAGCTACTCAGGAGACTGAGATCTAAGAATCCTGGTTTAAAGCCAACCTGGGCAGGAAAGGCTGTGAGACTCTTACCTCCAACCAACTACTAGAAAACCAGAAGTAGAGCAGTAGCTCAAAGTGATAGAGTGCTAGCCTTGAGAAAAAAAGCTCAGGGACAGCTTTCAAGTATCCTGTTTCAAGGCCCTGTGTTCAAGCTCCACAACCCAAAACAAACAACAAACAAAAACAAAAAAATTAAAGTTGAATAATGTGTACAAATAGCTTGGCAAAATAAATTATCAATCATGATTAAAAACATTAAAACATTCTAGATGAAGAGTTACCTAATTAACATTTGGTAACAATAGAAAAGGCATGCTTATTCTTAATATAAGATTCAGATAATAAAATAGATTATATATCTAAGCAAGACAAGAGCAATGTTATACTATCAGAACACTTGTGATGCCTGACATTTTCTTCCTTGTTCCTCTTTGTGACTTAAATATTTTCATAATATATGTGTGTACATTTCAATTAGAAGACTAAATTTATGGGATGGGTCTTTTTTTACAAGTTATCATAATGTGTATTTGGATGACAGTCTTTCAGATAGGTTTAATTATTAATTTCAAGTTAGTGGAACATTAATTAAAAGTATTTCCTCTGACTATTAACCAAGAGACTGATTCTTGATGTAAATTATCATTATATTTTTTTTGCTAATAGTGTAAACCTTTGCTGCAGTGGCTTTGATGTGATTCCATTAGATTTTAGCATAATTGATTCTAGTTTCTTCCTTCATATCCAAAAGACAAAAACTTTTGATCAAAGTTAATTTGTGTGTTGGCAGGTAACCCAGTGTTCTTGACATTTAATTGGTGTTTAATGAAGTGAAGGAAAATAACTTTTGTGGTAGGTTGTTTATTGTACCAAAAATTCAAGATTATTGTTGATGATGTAATATTTTTCAGTGTACCTTAATTTGGATTTTTAGGTTCTTTAGCTTTATTCTTAAAATGAAAGGTAGCATTTTTCTGTGTTTAGGATTAACAAGTACAAACATTTGATGAAAATCACTGATTCAAATTTGTCAGCTCTTTGGGATAGAATCCTTCTATGTTTAGTTCAGTTTGAAATTTGCCTTACATCTCTATTCATGTTTTCCCATTAAATTCACTAGACAAGTTCTTTTTATTTCATTTAATTTTTTTCCTTTTGGTTTATCTCTGGCAATCACTGTCTTCGATTCTGGTATGCTGTGTCTTGTATATATGTTTTTCTGATTTGGGGAAAGAAGGGGAATAACAAAATGCTGAAACAAGGACAAGGACAGGGGATGACCCAATTCAACAATGATACAAGACACTTTTGAAAATGAACTTTACAACTTCAGGGGCAGGGGGGTTTGGAAGAAGGGATAGTGGGAGATAAACGCAGGAGTGGGTAACAATGTCCGACAAGAAATATACTCATTACTTTACTTATATAACTGTAACCCCTCTGTACAGCACCTTTACAATAAAATAAAATAATAATAAAAAAATAAATTCACTAGGCTTCAAGACACTACTAAAACTTCTCCTGTAATATGTTATTAAATTATGTTTGTTATGTTGTTTATCCCAGGTTGTAAAACTTTTGTGTGAGAACAGAGTTGAGCTTGCAAAACATTCACATATGCACAGCTTCTTGTAGGAGCCACTTGCCCTCTGTAGCTCAAGAAAACAAGGAAGCATCTTGTAAGCTGCAGGCTTTGTGAGCGCTGAAGCTCATGTAGTTTATTTCCAGCATTTATTGTATTGATCAGAGAACACAGTGTAACTGTCTTCCCTCATAGTATTCTCTAGACTGGTATAACCATTAATTTTTCTTCTGATTTTTCTTGTCAGCATCCATAATATTTCACTTTTAAGGCAGGCAGAGCACTTCCATGGTTTGATCTCATGTATGTGCCTTTAGTTTAGACATATTAACCAAAGTTAGAAATGTTTCATCTTTTTAATGATCTTCCTTATCTTAATTAGAGTAAAAGCACATTTTCTTAAATGCTTTTTTATTTTTTTCACTGGAATGACAATATATTTTAATGAAGAGCTTAGGAAAATCATTGCAAAGAAATTCTGTCTACTGGCACCATTGGTTACAATACATTGATCTCCAGTTTTTCACTAGTGTTGATGGGAGTTTAATTTCTCATGCTTTTCAATTCAAGGGGTCTTCAGAGTTACTACACTCTTCCTTAGAACTTACCTCAAGAGATTTATGTGTATGTGGTGTCTGTAAGTATCTGACTATTTTGATTAAAAAGAAGATTCCCAGGTTTAATTCCTGCATCCTCCTTGTAACGCAAAAAGACAAAAAAAAATACCTGTGATGTTTATTCACTGAACAGGGATAAAATTATCCATTGAGAATGCTTACAATGATTAGAGGATTTTGACACCTTGTATGTGATTCTTTCTATTCCTCAACACTTCCTATGTTTTTGTTCTTTAAAACATTCTATCCTTCCTTCCTTTCCTTTTATTTTTATTTTCCTCACACCCTGTCATCTATGTATGTGAGCCTCAGAAGTGTTAAGTTTATTTTAGGATATTACTCTCCGAAGTCACAAAGAACTTACATTAGGTAGAAAAGTTTTTAAGTAACAATTTAGTGAATATTTCTAAAAACAATCCATATATTCATCTGGGATGATCTTGGTTTCAGGAGCACTGATAAGAATTTTTCTGCAAAACCTCTCAGTGTCCTCTGGAGACAAGGGATAATCCTGAGTGTCACTTGCCTTCAAATTAGTAATAGAATAGACATTATGCCCTTGGCCTAGTCTTTATTGGTTAATTTTGACAGTTTCTTTAGTTTTAGTATTTTTAAAAAATGAAAAGTGAATACATCATCCTAAACAATCTTGAATTTCTTTCATATATTCCTTATTAGTACAACTGTGTTTTAATTAATTTTATCTTGGTCATTTTCTTGCTTTTCTCTGTATTTATGGGATCATATGAGTGTTAGAACTTGCAATTTACAACAGAATTTGGGATAGATTAGATAAATCAGTGGTTTCCTTCTTAGTTAAGAAAGAACTGCTAATCTCTTTGTCCCTTTTCCTATCACTAATACTTTCCATTTTCATTTCATATCTGCTTTTTATTTTTCCTTTTTTTGTGGAAAGAATGTGATATCTATTAGAAAGAATGTGACATCTATTAGAGCTTATATTATTTTGCTTAATAAGATGATCTTAACTTCCACCTGTTTTCTTGTAAATGACATGCTTTCATTTTTTACTGCTGGCTGAAACTTCATTGTATGGATATGCCTTATTTTTTATTAGCATAAATCAATTGTACAAATGAAGTCATTGTGATTATTTACATATATATATATATATATATATATATATATAATGTTCTTTAATGTATTACTCTTTTTAACTCCCCTCCTTACTTTTTTAAGGAGTTTTCAGTGAGTTGTATGCTATTTTCATGTATACATATAGTTAGTATGCTTTTAGAATATTCACCCTTTTCCCTTTTCCCTCACATTTTCTTCATTCATCCACTGATTAATTTCATATCTGTTTCTATAGCTTGGGAATTGATAATGCTGCCATGACTTTAAGGAAACATAATAGGTATGGTTATAAATAAAGACAATTTGTAAGGACCAGAATCCCAATACCAAGAACTATTAGTGTGAATTTAGCACTTTGTTTGACTGCTCTCTCATAGAAAGGTAAAATAAACAATATGTCACTCAAAGACCAGGGTTTTAAATGTTAATAAAGAACTATAAATTATTTCCAAGTCTTTCCATTTCCTTACAAATGGTAAAATGTCTTTCTTTCTGATGGATACGTAGTTTTCCATTGTGTATATATACTACGTTTTCTTGATCCAGTCATCCACTGAGGGACATATAGGTTAATTTTATGTTTTGGCTATGGCAAATAATGCTGCAAAGAACATGATTGTGCTACTGTCTTTAGCGGGGCCTGGTTTGTGGTCCATTGGATAAATGCCCAAGAATGGAATTGCTAGGTCATAGGGAAGCTTTATGTTTAGTCTTTAAGCAACCTCCATACTGCTTTCCAGAGTGAAAAGTTTACATTACTAACAACAGTGTAATAGAGTTCCCTTTTGGCCACATCCCTGCCAGCATTTGTTTTTGTTAGTTTCCTGATAATGGCCATTCTAACTGGAATCTCAGTGTTGTTTTGATTTGCATTTCTTTTATCACCAGAGATGTTGAACACTTCTTCACTTCTATTGGCTATTCTTTTCTCTTCCTCTCTTCAGCCCATTTATTGATTTGTTCATTGAGTTTTTGAGTGTTTTTCTTTTATTTTCTTGTAAAGATGGTGTACAAAGAGGTTATAGTTACATAAATAAGGTAATGGGTACATTTCTTGTTGGGCATTGTTATCCCCTCCTTTGTTTTTCTCCCACTATCCCTTCCCTCCCCCCTCCCTCCCAAAGTTGTAAGGTTGATATCAAGCATAGTGTCTTGTGAGTATCATTGTTGCGATGGGTTATCCTGTAACCTTGTTTCAGCATTTTGTTATTACCCTTACCCTCTCCAAATTAGATAAATGTATATACAAGATGCAAGGTACAAAATCAAGTACAGTGACAGGAGGGATATACCATAGGAGAAAAAAACATACAGAAGAATCAAAGAAAAAAAATCACATAGTACATTATAAACAAGAACAAAGAAAAACCTCTTGTGTCCATATCTTGGGGTTCATTTCACTTAGCATAATCTTATATGGTAATATGTACATAGCTTTTGAGCTTTTCTACTCATTTGATAAGATTATCCTAGATACTAATTATTGAAAATAATGTTCCTTTTTTGGGGGGAGGCCCGGTTGTGGGGCCTGAACTTGGGGCCTGAGCGCTGTTCCTCAGCTCTTCAGCTCAAACCTAGTGCTCTACCACTTGAGCTACAGCACCACTTCCAGCTTTTTTCTTTTTGCTTATGTGGTGCTGAGGAATTGAACTCAGGGCCTCAGTCATGCAAGGCAAGCACTCTGCCACTGAGCCACCTTCCCAGCCCGATGGGACCTATGTTTCTTTTGGTTTGGCTCACTTCACTTTCCATTTCCTAACAAATGGGTGGTGTCATTCTTTCTGATGGAAGCTACCAGCACAACTATTTATTCACCATAAGTAAGATATGGGACCAACCCAGATGGCCCTCAGTAGATTAATGGACCAAGAAAATGGAATTCTGCATGTTTATTTTTTGCCAGGTTAAGTTTTTGAGCTGTAGGTATATTTTAGATTTGAAGCCTTTGTCTGATGATAGCCAGTGAAAATTCTCTCCCATTTTATTTATGTAACTTGGAAACATTACATTAAGAAAAGTATGCCAGAGCCAAAGAATCATAGGCTGCATTGTTTCCCTCATTTGTGGTAACTAGAATGTGCCTATCAATCTACAAGTAAACACACTGAATAACTAATGTATATACATATACATACACACACACACACACACACACACACACATATATATATATATATATACACACACATACACATATGCACACACACACACTGGGACATGATAAATTATATAGGACTCTAGATATTAAGATATAGAGGCTATGGATAGCAGGGGTGAACAAAGGCTCAATAGCTATGTACAGATGATATAAAATGATATTCTATAAAATGAACTCCAAGAAAAGAAAACAAGAGACATTTTAGTTGCCATTGCTGGTGTTTTTGTTTTTATTTTGTCTTGTCTTATTTGTTTATATTTGGGAGGGGACACATAAAATGTGGAACAAGGATGAATAAATACAACTGATGCTCACTAGACACTATGTGGAAAATGAACTGGATATTTTGTGGGTAGGGACAGGAGGCAAAGACTGGGAGAGAATGATGGAAGGGGTGACCTGGTTCAAAAAGAATTGTACTCATACTTATTACCTGACTCATGTAACTCTAACCCCTTTTTATATCAACTCCACATTAACAATAAAAATAAAGAACTATAAGTTAAAAGATGATAGTCAATATGTAAATGATATACTAGTGAAACAGCTTTTAACTTTTTGTTGTTGGTGGTGGTGGTGGTGGTTGTGCGGCCTGAAATCTGGGCCTGGGCGCTGTCCCTCAGCTCTTCAGCTCAAGGCTAGTGCTCTACCACTAGAACCACAGTGCCACGTCTGGCTTTATCTGCTTATGTGGTGCTGAGGAATCGAACCCAGGGCCTCATGCATGCAAGGCAAGCACTCTGCCACTTGAGCATAGTTCCACTTCCAGTTTTCTGAGTGGTTTATTGGAGAGAAGTCTCATGGACTTCCCTGCCCAGACTGGCTTTGAACCATGATCCTCAGATCTCAGCCTCCTGAGTAGATAAGATTACAGGCATGATCCACCAGTGCCTGGCAGCTTTTACCTTTTTTTCCAAGAAAAAAAGAAAAGTTTTAAGGATTTAAGTTCCTGTTCTCATGAGTAGACAACTATATAAAGGTGACCTAGCAGACAGGTACTAGTGGATCACATCTTTTAATCTTAGCTAATCAAGATCCTGAGGTCAGAGAATCATTCTTCAGAGCCACTAGGGCAGACAAATCCACAAGACTCTTTAAATAACCAGAAAAAAGCCATGAATCAAGTAGTAGAGCACCAGCCAACAGCAAAAAAGCTGAGCAAGACCATGAAGCCCTGAGTTCAAGTACCAGAACCAGCCAAGTAATCTAGGAACAAAAAAGGCAGGTTTTCTTCAAAACTAATTTGGAAAGATATTGGCAAAACCAGCTGATATATTCCTGAATGTTTATAAAAAGTATATTCAATATTTATAAAAATATGTTAAAAAATTCTTAAGAGGAGATTTAATCCCTTTGATCTATATGATTTTTTCCCTAACATTTAAGAGGTTAATGGAACACTACAGGACAGCAAGAATAACATTTGTTACTTTGTTAGTCTAAACCACTTGATTTTGTAAACTTATATTCCCAGTTCACTATACTTAGTAGTTCTAGACTCATTATAATTCTAAAGTAAATATAAATTAGGAATAAATCCATGTATAAAATAGAATAAGTCCGAATTCTGTCACTAGCCTTGAAGAAATATTTGAAGTAAGGAAATAGAATTACTTTAGTAGAATTCCAAGAACTCTGAAACCTCATGTACTTGAAAAAGAAATATTCTAAACAAAGTATTTTCCAATAAGAATTCTGAAATAACCTCAAAAGCAGAGACAGCCTGTGCAGAAATGGAAGTGAACCAAGAATGTGAATTGGAGGGATGTAGAAAAGCCATGACAGTTTTCTTTCTCAGTAACAGCTGTGGTGATCACCACAGTTCCAGCTCACTTAATAAAGGGAATGGACTTCTGTGGAAATGGACACTGAAGCACTGGAGCTGGAGAAAAGGAGGAGATTCTGCTGTAAGCAATTTCTGTTGCCCACAAAACCAGAAGCTCTTTATTCACCCATTAAAGTGCTTACAACTAAATTGGTTAAAGTCTGGGCAACAAGGATTTTGATCTGGATTAAAGAAAGACAGCTGTCAATAGTAGTCAACCTGGATCAGTGGTTCTCAGCTTTCTGTGCATATTTGAATCACTTGGAAAGTATTTTAAAATATAAATGCCTGGACTTCACTTGCAGATATCCTGATTTAATTAGATTGGAGGGATGCCCAAGCATTGGTATTTTTTAAAGCTTTCCAAATAACAGAGAGGACTGGTTGTTGTCATGGCAGAGTAACAGACTAAGCCTCCTGCCAATAACAATGATTAAAGCTGGACATAGTAAAAAAAAAAAAAGACATGGAGTTTTTAGTCAACAAATTAGGAAGGTACAAACTAAAAGGATATGTCTGATTCTCAAAAGGAGAGAGACACAACAGGTGAATTCTACATATACATACACACACACACACACACACACACACACACACACACACGCTTACACACCAAGTCTTTTCCCTCATGACAGCCTTTGGATCCTCAGGATACAGATGAATCCTGAATAAACAGCAGGCTTTCTGGACTGAGGAAATAGAGATCACAAATAAGAGTTTGCTAGGGAAGCTAAAAATTGAGGAGAATTATCTGAGAGGAAGCCACAGAGCATGTAGTACCTAAATTTGCATACAACTCCTTTTCAACAATTAACTGGTTCATAAACTGCACATCCTAAATGTTACAGAGCTCACTAGAAAAAAATTGCTTGAAGGATGAAGAGCTGTACAGAGACTAGCAGTTGTAGAGGACAGGGCATTAGTGTTTAGAGCTCATGCGTTAGCAAACTAAATTTAAGAAGAGATTTTGATCTGGTTAACCCAGAACAAAAGGTAGTGAGATTTGTTTGATCACCTAAAACAAACCAAGCAAACAAAAAAGTCAGTAGAAACATAAGAAGCAGCAGCATTCAAATGATGGCATAAGAGTGAATGATGGATAACTTTATATGAGAGAGAGAGAGAGAGAGAGAGAGAGAGGAAGCAAGTGCGAGAGAGAAAAGAAATGAGCTAACTTACTACTGAGGGAAAGCTTTCAAGCCAAGGAATATGACAGGAATCTGAACAAAGGGAAATTGACTTCTTGAATCAGTATTTTACTTTGATCTTAGGAAGAAAGGGCAGAGAGACTGCACTGAGAAGATAGCAGCAAGTCTTCCAGAGTCTTCCAGAAGATTCAGCAGAATTCTGATCAGTGCTAGACCAGTTCGATTAAGGCCAAGAAAAAAGAAAAAACAAAACAGAAAAAAAAACAGTGGCTAAGGATCTCACAGAGCCAGGAAGACTGATTATTCCCAAAAGATGCAGTAGATTGCTCCATACTGCACAGATAATTAGTTACAGAACTAAGAATAGTGTATTGCCTCAGTCCTGGGAAAAATTAACCCAAAAGGAAATGCTACCCTAGTCCTGCACAAGTAAGCTTCAAAACAAGACACAAACATATCAAACTGTTTCCAAGTAACTTCATTTCCTTCCAGAGCAAACTACATGAATACTTATAGGGATTTGGAAAAAAATATGTCTAAAATATGTTATAAAAGGCACAATTTCTGGCATCTAATCAAAATGGAAAGTATGAAAGGCAATAGAAAAATATTGGATAAAAATGGATCAGAGAAAATCCATTGAAACCACCCAGAAATGACACAGATAATTACATTAACAGTCAAGAGCATTAAAAAGGTTAGTGTTAAAAGGTTTATTAAAGAGTATTAAAAAGGTGTTCTGCATATTCAAGAAGTTAGAGAAAAGGTTGAAATATATATAGTTGTAGGATATTGATACTCCTGCCTACTTACTCTCTCTCTCTGTCTCTCTCACTCTCTTCTTCCCTCCCTCCCTCACTCCCCCCTCTCTGTTTTATGACATGATGAAGTGAACAGCTTTGTTCTCCCACAGTGGTATATTGTTATGGTTCAGGAACAAAATAAGGAAGCCTAGTCATCATGGACTGGAACTCTGAAACTATGAGCAAAATAATCTTTCTTTCTGGTAAAGTTGATCTGTTATTACAGATCCATAGCTAACACAAGAAAAATGACTGAAATAATAAACTAAAGCATTAAGGAACTTTGTCAAAACTTTTGGTGGCTAAGTACACACAAACAAACCCTAAACAAGAAGAATGAAAGAGTAAATATCATGTGAGAAAATAATGACTAAATTTTTTCCAAACTTAATTTAAAACATGCACTTATATTATTAGATTAGTTGGGTTGCCATAACAAATTACCACAAATGTGATGGCCTAATACAATAACAATTTTTCTTGCATACTTCTGTGAGCCAGAAGTTCTAAATCAAGTGTCAGCAACTGGTTCCCTGTGAATAGTATGAAGATGCTTCTTCCTGCTGTCTCTAGTTCTCAGAACTCCAGACATCTTTTGGTTTATAGCTACATAACTTGAATTTCTATGTCTGTTTTTAATGTTCGTTGTCCGCTGAATGTCTAATTTCTCCATGCTTCTCTCTTATGAGGACATTTATCGTTGGATTTTGGACCCCCATTAATAATTCAGGACAACTTCTTTGAATTTCTTAACATAATTTCATTTGCAAAGATCCTTAATCTAAATAAGGCAATACTCAATTATTATTGAATCTGTGAATCTCTAGAACAAAACTGAACCAAGGTATACCAGAGCCTGGCTGCTTCAAATCAGTAATAAAGATAAAATGTGGAATTTATAAGCTCCAGAAGAAAATAATGCAATGTTCACTAAAACAAAGATGGCAACAAGGTTATTTTCAAAACTGTGTGCACCACGAACAATAGAACATCCTTAACAGATAGAGGGGGAACTCATTTGCCCAGAAACATGATTTTTCAAAACTGAAGACAAAAGTAAACTCATTATTTAGAAATTAAACACCTAAATAATAAAAAAAAATCAATCAGAAGTACTGGAGTATAAACAATGGAAAAACAAACTTTCTTTTTTTTGCAGCATAGCTTTTATTTATTTTTTTAAATAAGTTTTTATTGTGAAAATACTGTTAAGAGGGGTTACAATCACATGAGCAAGGTAATGAGTACATTTCTTATCAAGCATTGTTGCCTCCTCCTTTGTTTTTCCCCTACCATCCCTGCCCTCCCATATCCATGACTTTACTCCCCACTCCCTCCCCCACCAAAGTTGTAAAGTTAATTTTTCAACATAGCATCTTGTACATCTCATTGTTGTAATGGGTCCACCTGTATCCCTATTTAAACAATTTGGAAAAACAAACTTTCAAGGGAAGGAAAATTAAAATCTGAAAACTTACACAAAGATATAAGGGCTGAGAATGTGGCTTAGTAGTAGAGTGCTTACCTAGCATGCATGAAGCTCTGGGTTCGATTCCTTAGTCCCACATAAACAGAAAGAGCCAGAAGTGGCGCTGTGGCTCAAGTGGTAGAGTGCTAGTCTTGAGCAAAAGAAGCTCAGGGACAGTACCCAGGCCCTGAGTTCAAGCCCCAATACTGGCAAAAAAAGAAAGAACGAAAGAAAGAAAGAAAGAAAGAAAGAAAGAAAGAAAAAGGAATTTAAAGGAGCCCTGATTCAAATTGTTCCACCTAAGAGTTTAACTCTTTACAATGATGCAAAAGTGACAGACATTCAGTAGAAACATTACATTGAATTTTAAATTTTTGGCTAGTGGCATGCTGAACGTAAGTGTGAATAACATGGAGTTGTGTCATGACACAAATATTTTATTAGAAACTAAGCAATATTCTATACTAAGTACATCTTTATGATAAAAAAGAATAAAATGCAAAAATAAGTCAGTGTTTTCCTGAAGTTTCTTTTTATTGTATTTCGAAAAAAAATTATTGCTTGAAATGTCCAAACTAGATTATTCAGTAAGATATCCCAGCAAATAATCTTATAAACTGATAATATTTCTAAATATGCTTTCAGAAAACACATATGTGTTTTTATATTAAATATATAGATCTTTTCTCAGAAAATCCTACTCTTTTTAAATTCATTTTTATTATAAAGATGCTATACAGAGGGTTTACTGTTACATGAGTAAGGTAATGAGTTCATTTCTCTTTTTGGATATTTTTTATTGTCAAAGTGATGTATAGTTGGGTTATAGTTACATAAGTAAGTAATAAGTATATTTCTTGTCAAACTTTTTATCCCTTCCCACATTTTTCTCCTACTTTCCCTCCCCCTAGTCACCCCCCAAGTTGTACAGATTATTTCCAAAATATTGTCTTGTGTATATTGCTGTTTCATTGGTTCTTCCCTTGTCCACCTTCTCTTCCCTAATCCAAATAAATGTGTGTGTATATATATATATATATATATATATATATATATACCAGGGTACCAAAAGCAAATACAGTGATCACAAGGGATATACCATAGGAGGAAGAACATACAAAAAAGAAAACAAAAATCACATAGTACATTACAAACCACCACAACAAAGAAAAACCTCTTGCGTCCATGTCTTGCAAAACCCAAAGAAACATACGTCCCATGGTTTCCCTTATTTGTAATAATTAGTATACATCTAGGATAATCTTATCAGATGAGCAGAATAACTCAATAGCTATGTACATAAGACCATATAAGATGATGCTAAGTGAAAGGAGTACATTTATTGTTGAACATTGCTACCCATTCCTTTGTTATTCTCCTACTATCTCTTCCCTCTCCCACTCCTTTCCCCACCCCCGAAGTTGTGAAGTTTATTTCCAAGATAGTGTCCTGTGAGATCATTGTTGCAATGGGTCATCCTTTCTCCTTGTTTCAGCATTATGTTATTCCCTTTCCCTTCTGCAAATGAATTAAATATATATATACAAGATGCAGGGTACCAGAATCAAATACAGTGATTGTCCAGAATAAACCAATGGGAAAAAAATGAAATAAATAAGGAGAAAGAAATAGATACAATACGTTGGCGACAACAATGTCAGCAACAACAACAAAAGAAGACCGGTTGTTTCCATGTCTTGGAGTTCATTTCAATTAGCATCATTTTGTATGGTCATATGGCATAGTTATTGAGCTATTCGACCTTAGAAAAATTATTCTTTTTTAATTTAAATTTTATTGTCAAGGTGATATTTAGATACATAAGATTGTGAGAACATTTCTTGTCTAACTTGTTACTCCCTCCCTCCTTTTTCTCCCACTTTCCCTCCCTTTGAACCCTCCCCCCAAAGTTGTAAAGTTCATTTCTAACATATTGTCCTATGAATATCACTGTTGCATTGATTCACCTTTTGAAGCCTTTTTGTTCCAATTAAAAGGCAGTAGAATTTTCTGCTGAAATTCTTGACTTTATTCACAGTAGTTCATTTGTACTACCTGGGAAAACAAACCGCTAGTAGTGTTTAAGCTTAAGAGATTAGAAGTTTCTTAAAGAGTACAAATTAGTAAAAAAATATATATATAGTAATTTTATTAAAACATTTTCTTCTCACTAACTGTATGAGCTCATGAGATACAATAAAGCTTTATCGTCCAGGAAAAATGTGAGGAAGAAGTCTTTGGAACCAAGCTAATGAAGGAATGAGAGTAGAAGTTAATAGAAAGAAATAAAGGAAATTATAGTTCTAGTTCATACTTTGAGAAAAGCTGACATTTGAACTTTGCTGTTTGTGGTAGGAGCAAGTTCTGGTACATCATGAGGGAACATGTAGATGGTAAAAGAGTGACCAAACAGAACTAATTGATGTACTGATGTACCTCCTCTGACTATCTTACACTACAGTGCCATAGTTTCGATTTTGACAATTCTTCAAAGCCTCATATGTCGAGACCTTGGTTCTTAGCCTACAGAGCTATTTAGGAGGTAGTAGAATCATTAGGAGATGAGTCTTGTAGAAGGAAATTAGGTCACGCTGGACCAGCCCTGGAAGGGGATATTGGAACCTCATCACCATTTATTTCTCTTCTTTGCTTCCTGAATGTCACTAGACAAATAGGCTTCCTTTGTCAAGCACTCCTACTGTGAGGAACAGCCCACCATATACTCAAAGCAACTATGCACCCAGAACAATTCAGCCAGTAATTAGAGACTGAAAACTGTAGACACAAACCTTTCACCTCAGTACACTGATTATATCAGTTATTTTGGTATAGTAATGAAAAACTAACACATTCAGATAGAGCAGTTGTGCCTTGGATAAGCCACCCAGAAAACTTTGAGTCACTGTGACAGGACAGTTTATTGCTCATGGATTATGCAAGCATTACCCTTCTGCAATTTCCTCATTTGCTGAGTTTGCTGACTGAATATTCACTATAATACTTAATGCTAAATTGTGATATCATTTGCCTTTTTTCCATTTTTTATTGTCAAGGTGATGTACAGAGGGTTACAGTTATATAATTAAGGTGATAAGTACATTTCTTGTCAAACTTGTTACCCTTTCCTCATTTTCTCTTATTTTCCTTCCCCCCCCCACCAAGTAGTAGGGATCATTTCCAACATACTGTCTTGTGAATAACTAATTTACAATCCCTTTCACAAAGGAACTTAAACCAAAACTGAAGATATCGCTATCTGAGTTTGCACTCAAGGTATTTATAGTTAACAAAAGGAATGTTAGAAGTACCATTTTTGTTGTAAAATAAGTGCCATTATAAGAGTAAGAAGGAGTTAGCTGAAGAAATCTTTGCAATTTGGTTATATGAATGTGATCAAATTGGAACATTCAGAAAAGGGCTCAAGGTCAAAACTTTGTGCTGCCTTGTCTACTTTAAAGAGGATTCTGTCTCATCCAAATAAAAGTTTAGTTTATCTTATCTCTAGCATATTTTACATTTTTAACATTTTGTTTAAAATATTTTTATTATCTGAAGTAGTTGTACAAAGGAGTTAACAGTCACTGAAGGAGTTTGGGAATACAGTGCATCTTGATCAATACCACCTCTTTCAACATTCTCATTTGACTCTCTCCACCCACCGCTTCCCTTACTCATCTTATATTACATTGTGTCTGTCTTGAATATTCTTCCTTTTAACAAAGTAGTTTATGTGAATGAGACATCTTGATCTGTTTCATCTCTTTAACATATTCCCTCCCTCTGAGGCGTCCCTTCCTTCCAGAACACTCAGGTCTGTGGTGTATATACAGTGATGAGAGTCCCCATAAAGAGATAGGAAATGGGGACTATACCAAATTTGTGTACATATGTTTTTATGCATGTAGAATGAAATGTTTACATGTATGTAAAAAGTGAACTAGAGATTTTCTTCTGCTGTTCTACCAGAGCGGGGCCAGTGGGGGCAGGGTGTGTGTGTGTGAATGGCATAACTTCTCTCAGGTACCACCACTAGAAGCTGCCTCTGTCTTCACAGGAGTAAAGCTGAATGGACAAGGTAATGTTCCTTACAGTGGGTGCAAGCTCCAAATTCTTAATAGAAGTTGTGACACACTGATTTTTAGATGAAAAGTTGAGGGAAGAGAAACCATTCTGCACTAAGACCTTGGGCTACATGTAGCCCAAACCATGAATTACCATCAGGGCAAAGAGTTATACAGAAAGAAGAAGCAAGCTGGATTTTTCTACTTTGCCTGATTATTTACTTATTTATGTGCCAGTATCAGAATTTGAACTTAAGGCCTCTTACTTGCTCAGATTGCTTATTCTGATGGTACTCTACTCCTTGAGCCATGTACTGCCAGCTTAGATTTTTGTTGGTTAGTTTAGAGACAGAGTCTCAATAAACTTTTCTGCTCAGGCTTGCTTCAATCCATGTGACTCTGGATCTCAGCTTCTGAGTAGTTAGGATTATAGGCACAAGCCACTAGCCTCTAGCATTTTTAAGGTATTTCTGTATATATTTCATGTTATTTTTTCAGAATACCTATGTTTCATGTGAGAGAAAAAAAGAGAATGATAAATTAACATGACAATATGTATTTATATGCATGAAAATGTATGGGTAAATTTACAGCATATTAATTTAAATTTAGTAGTGTATTTTTTCTTTTCTTTAGTTGAGACTAGAGAGCTTACTTAATTTACTTAACTGAGACACTTTAACTGGTCTCAAGATGCAAATTATTGTTAAAAAAAGAAAGCCGTCAGCTTTCCTTTGTTAACTACTTTGCCAGTGAATTCTTTTTGAAGTTTAAATCTAAATCAAGCATTCTTGTATAGAAAAGGTGTTACAATGCCATGCAATGCCTTGTACAGTATTTGCTTACTTGACACTGAGTGAATAGGGAATATTTAAAAATTACATCTTATTAAGACTTGAGTAAGGGCAATTTTCATTAACAAGTTGAATATTCTCTACAATTACAGAGTAAGTGAAAATAAAATTCTGTTTTATGATTCAGAAAATAATTTCTGGGTGTCCACTGTGAGCTATACACTATGCTTTAAACAAACAACTTGAAAGCCAGGCACCGGTGACTCCTATAATCCTTACAGGTACCTGTAATCCTAGTTAGTCATGAGGCTGAGCTCTGAGGATGGCAGTCTGAAGTCAGCTTGGGCAGGAAAGACTATGAGACACTTATCTCCAACTGATTACCAGAAAGGTGGAATTAGAGCTGTGGCTCAAGTGGCCAACTGCTGGCCTTGAACAAAAAGAGCTCAGGGATGGTGCTCAGGTCAAGCCCCAGGGCCACGGAACAAAATAAAACAAGTCAACAAACAGACAAACCCCAGAACTTGAAAATTTGAACTACATAATTTGAAAGTAGGAAAGATGGGAAAGAATGATGGAAGGTTTTTGTACTTAAGACTTCTGGCATTGAAGCTTTTTTGTACAAAAGCTTAATAAAAATAAATAAATATATTAAAAACATTTGAAGCTTTGTAACAGAAACGTGACCTATATGTCTTCCCCAGGACTACATTTGACAATGGGAAAAAATCCTATTATTTCCATAAGTTCCCATTATATTCTTTCCTATTTCCTAATGATCACAAAGATCACTACTGTTCACCATTGATTAGTTTTATTGTGTGTGAAATTTATATAATAGATTAACTTTCTACATAGTGTTCATTGTTCCTGGCTTTGGTAATAGTATTTATGATTATGAGATTAATCCACAATGTTGTTTATAAAGAAAGTTAACTATTTTCACTGCTGTATAATATTCAAAATTTTCTTCTAATAAAAACTATGGAGTTTTCAGATTTTGACTGTAATGAACAGTTACTCCCATGAACATTCTTCTGTATTGGTTTTAGCACATGTGTACATTCATTTCTGTTCTATATATCATTAGTTGTCCTAAGACAAGTAAGGGTTTAAGTTGTGCAAAAAATGTCTATAAATTTTCCAGTGTGAGATAATCAAACCATATTCCCATAGCAACTTACAGAAAATTTTTATTTTATTTTAACCATTATAAATTTTAGAGCAGAAGACTATTATTTCCAAGAAAACAATAACAAAACTTTGAGATGCTGGTATCTAAATTAGGCCCCTGTATGGATGAAGTTCTTTTGGCGTAATTGCTTAATTGAAGATTTTCAAGCATAGCTCCTTTTGATTCAAAGATATATGAATAAAAAAAACTGATCTATCCACAATATCCACAACAATGAATACCAAGAGGCATAGGTTAATCATTAAAGTAAAAAGGCATTAAAATATCAGAGAGACAAATAGTGTGTTTTCTCTCATATGCAGAAGCTAGATCTAAAATAGAATTGATCATGATAACCTATACAAGACTAGATGGTTAGACTAAAGAAGAAAAAATTAGGAGAGGAAACCAAAGGGGTCATTTCTGTGAATATTTTAAAATGTTATTTATCAAAATAAATTCCAAAAAATAAATGTGTTTTCTTTGTTTTTGGTGGTGTTGGTTGTGTGGGTGTTGGTAGTGTTTGGTTTTGCTTTGGGGGATTTTCATGGTGGGAGGGGGGCGGTGGACAAAGGAATTAGCAGAAAGGGAGACAGGGTGAGCAAATAAAATCATCTTATTTGGTATACACTATATGTAAAATGAACTATGTACCTTGTGGGAGGGAAGGGGTGGGGAAAGCAAGGCCGAAGTAAAGAAGAAGGTCACATTGTCTAAATAAAGACATGTACTCGTTAACTGACACATGAAATGCCAGCCTCTCTGCACAATCCATTCATAATAACAATAAATTGTTAAAAATAATATATCTGTTTTATTTCATGTCAATTTAATTTCTCTTTATATTAATTGGTCTTTTGTCTTCTAACATCCAGTCTTCTGTTAAACTGGAGGAAACCACAAGGAAGGAGTGACATTGTCAAAAAACAAATGAACTACATGAGGGTAGAGTTGGGAGGGAGCAATGGGAGAGAACTATAGAATGGTGCTGATCAAGAGGCATTGAACTGATAACTTGACAGATGAAATTGTTATCTCTCTATACAGGTACTTATTTTTAAAATAAGGAAGAAAAGGGTCATTAAACTCAGTCAAAGAAGGAATACCCAAGAACTTAATGGGCAGATCTCAATGTGTCCCTGGCTAGCCTTAAAGTCTGGGGCTCAAGGGATTCTCTTGCATTACCATCCCTAGTAACTGGATTGCAGGTGTTGACCGCTGCATCTGCCTCACATATTTTAAAACTACTATAACCCTGGAAATAATTAGCTTTAAATGCTTAAGATAATTCATTACCAATTGCCTTTTGTTTTTTTCTTACCCTCTGTAGAGATAAGAAATTCAAGTCACTTGCTTCCTGTCAAGTTAAATGAAATGTGTTTTTCAGTAGAGAATTTTGCTCTTGATATTATAGTTTCAGTTCTCGAGATTTCTTCAGGCCCTTCTCTTCTTTCAAATGTAGGCTCCATAGCGGAGCTCAGGTTGCGCACTCCTATAACCCTAACTACTCAGGAGGTGATGTCTAGAAATCACAGTTCAAAGCCGGATAGAAAACTCCACGAGACTCTTACCTCCAAGTAAATTAACCACCAAATAACTGGAAGTGGAGCTGTGGCTCAGGGGATAGGCAGCTAGCCTTGAGTAAAAAAGCTAAGGGAAGCTGGGCACCAGTGCCTCACGCCTGTAATCCTAGCTACTCAGGAGGCTGAGATCTTAGGATCGAGGTTCAAAGCCAGCCCAGGCAAGAAAGTCCGTGAGACTCTTATCTCCAACAAACCCCTAGAAAACCGGAAATGCGCTGTGGCCCAAGCAGTAGAGCGCTCGCTTTGAGCTTAAGAGCTGAGGGACAGCGCCCAAGCCCAGAGTTCAAGCCCCACGATCGACAAAAACAAAACAACATCTAAGGGATAATGTTCAGGCTCTGAGTTCAAGCCCAATATCAGCATGTACATACACAAAATGAGCTCCGTAGCAATAATAAGGATTTAGTTAGTGCGTCTCCAGTGAGTAGAGTGAGCACATTTACCTTTGCCTAATTCCCTAAGCACCTCTAGTTTTTCTTTTAGCCACTGCTATGGGAGGGCATGTCCTGAAGTTGTGTTGTTGTCTTCAACATGCTGTGAGCAAGTTTTGTCTGGGTCCACCCTGATTTGTTTATTTTGCCACATCGCACAGTTGAGTCCGTTATGTAATCTGACTTGTCCACTAAAGAAGACTTCAAATCAGAAAACCTGGAACTGACTCAAGACCTGGGCTCTGGGCTGTGACCTGTCTTTTCCTGGTCTTACTTCTGTTAACAAGTTCCCTAAGAACACAAAAAAACTCTTTCGTTTGTGAAAGTATTTACAAAATGGAAAATGCATGAACTCAAAAGCAGTACAGCATGAAAAGCATGTTTTTACTTTCTCTGGAAATGCTCCTCACACACATTAGTTTCAATATAGAGTATTCCAAAGCTGATGTTTATAAACATCTGATTTGATGTTATAAAAGTTAGTCTGAATGAGAGTGAATTGCAGTTGCTACATATGCCATTTACTTGCAAGCACTTCTAAGTTTAGCTTAGCAGGCATCAGATATGTTTGGGCAGAAGTCAAATACAAAAATCATACATCTGAATATTCCCTGGAATTTTATTACTCAAAGCCACTAATATAGTATTACTTTCAAATTTTTTATTTCATCTTTTTGCCCTGTGCTAAGTACTGAACTTTCTTTCTTTTTCTTTTTCCAGTGCTAGGCATTGCACCAGAGACTCATACATGCTAAGCAAGACGTAGTTCAACTTGCAGAGTGCTTGAAAGTACTCTTTTTGTAAAGTTCATAGGTAGTATTGAATCATCACTTTTGGGGTGTGAAATGCAACATAATTAACTGTTTTGTTTCTAATAGTTGTATACAGATTATGTAGTATTTACATGCATGGATTAAAATTAGAATAATAATTTTGCGAATTATAATCAACAATAATAAAGCTCTATTTTGATTAGTTTATTTAGCAGCACTGGGGCTTGAACCCAAAGCCTGTCCCTGAGATATTTTTGCTCAAGGCAATCTCTGTACTACTTGAGCCACAGCTCTACTTCTGACTTTTTGGTGGCTATTTGTAGATCAGAATCTCACAAACTATTCTGGCTTTGAACTACCATCTTCAGATTTCAGGCTCTTGAGTAGCTAGAATTATAGATGTGAATAACTGACTTTCAGTTTAAATGTCTTATATATTTAAAAAGTAATCTGCAGTGTTCTTATAAAATTCTCTTATTTGACATGGAACAGAAAAAATTTTCTTTTCCATACGTTGATTAAGTCACTAATGTTTATAGATTTTTTTTGTTTTTTTGTTTTTTTTTAATTTTTATTTTTTTGTGAACACACTGCACAGAGGGGTTACAATTACATGGGCAGGTTAATGTGTACATTTCTTATCAAGCATTGAAGCCCCCTCCTTTGTTTACCCTTCACATCCCTTCCCAGCCTCCCCCCGCCCTTTATAGATATTTTAACTATAAAATGCCAAACATCTCTTCCAAAAATGTTAAGTCAGGAACTCAGGTTTTAAAACTTTTAAAACAGCTTTTAACTCCCCACAAATTCATACTATCCTTGGTTCATGTATGTTATCTTATAGATATATAGAACACAAACAGTTTAGTAGTTATTTGTATTTTTTCATAAGGAGAAAAATTGAACTTACAAGTATTTTTAATTATATTGCACTTAGATTTTGAGAACTGGATATCAATTGAGAATGCATATGTTGTACTTCCTGGTAGATAGTACTTTTACAAAAATCTAGGAGACTGAATACATATCAATTTATCTAGTGACATATCAGTGATATAGTTGATGAAATAATTGCATTTCTCTGATTATAGTCAGTTACTACCAAATAATGGAAAAGCACTCATATAGATGTATGCATATATTTGTATATATTTATATGTATATATGTATAGATATGTACACAAATATACATGTGTATATGTGTATATGTACATGTATACACATATGTATGTATACACACATATAGTCTTTTATTCTTGGTTATTTTTTAAGCTGTTTCCTTTTTATTGTCAAGGTGATATACAGAGGGGTTACAATTACATAAGTAAGATAATAAGTACATTTCTTGTCAAACTTGCTATGCCTTCCCTCATATTTCTCCTATTTTCCCTCCCGCTTTCTCCCCCCAAGTTGTATAGATCATTTCCAACATATATTCCAACATATATTGTTGGTTTCCCACTTTGTCCTTTTTCTCACCATTCTGTTGTTCCCCTTCTCTTCCCTAATTCAAATAAACATATATACAATACCAGGCTACCAAAATCAGATAAAGTGTCGACAGGGTATAAATCATGGGGGGGGGGGGGAGGAATACAAAAGAAACAAGAAATCACAGTACTTTTATGTATTTTTGAACTCATATTTAATTCAGGGCTTGGTACTTGCCAGTAAGTCCTGTACCACCTAGTCAAAGCTCACACCCTTTTTTACTTTTATTTGCTTTTTTTTTTTTTTTTTTTTTTACAGAGAAAGTATTCTCCTGCTTTCGTTGTGGCTAGCTTCCAACTGTAATGTTCCTACCACTCTCCCAGCTCTTCTACTACCCAAATAGCTGGGATCACATGTGTGCATCACCATGACTGGAGAGAAAGGATATATATATATTTTTTTTTGCCGGTTGTGGGGGCCTGAACTCTGGGCCTGGGTGCTGTCCCTTGGCTCTTCAGCTCAAGGCTAGCGCTCTACCACTTGAGCCATAGTGCCACTTCCGGCTTTTTCTGCTTATGTGGTGCTGAGGAATCGAACCCAGGGCCTCAGGCATGCAAGGCAAGCGCTCTACCACTGAGCCACCTTCCCAGCCCCAGAAAGGATATATTTTTATGTATCACCTTTATCTATGTTGTAGCTTGACGGCAAAGATGAGAGTATGACATGGAATTTAAATATGACTGCTAGACTTAAATTCATACAAAGCACAGACTAAAATTACATAATATATTTTGTCATTAAGGTTCCATCTAGTAATATGGAGAAGTTTTTCTTGCAGTAAATCATCCAGAGATTATGTACTGTTAGATGGGATGATGACACTTCATATGAATTCAGTTTGAAGTCATATTTTTTTGCTTTAAGTTACTGCAAAAATGTGGCTTTGGAATAAAACATTAAATGAAGAAAACATCTTCTAGAAAGGACAGTAAATGATAGGAGTATTTGAAAGTTCCTGTTTTTCAACAAAGGTTGAAATTTCACTGGCATTTAAATATCAAACATTAGCCTCTAATGAAGATGCCCAAGACTGCATTAATTATAAATGCTGATAAAGAAAAGAAGATACCTAAGACTGCTTAAGTTATAACTGCTGGCACTTTTCAAGTCTCATCAAAGGCAGGTAGGGCTGCAGTCTCAAGGACTGAAAATAAAGGAGCCATTTCTACAGAAGCAACTCTAGAGAATTTTGTTTATTTTAGTTCAGAGATTAAAGCCATCAAATAAAGTATTTTTGTGTGTGGATTACACAATTGTCAAAAATTCTAAGCAAAGAGTTTCAGTGCACCTATAAAAACTATTTGTATTTTCATATCCTGGTAATAAACACATAAAATTGGAATTGGAAAATCAGTGTCATTTATACTGATATATATATATATATACAAATCATATACATAGTAATTAATTCTAAACAACTAACTCTAAGTAAGATCTTTATAATAAATTCTACAATATTTGAGAACAATACAGAAGATCTAAATAAATGATGAGACATACCAAATTCATGGCTAGAATACATACACACTTACAATAGCAATTCTCCATCAATGCATCTGGAGAGTCCATGATGTCTCAATAAAATCTCAGAGAATGTATTGTTATGGAATTAGTAATATAACTTTTAAATATATGTGAAAATACAAAGGAATAAGCAGAGCTTGAACATAATTTCAAAGTAAAAATAAAGTCAAAACGTATATTTGACTGATTTTAGAAGGATTCCTGTTATGAAATCAAGTTTATATGGTGTGTTTATAAAAATAGATGTATACACTAATGACGTACAGGAATGAATCAGTAAAGTCCATGCATACATAGATGAGGAGTTGCAAGCAATGTGTAATGAGAAAAAAATTGTGTTTGAATAAATGTGTTACAGTAATTGAATTAACAACGATATGCTACATATGATACATAGCCAATGTAAGAAAAAAATGTTAAGTTGGACATTTTCAAAAGAATTTGCTGATGGGAGTGAGAGATTATGAAAATGCACAGAGAATATATAGGGATACTGCTCATGATTTCAGAGAGCAATGAAGGAAGTATAACCTTTTCCACAAATGATGAAAGATAGATTAGATTGCCATATGGAAAAGAAAATCAATCTTTATTTTAACCTTATATCACAGGAAGAAATAAATTCCAAACCAATTTCAAAGCTAAGTCTTATTATATTCAATCTGTTGAGCACAGTGAAAGATTTTGCTTCTTAGAAGACCACCTATTGAGAGGAAAAATGTGATAGCAAAGGAAAAGGGGGTATTGACCATGAAGAATTGTATTCATAACCTGACCTAGGGAATTATCATGCCTTTGTATAACCAATTAGTAATAATAATAATAGCACCTACTCTTTTTCATTCTTGCATAATATCTATTTTCAAAGTAATTGGTTTTTACTGTTTCAGGAACAGTTCTATAAGCTTTCCTTTGACGAATTTCCTTAATTATCTTAATAATTCTATGAAATCATTATGTAGTCTCGGTAGTTGAGGGACTGAAGACAAAGAAGGGTTAAATTCTCTTATTTTGTTGCATCTTGTATGTTCTAAAATGACATTGTAAATATATAAAAAGTATTGAATCTCAAGCCTGGACTGATTCCTTTTTATGTACAAGACTGGATTTAAGTCATATGATCTTTCTAAGTCTCAGTTTTTTCATATTCAAAGAAAATTTATATATAATGCTGGTATGAGTGGTGGGAATTCTGAAATTCAAATAGCAATCGACATAAAAGGCTTTTTGAACATAAATTACCATTAAAGGTAGAAGAAAGACAATAGGGTGTAGGAGACAGTAAGCGTTCTGAGTCAACAGATCGGCAGATCAAGTTCCCTGCCATTTCTTACCATTTCCTCAGGGATTGTGGAGATAATATTGAGTTGGCAATGTGTGATGGCCATTGCTGTGAGTTATATGTGAACTCATTTGGTAGAGTGGCCCCATGAAATGTGTATATGATATTCACATTTAGATGGCAAAACTGAAACACAGGATTTGGCTAAGTGGCAGAGCCAGGATTTGACCCAGATTCAACTATTATTTTTTTATTGGTTTACTTTGAAAATAAAATACAATGGCATTTGGGAAAAACAAGGACTGTGGAAACACCCAATAAATAAATGATAAATATCATCTCTGTTTTAATAAACTAAGGAATTCTATGCTTCCATCACAAAGAATGACACCCCCCCCCATTTGTAAGGAAATGAAAGACTTGGAAAAAAATCACATTAAGGGAATTAAACCAGACCCCAAGAAACATAGATTCCATGATTTCCCTTATTGGCAATAATCAGTGTATGTCTAGGATAATCTTAGGAGATGAGCAGAATAGCTCAATAGCTATTTACATATGACCATATAAGATAATGCTATGTGAAATGAACTTCAAGACATGGACACAAGAAGTTTTCCTTGTTGTGGTTGTTTTTAATGTACTATGTGATTTTTTTTTGTTTCTTTTGTATGTTACTCCCACTATGGTATATCCCCTGTTGTCACTGTATTTGATTTTGGTACCTGGGTATTCTATATACATTTATTTGAATTAGGGAAGGGAAAGGGAACAACAGAATGGTGAGACAAACGACAGGGGGACCAATGCAACAGTGATAGACACAAGACAATATGTTGGAAAGGATTTGTACAATTTGGTGGTGGTGGGTGGTTAGGGGAAGGGAAAGTAGGAGAAAAATGAAGGAAGGGGTAACAAGTTTGACAATAAATATACTTATTACCTTACTTATGTAACTGTAACCTGTCTGTACATCACCTTGACAATAAAAAAGGAAAAAAATAAATAAATGAAGAATTTATGTGTCAAGGATGGATAAAGGTAAGAAACTTATGGAATGGTAGATCAAACTATGAGAGAAAGAAACAAATTTGCTTAAGTTTTAGGCAAGGAAAAAGGGGATTCTTAGATTATAGGATGAAAGTACAGAGATGTGAAAAATTGAATAAGTAGTAGTAATGCAAAAGTAACAAATAGAGACAATGCAAATATATGGGTGTCGAAAGGATGAGTAAATATTCATCAGTGAGGATGTTAAGGGTTGGTAATTTACTGCCATAGTTACTTCAGACTTCATGATAAAGGCCCTTAAATTAGCTTTCTTTAATTTTTGAAGTTTTAGTTAGAGTCACATAAAAGTTATGTGACTCTACAGACTGCCAGTAAGTAAGAATTGGTATATAAGCAACCATCCCTGTCCTCAAATCTTCATGTAAAGCTTTATAGATTGACTCTTTAGAATGAAACAGAGCAATCTGTCACTTGACTTTTCTATGACATTCAAGATACTGAAGTTTAAAAGAAAAGATTGATTTAGACACAAGTTTAATGGAATTAAAAATGTGTGATTAATGACATCTGTTTTTTAGGAAAGATATCTGAAGTAAAATTAATTAATGCTTTATATAAATTTCATATAACACTGTACTTTGCTTAAAACAAGGGGAAAATTTGTTAAATTTTTGTTAATGTTAAAAAATAATAATACCTGCTAGACATTAGTTTATATAATTGCATGGTCTTTACTTTTATTTCACTATTCCTTCCTGAATTTTAACATTATTTAAATACCATAAATGCATTTTTTAGTGTTATGAGTATCTGAGTAGCCAGATAATATCCAATTTCATTAGCTTATAAAAAGGAGAAGCTCGTTATGAGCTTTCAATGGTTTTGCCTGTAAGGCATCATACTGTGCCATGAACTAGGGTAAATGTTTTTTTTTCTTTTTGGTGTGCTGGAAAAAATGAAAACAGTAAAGAGGGGGATATATTACCAACACAATGTTGTTATAGCATGTACACAAAACACATAAACATGCTCCATGAAGTATTCACCATCTTTTAAACATTTTTTACTTCAAACCTCTATGGAGCCAAAACCTAAAAATACAGCAGTAGTCTGAAATAATAGGAAATTTTAGCTTCATTTTATAACTTCATGAAAACTTTCTAATCTGTCCATGTAAAAATAGTTTTTAGATGGTAAGTCCTTTAGGAAGGTTACAGAATTACATCTGCCTGGAATTCAGACTGAGTAGTTTTGTGGTAACAAATATGAAATAACTGGTGCTGTTTACTGCTCAAAACACAGTACTTAGCAAGCCAGGGGCTATCTACAGGAGCTTGTCTGTAATCTGGAATTTCTATTTAAAATGATATCAAAATTGCATTCATGTATTTTCAGTATGATTAAGATAATACATCAAATCTTTTTGTATTTTAAAGTGCAGCACACTGATCAAGATGCATTGAATTCATAAACTGCCTTGCTATATGGCACCTCCTTTGTACAAATATTTAATGATTGTAAAACATTTAAAAATCAATACAATGCATCAATTACATGTATGAGAAAACAGTATATATTTTAAACAACACTAAAGCCATACAACTTTAGAAAGCAGTGTGGAGTTTCCACAAAAGACTACACATAGAGCTCCCCTATGACCCAGCAATCGCACTTTTGGGAATTTACCCAAATTACCCCAAAAAAGGCCACTCTAAAGCCACTATACTACGATGTTCATCTCAACATTATTTACCATAGCCAAGATATGGAACCAACCCAATTGCCTCTTGGTAGATGAATGGATCAAGAAAATGTGGAATATATATATATATATATGTATATACACATACATATATATATACACATACATATATATGTGTATATATTATATATATGTGTATATATATTATATAATATATATACACATATATATGTATGTGTATATATATTATATTATATTATATATATAATGGAATTCTATGTCTCCATTGAAAGAATAGCATTGTTTCATTCATAAGGAAATGGAAAGACTTGGAAAAATTATATTAAGTGAACTAAGCCAGATCCAGAGAAAAGCAGGTTGCATGATCTTCCTCATTTGTAAGAACTAGAATATATATATGATATTCTTTTTTTGTCAGTGATGTGGTTTGAACTCTGGACTTGGGTGCTGACCCTGCACTCTTCAGCCCAAGGAAAGTGCTCTACCACTTGAGCCACAGTACCACTTCCAGTTTTCTGGCGGTTAATTGGAGGTAAGAATCTCATGAACTTTCTTGCCCATGCTGGCTTTGAACCATGATCTTCATATCTCAGTCTCCTGAGTAGCTAGGATTACAGGCAAGGATCTACCAGCTCCCGATCATATAGATAGATAGATAGATAGATAGATAGATAGATAGATAGATAGATAGATAGATAGAGATAGAGATATATAGCATATCAATATGAACTCCAACTGTGGAAATATTTGGTTTTTTTATTAGACACTATGTAGCTCATTCTTTTTTCTCTATTTTTTATTTATCTTTCTTCATTTCTCTTAGATTTATGGCCACGTGTTTTGCATATTAGACAATGCAATATGTGAATGGGAAAAGGAATCACAGAAACAGCAGGACAACCGATGAGCCACAGCAATATTTATACTCACTTGACACTATGTTGGATATGAACATTACAACTTGGAGGGCGGTTAGAGAGAAGTAAGTGGGAGATAATGAGGATTAGGTAACAGTGGTTAAAAATAAATGTACTTATTGCCTTACTTATGTAAGTGTAACATCCCTGCTCATCAACTTTTCAAGAAAAAAATCAAAAAATAAATAAAATACAAAAATTGAAAATGCCACCCCCACCGGTGAGCTCAGATGAAGCCAGCAGTGGCATTGCCAGGTCACATAAGAGCAACAGGAGTATGAGTAACTCATTCTTGCAGTCCACTAAGTTTTGGAAGAGTTCCTTGTGCAACAACAAATAACAGTAATGAGAAACAGCTGAAGCTGCTGCTTGTCTTACTTGTAAAGATATCCTTCAGCACTATACCCATGAGTATTATACATTCTCTTTAGAACAATCATGGTGTTCTGAAATTTTTCCATTTTAAGAAATTTCTCTTATCTTCATACCTATAATGCATATTTCTTTTTTATTTTGGAATGACAATTTTGTTTGTTCTTCCTTTGTAGCTCACATTGGCCTTGAACTCTAATTCCACTGACTTTCCTCTCAAGTAACACCATAACTGCCTTCCAACGAGATATTTTAAAGATAATGAAAATAATGGCCCCTGGCTTTTTAAAAAGTAATTAGTGTCTTGGGAAGGACCTTAGCCCAGATTAGATGAATCTGGTTGGTTTTTTTTATTTCTTGGTACATTTTAATCATTAAACTTTTAAATGCTAAAATTAATGGAAATGAAAACAGAATTATTCCAATTGTGAGAATATTTAAGTTTAGGTTGTATCCAAAATGCATTCATTGGTCATGTGCAATGAAAGGCTAATGCTGATGTTCTAAAAGCTATGAACAAACAAAAACTATAAATTGACTTATGAATTCAACATGTTCATAATTTAGACAGAGTTTGGTAAACTATGGCCAGCTGGCGAGCTGCCTAATTTTGTAAATAAAAAATATTTTACTGACACCTACGCATGGCCTTTCATTTAAGTGTTGTGTGTGGTTGATTCCACACAACTGCAGATTTGGCTGTTTCTTCACAATCTCCAAAGCCTAAGCCTAAAATATTTACCGTCTGTGTCCTTAATACAAAACATGCTAACCCATGATTTAGAGTTAGTAATAAATATAACTATAATCAGAGAAATAAATATAAAATGCAAATGCCGGCAGGAGACAAAAATTGAAATAGTTTACAGAGATAAATGAAATTATCATCAGTTAGGGCTAGAATATTGAGAAAAGACTGCATAAGTCAGAATTAATTGGAGATGGGGAGTGAGATGTGACGGGAGCTTAAGACATCATTGAAGTTGGATGAAATGTTTGAAATCAGTAAGCACAGAAAAGAGAAGGCATCTAGGCAATGACAAGGTACACAGAGAATCAAGACTGGAGTTAGGCAGAAGATCAGGATGTTACAATGATATTGGAAAGGAAGGGAGAAGAGAGTTAGAAAGCAGATGGTCTGCGGTACAGACTCTGATAGAGGGTTTTGTTTTAGATTCCTAGAGCTATTTTAACACCATGATAAATGCCAAACAACAAGTGGCTTAAAAACAGCAGAAATTCATTGCTTACAGAATCTAGGATGTACAAATCCAAAGTCAATTTTCTGCCAGGTCATATAACTCTGATGAAGTGAGGGAAAACTTCTCCTAACTTCTCGTTGATTATCTTAGAATATCACTCTAATCATGTGATTTTCTACACTTTGTGTGTTTTTAGTTCATTTTCTTTGTATATATATATATATATATATATATATATATACATATATCCACAGTTTTTATTTCTGTAAAGATATTGGTAATATTGGATTAAAACTCCAAGTCCTAATGTCCAGAGGATAATTTGGCTTCTGCAAATAATTTATTTCCAAAGAGGATTTATTTTTGAAGTGTTGGAGAGGTGGACTTCAATACACTATCCCTGGATGACTCAATTATCTTGAAATAGGTATAGACCAGAATTAATAAGAGGAACAGAAGATGTCATTGGTAAACTTTGAAGCACTAGCTAAATTAGATCGTGAACTTAAGAGCCACGTTGATAGATGCTATACAGTGGGAGAGGTTTGTGAAGACATTAAAAATGAGGAAAAGAAAGTAAACATGAGCCGGAAGCAATAATAAAACTAACAATCTTTTTGTGAAACTCAGTATTCAGAAAGAGAACAAATCAGAGAAATAAAAATATATGAAAGAATAAAACAATGCATATATCAAGTCTTAGATTAAAATAAGAATCAATGACATAATCTATCTGCTAGGTAAAGAGAGAAAACTTGGTTAAAAAAATGGTATATAGGGGGAAGGTGGCTCAGTGGTAGAGTGCTTGCCTTACATACCTGAGGCCCTGGGTTCGATTCCTCAGCACCACATAAGCAAAAAGAAAAAAGCCGGAAGTGGCATTGTGGCTCAAGTGGTAGAGCTCTAGACTTGAGCTGAAGAGCTGAGGGACAGTGCCCAGGCCCAGAGTTCAGGCCCCATGATTGGACCCCCCAAAAAAAGGGTATATATTCATTCAAAGAGAGGAAGAAGAAAAAGTTCCAAGAAGATGTATACTTATTTTATATTAAATTTAGAATTTTTTGATAAAGTAAGATATCACATGTCATGTTTAAAATAATCCAATATTGAATATGTAGAGGCTTAAAAAATACATACAGGTGAAAACAAAACCAGACATACACATTTGCTTTGGTTTCAAAAGCAAAAGAATAATTATCGTAATTGTAATATGATTGTATTATCCAGTTTATATTTGTTGTTCTATAAGAAGCACTTAAAGTAAGGATACATCATGAATTTCATGCAGGTATATCATGAATTTCATTGGTATATACCCTCAATTGGTCCATGGATTTTTCCATGGTCCAAAAATAGAAAATGGAAATTTCTAAAAATAAACAATTCATGTTTTAAATTGTGAACCCTCTGAAGGGTCATAATAAAAATTTGTCCTGTACATGATGTCTGTGCCTGCATCTTGTATATACACTTCTCTAGCTTGGGGAGGGGAAGGGGGAAAAAAACAAAATGCTTAAATAGGGATACAGTTTGACCCGTTGTAACAATGAGATGTACAAGACACTATGTTGAAAAATGAACTTTAGGCAGGGGCCGAGTCGGAGGGCGGAGGTTGTAGTTGCGAAGGTGGTAGGGAAGGGAAGGAAGGGGAAAAATAAAGGAGGAGGGAACAATGCTTGATAGGAAATGTACTCATTACCTTGGTCATGTAACTGTAACCCCTCTGCACAGTATTAAAAATTTGCACTATTTTCCTCTATCCTACCCAGGAACTAAGTCATTTGGATCTACATATTCACTAGATGTAATCCACCCACCAGTTAGTCACTGAGTCGCCATCTTGGTTATTAAACCAACTGTGGCAGTACCACTCTGCTTGTATTTAAGCTTATTTATTAACTGCTTTGAAGCACAACAGAAGTGATGTAAAGAAGTCACCAGACCATAAAGAATGAAAGAACAAATGGTATGATGGTGTGGTATGGCAATGCTGAAGGACACATAGGAACAAAAGCATAATATTCATGACATTCAGCATTAGTATGGGTTCCAGTGCCAGTGGGAGTCTTGGAATCTATTCTCCACAGAGAAGGGGGAGTTCTCGTATTAATGTGATTTTCCTTTTAGTGCTGAGAAGCCCCAGAGTTAGAAGAGGGAATTCAGACTCTAGAACTTCAGTGAAATCTGCTTGGAAAGGAGTGATACAGTAGGAATTCTTCAACAGAAATAAATGCACAATAATTTTGACATTGGTGACAGAGCTTGTTAAATTGCAAGGGGATAAAATATAGGACAAATCTGGCAAGAAGTAAAAAAAAATGTAACATCTTGAAAGTGTGATAAGCAGCAGCAGTGACTGATTGAGGTGAGGAGAATTTAGTTCCTGAGACCTCAAGAGACATAGGAATGTTGTAAACTGATGGTTGTTGAAATCTCAAGATTTTTCAGAAACATGGTATTAAACAACTCACCTTTCCATGGTACAGAACACAGCTTCATATAATCGATTAAAAAAATGGCTGGACAACTTTTTTTTAGAGCCTGTTCATGTAAGAATCTGAATTGAATAAGTACATTATTTTATCAGGAGAAGACCACTTTTCATATTGATGGCATAACAGTGAAAATGTACATGCATATTAATATAAAACTTTTTTGTTGCTTTGAAAAACTGAGCGGAGGGTGGGTGGAGGCTTTATTACTGAATGCTTAATTTTTAATGGGAAATTGTGTGGGTAGCTTATTTTATTATGAAGCAAATCTTCCTGGGTAAATGCCTCTGATTAGTGAGGTTCTATATTATTAACAGTGTGCATTCTACCCTGCTTTTTATATTTGAAAACTATGAAGAATTGCCTAGAAAGGACAGTTTATGCCTTGGAGATGTGGTTTAAAGATCTTTTGTACATCATATATTTGTCAAACTGAACTGTGAACTCAAAGCCAGAAAATTTTGACACACTTTTAATCCAAATCTGCTCAATTTCCCCATTTTTGTCTTTAGACAGCATCTCTTGTAGATCACAAATTTTACCTATCTCTTCTGACTACAAAAATAGTATCTTTCCAGTTTTAGAATGTTTAGTCTATTTTAAATTTCCATTCACACATTCACTTAAAAACTTTCCCCTCCTGTTGTTGGATATGTTCTGTGTCTAAGTTTAACCACCACAGGTAACATGAATGGTGGGTTCAAGTGATCTATTTCATCATCACTTTTCTCCCCCTATTATTCTTTTTTTTACCCATCCATCCTCTTTTCTGTGGGTATGTGGCTGAAGTAAGGATAACATTTGAGAAAGAGCTGCAAATGTTCTCATTTCATCAATGTTTTCTGTAGTTCTATACTGGGTGGCATTTGCTGATTTTAATGACAGATCATGGCAGACACAAATTGGTTAAAAATTGTAATCAATTTGTAACACGTGCAACCATCTCTGAGGTGATGTTAATATTCCTGGTGATATTCTTTCAAGTTGTTTTCCTGGAAGATCTCCCTCTAAGAAAGTTCCTCAAGAGATTTATATCTGCTACTTTTGTCTATGGGAACTCAAATATTCTTGCCTCACTAAACTCTGGGAACTAAGGTTTCCTAAGTTCTGACTCCTTTCACTTTCTATCATGAGGAAAGTCTCCATTTTTAAACCTTTCTATTTCAGATTGAATAGCAAACACCATGGTTGTTTTCTTAGTCTTTTCTCTGGAGTGTTCACTTAACCAAGATGGGAAGAACAAAATAGTCTACGACAATGAGCATAATACCCACGGAGATTTGTAACTTTCTTGGCAAATGGCATAAGAAGGGAATTGCCTATATGTTATCAACAACAGTAACTAACAACATTAATAAAAACCTAGACATTTATCTGAAAATGGTGGCTTATGCCTGGAATCCTAGCTATTCAGGAGGCTGAGATGTAAGGATTGCTGTTTGAAGCCAGTTGGGGCAGAAAAGTCTAGGAGACTCTTATGTCCAATTAACCACCAAAAATCCAGAAATGCAGTTGTGGCTCAAGTGGTAGGGTACTATCCCTGAGTAAGAAGGCTATGGGACAGTACCCAGACTATGAGTTCAAGCCCCAGAACCAGCATACAAAAAAATAAGGTTTTATGGCTAAAGAGATATTTCTATTTTTGTCCCTATATAGTAATTGTACAAAATAATGAGTTTCAAGTTACATATAATGTAGTGACAGATATTTCTGTTGGTTGGTATTGATTATTCTTTTTTTTTTTTTTTTTTGTCCAGTCGTGGGGCCTGAACTCTGGGCCTGTGACTCAGCTCTTCAGCTCAAGGCTAGCACTCTACCACTTGAGCCACAGCGCCACTTCCAGCTTTTTTTTCTGCTTACATGGTGCTGAGGTATTGAACCCAGGGCCTCATGCATGCAAGGCAAGCGCTCTACCACTGAGCCCCTGGTATTGATTATTCTTAATTCAAGTTGATACACTGTTATATCTATGTATTTCATTAAATATTTCCTGACAACCAAGTTTACTCACTTTTCATAGTAGAGAGATTTTTGGATAAAGAAGCTTGCATTGACACCAAGCTTATGATTATGAGATATGGCATGCGATCTTCAGAGTTCACAAAGGTTTTCATCAATAAATACTTAAATAGCATTTATTAAGTGTCACTACTGTTCTAAATGCTTTATAACCCATTTAATTCCCATAGCAACTAGATGAGCTAGTTATTCTCCTCATTCCCATGTTACTAGAGCAAACTGAAGCACAGGAATCTTAATTTTGCCCAAGGTCACATTACACAGAGTTAGAGCTGAGATCAGACAGAGGCTGCCTGACGTGTGTTCTTCCCACCATGTAAGGCAGTCATTTACTTTTAAAGAGATTTAAATTAGATTAAAATAGAAGACATACAAAAAGACCATTAAAATGAAAATTGGAAAATCCAAAGTCATGAAGTGAATGGAGGGAGAAATTATTATACTCAGGAGTTAAGTGCTAAATTTAGCTTTGAGCTTTCTAAGAGGCAAATCATAAAGAAAAAAATAAGATGAATTAGAGAGCTCTTATGGTCTCATTCTCATTTCAAAGGGAACTTAGATTTTATTTGAGTGAAGAAACTGTCTCCTGCACTCAATAAGAAGAGGTTTATATGACAAAGACTTTTTCATAAAGATATGTCTCATAAATTTTTTTCCAGATTATATAGAAATTCTATTTCTAGTATGTCACAATAAGAACAAAACTAAAGATAATAATGAAAACACTGAAAGTTTGTGATGGAAATGATAAAGGAAAGTAGTATTTATAATACTTGGAAAACCACTTTTCTTCTTTAACTTATATCAGACCATATATAGTATGCAGGAGATATTTTCATAAATCTTGTCTATTTCCTTAAAAATAATTATCCTTGTGTGGGTTTTAATTGACATCTCATTCATTTTCTGAGTTTAAGTGACTATAGTGAATGAAATTTATGGTATACTGCAACTATAAATATTTTACATAAAATATTATAGGCTTTAAATATATTCAGTAGATTTAATTATTATAATAACTTAATTACTAAAGTCAATTTTAAGATATATGAGCAAGCTCTTTTTAGGTAGTCTAAAACTTCCATTGTATTATACACATGGAATATACTAATTCTTTAAAAAAAAACCTTGTCAATCATCTTTCTTTTTTAAATTTTTTATTGTGAAAATACCATACAGTGGGATTAGAATTACATGAGCAAGGTAATGAGTACATTTCTTATCAAGCATGATTGCCTCCTCCTTTGTTTCCCCTTCCCATCCCTTCCCATCTCAATCATTTTTCTTAATGAATGTTTTTTCCGGACACATATTTATATTTCCATTTCCTTTTATCTTTACTTTTTTCTCTACTATTGGACCTAAGTTTTAAGACATTTCTTTTGAATCAACTATAAAGGTGAGTGTTGATTGTTTATGTATTCTATTAGACAAAATCTGTAATAATTTGAAGTAGGCAGTTAAAATTATATTGACAATGAACCTCTCAATTAAAAAAAATAATTCAAGTGTTTTTTAGATTGATGTTAATTGCTAGAGAATTAAAAATCAGTTTAGGGAGAATAGAAAATTTGGGACCCCTAATTAGAAGACCTTTAAAATTCTATTAATGATTTTATGAGATGAGATTATGTATATATGCACACATATATATTTCTTTGTCTGTGTGTCCTAAGGATTGTAGTTAGAGCTTTCTGCTTGTTAGATAAGTACTGGATCACTCAAGCCAAACTCCTAGTCATTCATTTCTTTTTGGTTTGTTTTCAGATAGACTTTCCTGCTAACTTGTCCTGTGTTGGCCTTGAGCCTCAGTGCTCCTACCTAGGTATCCTAAGTAGGTATTTGCAGAGATGTGCCACCACACCCACCTTAGAACCTCTAAGATATTCTAGTTCTTAATAGTTCTTGGTAGAATGAAATATTTTAGAATTCCATCACAGTAGAAATGAATAGGTAGCTTTAGAATGCAAAAATTCTTTTTAAAAAATGGTCAAGGTGCTTGAACTTCGGACCTGCATGCCATCCCTGAACTCTTTTTGCTCAAAGCTAGTGCTCTACCACTTAGAGCCACACATAGCACCACTTCCTGTTTTCTGGCAGTTAATTGGAGACAATCATCTCATGGACTTTCTGCAGTCTGACTTTGAACCATAATACTCAGATATCAGCCTCCTGAGTAGCTAGGATTACAGGCATGAGTCACCAGTGCCTGGCTTAGAATGCAAATTTTGCAAAATTCATGAAATATTTTTCTTATAACTCTCAAGAAATGGTTGAGAGTATAATTCTGTCTGCAGTATAGTGTCTATTTTCTCAAAGGTGTAATGTTGATGTGTTGAGCATGATTGGAGAAGGTACATTATCATATCCACCTTGAAACAGCAAATATATGTCACTGAGACACAAAATCTCAGTACTGAGTAAAATTGTATAGATGATCTACTTTGTAGTTGAATTAATCTAAACACTATTTTTACCAATTTTAAAGTTACAACTTTTAGACAGATTGGAACATAGATGAAGATTTAATACAGAGATGTCATCGACATGAAGTGAATTTCCAGTTCTATTAATGTTTCTTACAAATACTCAATTTTGTCCTTAAGCAAAACACTTTCAAAGCCATAGTTTCCTTAATGATAATCAAGAGATAGAACGGATGAAAATATTAACAAAAATTAGCATTATTTCTGCCATCTCACTCCATAATATACTTTAGTTCAGAACACTCATTGTGTGGGACAGAAACATATACACTGTTATTAGAATTCATTGAATGACATTTTTGATCTTCAGCAAGGATATGACCAGAATTTTTGGTGTCTTAATTAAAGGAATTGTCTCTAAAATTGGTATTTCATTCTTCCTTGAATTTACTATTTCAGTGCCATAAAGATTCTTCTCTTCCTCAATATCTCAATAATGAAATTTGAAGTGATTTTAAAGTATAATCATTGGTAAAGCCTGTGAGAAGGGGAAATGAGAAGGGAGAAATGAAAGAGCAAAGCTTGAATGACATTTGTTCCTGTTGCTATTTAGAACTTCCTCAGCCACGTAAGCTTTAGGAAAGATTACATTTCTATTTAGAAATTGACCATATGAAACTATGAACTACTTAAAATTGTTCCTGTGTATTCTCAGGGGTATAGACAAACTCCTGTTTATTACATACATGGTTAGACTAAACCACAAATCAATTGTTTAATATGTCAGTGTCCCTTTGGAAATCTCTGGCTATTGAAGTTGAGTTTATCTAATAGAATGACAATTGTAGAAATTTTGCTCATTGGTTGACTGCTCTTTGCTACATTATTAACTTCAATTTAACATTATAGATTATTTTTATCTATTTTTAACTTACAACATACAAAATATACTCTTTTTGGTATCTGAATACTTTCTGACAAATAATTATTAGGAAATATATTTGTAATGTATATGATTGTAGGTTATGTTTAGCATTCATATTGCATTTCATTTTATAATTATATGGAATTTCCTTGTTCATTTTATAGTTGATGGAAAGTTTAGAATAGTTTGCCTTTGAGACTTCTATGAATGAGACTCCTACAAAGGTTCATCAGCTCCATGGTCAGCGGTTGTAGCTTTCATCACTAGTTCATGTGAAATAATACATGTAAAGTAGTTCCTCCTCTCATTCCTCTTACTATTAAAAATGGGACTTAGGAACTGTTTATTGCAGAACTTTCCTAACCATTATTATACAAAGAATACTCATGAAGAATGCCAAGAAGAATCTCCAGGGACAGGAAGCATGGATCTAGTGCATGCAATTACTGAAGACAACAGATTTCATTATAACCAAAACATGTTGACTAATTAAGACACACAATTCACACTTAAAGAATACAAGCAAAATTTACAGATTTTTATTGACCTTATTTTAGAATGTAAATATTTCAAATAGCTAGTGAAAATTCCTAGAAACAGACTTTTCAAATGAAAGAACAGATATATTTTAAGACTTCTGATAAAGGAGCAACGATGATTTACACCTCATCATTAGTGGATTGGAATGCCAACCTCCCTAATTGCTAATGTGTTCAGCTGAAAAGGGGATCTCTGTGTTGTTGTTATTTGCATTGCTTTGATTGATAGCAATCTATAGCAATTCTATAGCAATCTATAGTGAGACAGAGTTTGAAGTGAGCAAAAGGAAAGGGAAGAGATTAGGAATCCTTTGTTATTTGTTTCAGTGCTTGAATTCTGATTTCTCTAATTAAATTATGTAAAAATAGTTTGAACAATGCATTTTTCCTTTTTCAATTACTTGGTTCTTCTTCAGGCCTTTTCCCATTTAATTATATCCTGGTCTTTCCAGATAATGGAATTTAGGGTTGAACTTGAACCAAAGTCTTGTCAGCAGGTCTAAGAGAAAGGATTAGATCTGGAGGCTTTATCTATTCTTTTATCTCTTCTCAAGTCCCCACATTTAGGTTAATGTCAAAACATTTTGTGTCATGTGTTCCAGCTCCTAATAGATATTTCTAAAATGTTAAAAATGAAAAATTGAAAGACAAAAGATAAAGAACAAATGAAAATTTGGATAAATATTTACATGATAGAAATAAATATGTACCAAGTAATGAGTGTTAATTAGTAGAAAAGCATAAATTGATTTAATTTTCTCCTGTTATTTACTGACTATGGTCATAGGTTTGATTTTTTTAGCAAATCAATGAATGAAATATCAAAATAGAAAAGCATTAATGGATCCATATTATTCATTATGATATATATCAGTTTTTGTGACAATTATTTTATCAATAGAAGTCCATCAGTTCATTAGGAGATTGCTGTTGTGGTCTTCTGGTATCCATGGGAGACTACTTTTTGCATTCCTTGTGGAACCACATTTTCTGGATGTTGAATGACTTGGTGTTTGCATATTACCAATACCTCTTCTCATCTACTTCAAATCATTTCTAGAATAATGTGTAATGTAATATAAATACTATATAAATAGTGTTACACTGTATTACTTAAGAACTAATGACATGAAGGGCTGGGAAGTGGCTCAGTGGTAGAGCGCTTGCCTTGCATGCCTGAGGCTCTGGGTTTGATTCCTCAGCACCACATAAGCAAAAGTCATTAGATGTTTACTATAGATACAGTATTTTAAAAATATTTTTGATTTATGCTGGTTGAATCCACTGTTGCAAACCCAAAAGACAGAGAGTACTGCTCAAACATTGCTTTAATTGGTAGTTATATTAAATCAGATGATTAGCGAAAACTCAACTCAATATATTATCAAAAAAAATTCACTTTGATTGATGTGAATAACTTCAAAGTTGACCAATATTGTTACAAAGAAACAATTAACCTCCAAATTTGCAATGTTAACCAGAACGATGAATATTAGAGCACAATTATAACAGTAATAAAAAGTGTAACTTTTACAAAGGAACAACTTCACAAACACATCAAGCATTGTTTCCCACGAAGGACAGAAGTGTGGAAACAGGAGGCATTCAAGAAAGACTAATGAGGGAAAGAATGGAGACCCATTTGGGTTAGAATAAGTGACTAGAAATGCTGATAAGATGGGGCTGGGAAGGTGGCTCAGTGGTATAGCGCTTGCCTTGCATGCCTGAGGCCCTGGATTTGATTCCTCAGCACCACATAAGCAAAGAGAAAAAAGCCGGTAATGGCTCTGTAGCTCAAGTGGTAGAGCGCTAACCTTGAGCTGAAGAGCTGAGGGACAGCGCCCAGGCCCAGAGTTCAGGCCCCACGACCGGACCCCCCCCCAAAAAAAATTCCTAAGATGGATGCAGGACCTGGAAATGGAAGGAAACACTTCAAGCAGGCATATGAATATCAGTGCACAATTTTAAACAATTTTTATGATCAATGATTTTTAGAAATACAAAGCAGTTCAGGGACAACCTTAGTAGACAGCATTATTCCCATAAGGCTTTAAAATTATGAAGATAAATGTTTCAACCTTAATAATTTTAATCCTTGCAAACCAAATAAATTGCAATTCTTTCTTCTCCAGAATCATTACAAATGCTTTTATCAGTTCTTTTTACTTATGCCTGATATACACACTCATTGCTTCACAGGTTCTACTTGTGGATTTATGTTTTCTTGTGTACATATCCAAATTTTCTCATCGTATTACCTAAGTCCTCCATGACTGTTAGACTCTAAATTTAGAAAATCAGGTGGGGGACTCACTAAATATGGTGAACTAATGGAACCCGTATGTCTGGAAAACCCAGGAAGCCACTGCTGGAGACTCATCAGCATTACTTATTTGATAGTAAATGTTCTGAAATTTTTGAGAGTAAAATTTCAAGCAACAAAAGTCTGCCTCAAAGTCAAAACCCCATTGTTACACCATTCATCTTGCTAGAGTTCTTATATCACAGAGCTGTAATACAGAATGTATGTGATAGAGATGCAAAACCATACATGTTACATTACTTGATTGTTAAATTAAATCTTATTATTAGAAGAAAATCATTCAATATATTATCACATAAATGACCCTGGGAGGGAGATTCTGGCAAAGTGTACAGGGACTTTTAAAATGAATTTGTATGCTTTCCTTGATATATCAAAAATTTTCACTGACAATGAAATTAGTTTTAAAAACAAAGAATAGTTTTTAAAGACCTTAAAGACTTACAAAAATACATTCTGAAACTACAAAGGAGTTATTTTCGTAGGAAATTATTTAATATGATGGAGTGTAATATTATTTATTTTTCCAAGAAAGTAAAGATATAGTGAATAATACTTGAAAAAATGAAGATGATTTAATAATATTTTAGTAGCTCATACATAGTCTATCCTTAGCAAAATCATATTTGAAATAAACTAAAATATCAAATCAAGTTAAAAGACTAACATTAGCAAAGATTGACTTTATAGACTCAAATGACTTTTTTCAGAGGACATCTTTGTTTTTCACAAGAGAACTTTACTGTAGAAGTAGACTTCTTATGTAGATGGAGGAATTGGTGATTTTTAAATTTGACAGTAGCAATTAATTTTAAGTTAACCATAATAGAGGTTATCTAGAAGTAAATATTTCTACATTAATGCTATTTCATTATTGTTTTCTGAGAATGTGAGAATCTCCCATGCTCAGTAATCAAAAAGAAAAGATGGTTTCAGAGAAGGAGAAATCTGAGCTCTTCTGTGAACTTTCTTGTATGTTCATTGTATGTTCTGTGCTGGTGAGAAGTTTTCCCGTTTAAGTTTGGTTATTCAGTAGAGTGATATGTGGCCACACTATACCTACACCTCCAGGTTAAGTTATAGTCACTTTTATATGTTGAAATAATGGTTAATTTGGATTTAGTATAGATGTTAGTCAGGTTTTCACACATTTTGCTCTTGTCTTTTGCAGTCAGACTTTTAACTACTATTTGAGTAGATACAGGTAGAAATGTTTCAAATGATGGCTTGCCTGGTTCTGTCCCACCACTCAAATACCAGAGTAGGACTATCTCAACACATATACAATCATCTTGGGAAAGAATTTCAGGATTGTAGTGCTAAATGTAGGATGGTGAACTATGAAGGAAATTGGAAGAAAGTGACATTGGTTCTCTTAAATGAGAAACAAATTTGAAACTCAAAACACTTTTAGCTCACGTGTAGTCTGGTGCTACATTATTTTGATTCTTTCATGTGGGATAATCTGTCAACATCTTAAACTCCTAGAGGTTAGAGGCCACATTTTATTTTTCTTAACATCCCTTCTTAGTGCCTGGTGCAGACCCGTGAACACAGTTCTTTTAATAAATGATCATTTGCCTAGTAATTATGAGATTAATCTTGAGATTACTCATGCATGAGGTAGGTTATTAAGCAAAGAGTAATAAAGCAGGTGGACTCATACATGCTTTTAATTTAGTTTTAACTCTTTACCTCTTCTTTTTTTTTTTTTTGCATGTAATATTCCAGAGAAATACTATAACGTCTTCAGGTCTCTCTGCCTTGACGTTGTGGAAATTTTCTACTCTGTGTGCCTTCTTGGGAAGGAAGCTGAAATTGAATTCTGAGATGCCCCCTAGAAATTAGAGATGAAGAAATGATAATCTGCATTTACCCAAAAAAATCACAAACAAGGCCATACTAAAGCTACCAGCATAACTATGTTTATTGGAGCATTATTCACCATAGCTAAGATATGGAACCAACCCAGATGGCCCTCAATAGATGAATGAATCAAGAAAATGTGATATATGTAGATATAGATAATGGAATTCTATGCTTTAATCAGAAAGAATGACACCGTTCCATTTATTAGGAAACGGAAAGACTTGGAAAAAATCATATTAAGTGAAGTAAGACAGACCCCCCAAAATATAGATCTCATGGTTTTCCTCACTTGCAATAATTAGTATATGCCTAGGATAATTTTTATCAGATGAGCAGAAAAATCTCAAAAGCTATGTACATATGACCCCATCTCCAAAACAACCAGCAAATAAAACCAGGTCTGGAAGCATTGCACAAACAGTAGAGTGCCAGTCTTCAGTTCCTGAGTTCAAATTCCAGTAACACCCAAAAATGAAATAAAATAACATCACAAAATACAGATTGGTCTGGATGCATATATTACATATTATTAAAAATGAAAAAATAAAGCCAGTGAAAATAAACACCTTCATGGAAAAATAAAAGTGTACATATGATTATATAACATGATGCTAAGCAAAATAAACCCCAAGATATGGACATAAGAGGTTTTTCTTTTTTTGTTCTTGGTGTTAATGTACTATGTGAGTTTTTTGTTTTCTTTGTATGTTCTTCCCCCTATGATTTATCTTCTGTTGTCATGGTACTTGATTTTAGTACTCTGTACCTTGTATATACATTAATCTAAATTGGGGAAGGGAAGGGGAATAACAAAACACTGAAACAAGGATACAGGATGACCCATTGCAACGATGATACTCACAAGACACTATGTTGGAAATGAATTTTACAACATGGTGGGGGGCAGTGAGGAGGGTGGGGGAGGGAGGGGATAGTGGGAGAACAACCAAGAAGGGGGTAACAATGCTCAATAAGAAACATACTCATTACCTTACTCATGTAACTGTACCTCCTCTGTAGAACATCTTTACAATAAAGTAAAATTTAAAAAAGAAATTATAATCTTTCAGATGGCACTATGAACTTAAATAGGTGTTTCAAAATTTTAACTGAATCGAGGAATTGAATGGACTTTTACATTTTACTGACTATATTCAATAGTTTAGGACATACAGGCAACTTCCAGACATGTCTTGACATGCAAATGATTTTACAATTATTTGAATTAAGATTTGGGAAACATTACTTAATATTTCAAGTTGTGTTTCTCTTGAAAAATATCAGACCTGGAAGCTTTGATCTTACATTTTAGCCTAGCTGTAAGTGGCTGGGTTTACTGGCCTCTTATTTTATAGCATGTTTATATATGCTTTAGTTTCTCATAGTTTTCACTGTATTCCTTCAATTATTCATATGATTATTTCAGCACTTAATGCTTTAGGGTTTCTAGGTTTGTCTCTGTCAAACCTGTCAAGATGTTCATCCTTGAAAATGGCTAAGATTGACTGAAAGGCATACACAACTATGTTCAAACTAGAACAAGACAGTAGGGATCTGTGCTACCCATTATGATACCCATAGACACATGGCTATTCAAATTTAAATTATTTAAAACTGCATTAAAATTAAAATTCAGTTCTAGAACTTTGGTATTTGAATTTCATATGCATTTTTTGTCATTACAGAAAGTTGAACTTAATATATTGGTATAGCTTGATATACTGGTATATATTGCCATATATGAAAATGGCAATGACAAAAGAAAAGCCCACAGGTGATCAATTACAAATTGAAAATTTTAAGCACAATTAACTAAATAACTAGCAATAACTGAAGCACTAGAAAGGTAGAATATATATATTATGTATATATATATATATATATATATCTTTGTGCTTTAGAACATTGCCCATAGACTGATATTTTAGGAATAAATAAATAAATAATTACTTCTTTATATATATAATTATATATATAATTATATATATATAATTATGAAATGGAGAACCCTTGCAGAATGATTCAACCTTAAAAAAGACTGAGTAATTGATTGCCAGTGAATTAGGAAATATGTGTTAGCTTCCTTAATAGTGACATTTTTAGGCAATCTTCAATGTCCCTTCAAGTTGAAAATATAAGTATTACTAGTGAAAGAATGCCATTGAGTGTGACATTTAGAACAATGGAGTACATTTATAGCTGACCAAATAACAACTTCAGATGTATGTATAGAATAGATTATTTCATGCAGCATTTTACAAAATCAGATTCAAGTTAAAGGTGTCATGTTTGATATTTTTATCAATAACATAAATGGACAAATTCATACAAAGAAAGCTTATTATATTATCAGTGACACCAAATTAGAAGGAAAATTAATATATGTCAAAATTAAAATTTGGGTATAATTGTTAGAAAAAATCTAAGATACATGTTATAAATATTTTTAAATATTGATACTTTATGAAGATTTTTTAAAATGACCTTTTATTCCCTAAGAATTTGTGAGTTTCACATTCAAGATTCAAATTAACTTGACAACCTATAAGTCTGGATTAGATGGACCAAGATACCTTAGAGTGATGCTCTTGTTAGACAGCTAAAACACCAGCTATCTTTGAATTGCTCCCTGGAAAACTCTCTTTCTTGAGCTTTAAGGAAGAATATTATTCTGCTCTTCCTCCTACTCTATGGAACACTCATATGTCATCTTCACTATTTATCCTCATCTTCTTCCTTCTTAATTAGAGCTTCTGTTCCTGTGCTTCCTGCTCTTTTTGCTCCCTATTCTATGATTTGTGATACTGTCTGAGTGTATCAATTTCTTTTTTTTTAATTTTATTTTATTTTATTTGTGAACATACTGTACAGAGGGGTTACAATTGCATGGGCAGGATAATGCGTACATTTCTTACCAAGCATTGCAG